>NC_135432.1:65019113-65379113 GCF_051991255.1 Vanacampus margaritifer
TCCGAGGCCCGCCTCTCCCACCGTATTGAGACCTGCCTTCAATGGATCTCCCGATCACGCAATGATCCAATGGTCCAATGACGCATAATTGTGCTTTCTCTACCGGGTCGTTTACATCTTCACAAAGACCCCCGTTCCCACGCAGGAAACTCCTGTCGCCCGTCATAAACAACATTTATGTACAGTATGGGGATGTAGAACAAGCAGACAGACAGGCACAAACATGCTTAGAGTAGTTGGATCGGAGCCTATGAAAGATGATTTAGTACTTCCTGGACTAGGTCAACTAGAAAGAACAACTTTTTTTTTTGAGCGGAGGGGAGAGACGAATTTTAAGACAATTGACCTGGAGATCTCTCTGCTTGTGTTCTTCGTGAAATTTATTCAATTTAGACAAATCCATAAGACTATATATACTACTACAGAACTTCTAACTTTATCAATCAATATGCTTAATCGCATCCATACAAAAAAAAAAGAAACTTAAAAGCAAGTAGATGTAAGGTAGTAAACACTTCATTGTAGTGTTAGCTTAACTTGTTACTGTGTTTAGCTTTGGGCGCTGCGGTATTTCACTCCACAGTCTTCACCTTGTCATTTATGAAATTACTATACATCTTTTCCCCATTGGCTGATTGGACAGTTACGCCAGACCCCAATGAATTCTGCCTAGTGACAAGCGGCAGAAGCCGAGCTGTTCCGGCAAGCTACATCACTGCATCTGTTAGCTAGCTAGATGGCTATTTTATATTTTCTTGTTGAAGTTTCATCATTTCTATCACGGGGTTGCTTGTGTGTCTTGAGCAGCCAGCTACGAGCGTCCCACCGCAGCTGTAAGATTTGCACGTTGATTTATTATGTATGGGAATGTGCTGAGTCGGGACAACTCCAGGGAAGAGGGGGAAACGAGAATGAAAGTAAGACAAATGAAAGAAGTGTATTTTAACGGGTCAGACTGAAAAGATGATTTTCTTTTACCACCACTGTTGAATCATTTTCATACACAGAGGGTTTGTCCCCTCAGGCACGTTTAACCGTGACGTATCGGTAGTATTTATTTACATATTTCTTTACTTTAAGTTTAAAATATGCACAAGTGTTTTGTGACTTCAGGCAGATGGAGTTTTATCGTGTCTTTGGAAATATCCATCCTTTTTTTTTTTTTTTAACCGTTTGATCCTCACAAGGGTGTTGTTGGAAATATGACTTTTAAAAAGATCCCCGGTGGCAGGGCACATGTGACATCATGAGTATTTTTCCACAGGTCTTATTTTACTGTTCTGTGATGACTAAGTGATAGGAATTTGGGATTCATTGCTCATCAGCATTGCTTGTTGTCTTTATTTGGTTGTTTAGCTTAAAGTTGGTCATCTATGACCTAAAAACCAAGATTTTAAGGTCAGACTTTGACTGTTATACCCCGACTCTTGACCATATGTGGTTATGTGCACAGTTTTTGGAGTGAGTATCATTCATTCATCTTTTCATAGTTGAGACGCTAATGGTTTACTTTCTCTTCTGTTTTCCCTGTCACCCTCACTACACCTTCCCTCCTTGCCCTTTCTTCTGCTGAATCCTAGGTGACACCCCACCCCGCTCAGAAAACGCCTCAACCGGAGACGAGAGCCTTGAGAAACGAGAGTGACGGCAGACATCCAGACGCAACATAAGCGGAGAGAGCCAGAGCGAGAAAAGGGCAGTGGGCCATCTGTGCTCGGTCCCCTGCTATTCTGCAGCTGTGTCGGAGTCAGCAAGTACCTCTCAGCTGCCTCAGGACTTTTAAAAAGGAGGAGGAGGTAAAAGATTTCTCCGGAGCCATGCCGAAGCCTCGTTGGCAGCGGATCGGGCCCGTGGGGGTTGCCTCTGTGAAGAGAAGGGTGATAGCCCAGCTGGATGTTCCGCTGTCGCCGTCTTGCCTCGCTGTCATTAGTGGATAACGAGCTCCTGCGAGAGAGGAAGCGGAGAAGCAGCCTGTGGAGCGAGGAGGAAGAACCTTGCAGCTGTTATTGAGCGGCCCTGAGATCTTACGTCTCTCCTTTGCAACTGGACTCTTTAAATGATTCCATGCTAAAGAATCTGTGATACAAAACTTGAAAAGACCTTTCATTTTTTTTTTCCGGAAGATGATGCTACTTTGATTTTTTTTTTTCCCATGGTCTATGCCCTGACGGATTAGTTTGGTGACATTGGTCACCATGGCAGCAGCCTACCGTGTGGTGGTGAGCAGTGTGAGCTGCTACAACAGCGTGGTGGTGGACCGGCGCACGCACTCTCACGCTGTGCACTATTGTTCGGGCCCGTGTAGAGCGCTTTCCCAGGGGCTGGAATGTTCTGTGGCCCATCATGGCACTTGCTCCGAGCTGCTGGTTGCGCCGGACTTACCCTACACCGACCTGAATGGCCTGAGCGGACACTCAAGGTGCATGACCTCCCAACAGATGCCTCACCATGGTAGAACGAGTGGTACTGTTGACACGGGTTATAACTGTGATGCTCTGGAGAGGGCAGGCAGCAACGGCAATTTGTTCATAGGGGAGGAGAGCAACATGTGGCGGGGAAAGAAGCTCCCCAGTGGCGCAGGGTCAACGAGCAACCTGAGCTGCGGTAGCTACGGTAGCCTCAAAGACATCACTGAAGAGGCCATCAATCTGGCCAGCGGTAAGCTCAAAGAGTTTTCCTTTGACAAGCTTCGACTCTCCTCTTCCAGCCACGTCACCTTCCGCAAAGGCCGCAAGGTCCGTCCCGACTCCTTCAGCCGTCGCTCCACCGATCTGGAGATCATCTATGGCCACTTCGGCTCTAACGTCCCCAGTAACGGCACCACCACTGCTCCCAACGATGAGAACGCGCCGCCGTTTTTAGAGACGAAACTGAAGGGCAGTTCTAGCTCCCCGTCGGCTATTGCGAAAGTAAATGGTTCAAGCGGCAGCGGCTCGCTGGACCAAAGTGTGAACACTCTGGCCTCTCTTTACCGCAACACTCTAGGAGACGAAAATCTGATTGCGCGTCTGCTGGAGAAGACGTGGGCAGAGGCAGCTGCCGGGGGTGCCGGCGGGGAGGACATCCGCGCTTGCCTTGATATCCTCCTCAAATGCTCAGAAGACCTGAAGAAATGCACCGACATTATCAAGCAGTGCATCCGACGCAAAGCCGGCGGGGGTCCTCAGGACGGAGGGGCCAGTCCCGACAGCGTATACCGGGCCTTGATGACCCGACTGAGCATGTATCTAAAGAGACTACCTCTGGATCTGGAAGGGATAGGAGGTAGCGGGCAGGGTGGACAGGGCACGCCCGGGACTGGACATGGCGATCTGATGGAGCTGGTGAACAGTCTCCACTCGCTCCAACAGACGCCATTCTCACCGATATTTGGCAGTGAGCAGCCACCTCGTTATGAGGACGTAGTGCTGTCGCCTCCTAGCCCCAAGACGGCTCTTCATTCTGCGTCGTCCGCTCCTCACATATCCGTCCAGAACTCTTCATCCAAAGCGCTCACCAATGGACTACAGCATTCACATCCTCCGCCATCTATCACACATCACAATCTGTCTCCCACTCCTGTCACCAGTTCTTATTCCAGTCGCTCTCCGACGCACTCTCCGTCCCGTCTTCGAACCTCGCCGACCCCTCCGTACCCC
Organism: Vanacampus margaritifer; assembly: GCF_051991255.1. NCBI lineage: Eukaryota > Metazoa > Chordata > Actinopteri > Syngnathiformes > Syngnathidae > Vanacampus > Vanacampus margaritifer. The sequence continues at coordinate 65,022,752 of NC_135432.1, forward strand.
CACACCCCTCCTGGATCCCCCATGGAGGCTTTGTACATTGAGGAGGAAGATGTAGATATGGGTAAGACGTCTGAACAGATCACTCAACAAATATCCCAGAATAAAGACATATCAAGTCAATCAGTTTTTCTATCTCAACGAGAGTCGACCAGCACTGTCCACAACCCGACGAGGCCGTCCCCCAACATGCTAGCACCCAGGAATGATGACATTGACAAACTGCTCATGGATTTGGAGAATCTGTCTCAGAGTATGAGCAATCCCAGGACTACTGAGCCTCCACTTCCGGTCAAGACTCGTAAGCGAGGCGGCAGTGGCCTTGGGATCGTGTCCACCGAAGCCCAGACTCCGCACACAATGCCCCAGTTCCAAGTAAAAACACCTGCGAGCCACCTGGCCATGAATGGCACCAGTTCCAAAGCCCCTCAGGGAGAAACTCACAATGCTCGAGCTGGCGAGGAGCATGAAGATGGCGCCTTGCTGTTGAGAATCTTGGAGAGCATTGAGAGTTTTGCCCAAGAGCTGGTGGATTCGGGGTCGGGGAGCCCCGGGAGCGCGGAGAGGAACAGCGGGAAGGAACGGGAGGTGATGAGACTTCTGCAAGGCACATTGGCCTCCACTGGTCGGCCTGACACCCCCGTTGATAGTACGACGTTACAAATTGCTCCGGCAGCCTGTCCACCGGAAACCGATCCCGCAGTAACCGTTCCGGCCATACCGCCAAAGCTCTCTGCACGAACGCCCTCGGTTACAGCTGCTCTCACACACAAAACTGCAGCTGAAGATATATGCTCGGCTACATCTGCGCAACAATCTACACCTGAGGCTCCCTCCACATTTGTGGCTACGGTCACAACACCTGAAACGAAAGACACCGTTTCCGAAGCCTCTTTAGTCCATCCCAAATCCACCCCTGCACCTGCAAACTTGCATTCCCTTGCACGTCCTGCCGAGCTGGGGAACGATGCTGCGCCTAAAGTGCCGCCTACCGGGTCCAGCCCGCCTGTGGTCGTCGAGAGAGACCCTGCTGTTACCATCGGGGACACTCCGGCTTTGAAAGACACGGGTTCGACCCTGCTCATCCAGCAGACTCCTGAAGTGATCAGGGTAGGCACCAATTCTTTATTTACTTCACTTGATTTGCCGTGTTTGTCTGTTATAAAGTACAAGACAAAAGACATCTATGTTTTTTTTTTTAAAGTGCTGTATTTTTTATTATTATTTTTTAAGTCCTAATTCTACATGAGAATGAAGTCAGATTTTGGGAAAAAAAACGTTACTTTGACATTTTTGCGATTGATTTTAAAAGAATAAAATCATAAATTTTTGAAAGTCATTGTACAACTTAAAATATTTTGAGAATTTTTTTTGGGGGGAAAAAAAAGTGAAACGTTAGTGATGAAAAGTTATTATCGAGATTTTTTTTTCTTGAAAACAAGTAATAATATGATATTAAGGTCATAATAATACTAGAAAAAAAAAACTCTTACCATATTTAAAAAAAAAAAAAGTCATTAAATTTTTTTTTATATTTTTGAAAACAAAGTCCAAATACTTCAAGAATAATTCTATCATTTGGTAATATTACATGGATAAAATATAATTTTGGCAAGACTAATTGTTTATTTTCAGGCAAAGAAACTTGTGTGAAACCTTTCAGGTTGAGATAAAAATTCATATTCTTTTTTGTTTTCATTGAATGTGAAATATAATTGCGTAGCACGTGCAAGCAAATGTTTAGAAGTCGGCTCTTTGCCGTTCCTCCTTTGCCTTGAAAACATGTCCAAGTTGAAACAAGTTCTCATTGCTGTGGCACAACAGGATCGCTGAATATAATTGATAGCTGGTGATGAATAGTGGTAATTAACTGCGGCGATGTGCCTGTCTGCTCCTTTCACTCAACAGAATTAGTGTGAGTGCTGGCTTGAAATAGATATTTTTGGGTGTTAAAGCCATCCTGGTTGCTGGTTTGTTTGTTTGTTTATTTATTTATTTATTTATTTGAAAAAAATGTGTTTAGCGCACTGTGCCGCCTCATGTCCTGTTGATCTGAAAAGCGCCTATTTTGGAGGTTGCCATGGTTGCTGGCAACCAGAACTCAACAATAACAGTACCTGAGTGCATCATTAGAGAACACCGATAAGAAAAACCCGTTCCAGGACTCTCTGAAAATCTCTGCCCATAAGGCCGTGAAAGTTAAAAATGTATATGTGAAATAGGCAAAGTTAATAGTAAGTAGATAATTAATTTGCGTTTTTTTTAAGATAATTCTCAATTTGTCAGGGAAAAGAAGCCAAAAAAATTTACATATATTGCATCTATAAAATATTTTTTCACCTACTTTTTTTCATATTACAATTTGGATAAAATAATTATAATGAATTCTCTTGTTTAATAAAATTGTGTTGAATGCATATATAATATTATTATTTGTAACAAATCAGTTAACAATTGATTTAAGCAGATAAATGACTAGTTGACTAATATAAACGTAGCATGCTGTACACATGAATGAACGTGTTTAACAAATACTTTTTATTTAAATGTTAACAATAAATCAATAATACTTTTTTTTTAATGATAATAATGGATTCATTTTGAATTATTTAATTATTTAATAAGATAAATGTATGTAATTTTAAATGTGTATTTGAAATTATTTAACATTTTATTTCATTGTCACATAATGAATTAGTTGTCGTTTTTTTATGAGATAAATGAATAATAAGTAATATAAATAAATGTAACATCTGCTGTATATATAAATTTGGTTTCAACTAATACTTTAATTATTTACAATATTTTTATTGTATTATTTATGATGACTGAACCAACGACTTTATAAGTTAAAATTGTGTTAAATGTGTTTTCAATCGATCAACGCTAACCCGAAAAATGAATAAAACCAAACAAATAAACACACAGATACATACAGTACATTTAAACAATTTCAAGGTGAAAAGAAATCACCTCAGTCAAAGCAAGAAATATCGCAAGACTCTTGAGCATTGAAATGCTCAATATAATCCTCATACTTTATCCGTCGCGGCAATAAATAGCCCATAGATGTGACTGTGATTGACCGTGGACCGGTCCAGGGTGCGTCCTCTGTGTCCCTCACTCACCTCCAGTCAAGAAGTCAGCCTGCAATGAGCCAACACGTCATGCCTGCCATTGATTGGCCAACGCTCTTCCAGTATTTCGGGCGTGTTGAGTAATCCTTGTTGCCGTGTGGCGGGACCACCCAATAGGAGGCGCTTGTTGGAGGGTGCGCCGGATTCGCAAGGGGCTCGAGGGGGGGGGGGGTTGTCTGTTAGCACCACAAGTGTTAACTGTATGGTTAGCTTCCTCCCCTGCTGGATGAAGGCGTGGGGGTGGGGGGGGCACCTAAATCTGTCCACCCCCCCACCCTGTACTATGGCATCCCGCTAACAGACTCGCTGTCGCCACAGTGTAAATGGACCTGCTTGTGTGTTGTGCGCCTGTGTGAATGTGCGTTGTTGTTGTTGTTGCCGTCCATGTTGTCCTATACTGTTTATGTTGCAAACCACACTGTGTTGAAATTAAAAACATGTGTTTGAGATTTAGCTTTTCTGAGCATATAGTTTCTCTAGATGTCAAACTGCCCTCGGGCTCGCATTGCAAACATCACAGCTCGTTTGTTTCCTGGGTTTGGCCACATAACATTTGCAATGCGAGCACGAAGGCACTCTGATGTCCTTGTGTGGATGAAAATTGAAAAGGAACTTGAAATGAAAGAAACATTAAAAATGTTGTCTTTTTCTGGATTGCGTCGTCAAATTTAGCGCACGTGTAACATGCCGTCAGGTGTTAACTTAAAATTAAAAAGACCGTATATGTATTTGCAGTTGGGCACCTATAGATTTAAATATTTGCAGATTAAAAAATTAAAATTTAAAAAAAAATCTATATTTCTCAATATTAAAACATGTTTTCGTTTTCAGGTAACTGGAAGTATTTTTTATTTTTTTTTAATTTAAAGAAAAGAAAATCATCCTCTGACCTCAAACCTATGGAGAACTTGTGACGTCCTCAAGTCCTCAGTACCACCTTGAGATCATGTTAGGCAAGCAACCCTGCGCGCTACCGTAGGTCACGGCCGGATTTGAGAATAGCTTCCCTGACACCCAATACCAACGGTGGGAATTATTACTAATATTCCTCTCTGCCCCACTCGCGCATTAAAGTGTCAGTCGAGCCGCAAACAAGGCTCTGACGGAATGCCCTGTGCACTTAATGGGCCACGTTCGAACCGCTTGGGACGAAAGCCTGCCGCCGTGTCGTGGCCCTTCACTTAGCGCTTTAGCTCCACCTGTCAAATGGCACCAACGCGTGACGTCAAATTCCAGGCAGTCTCCTCTGCCGGCCCAACTCTCAGCGGGAGATCGTAAGCGGAGTCGTCGAGATCCGCGCCGCAATGTGCCCGTGTTTCACATTTGTGTTTTATAGGAGGGAATCTAAGAAGAGGCTTTTTAACGGTGTAGTGGTTCACATAGCTGATTTAAGTGCAGCCTTAGTGGCTGCGACCCTGAACTGGATTAGCACGCTGGAAAATATACACTGTAAAAAATGGGGAATAATATTGACTAGGAAAAAAAAAAAAAGCTATGTACGAACTCATGACCTTTCGGTTTAGAAGACAGACAGACGTGCTACCACCTGAGCCATGCCACTCTGGTTATTTGCCACTAAACTTCATTGCTGGTGTGTCCAAAATGAGACCAAAACTAATATACAGAAGGAGTGGCATGGCTCAGGAGGTAGCACGTCTATCTGTCTTCTAAACCGAAGGTCATGAGTTCGTACATAGCTTTTTTTTTTTTTCCTAGTCAATATTATTCCCCATTTTTTACAGTGTATATTTTCCAGCGTGCTAATTAGTTAAATAGTTTATTTTTTATTTTTTTATTATAAACTATAAACTCTCCTTGTAAAAGTTACTTAGAATTTCTGAGTAAACAAACTTTACTAGTTTTTTTTCCAAGTAAATATTATGTTTGTTTGTTTTTACGCAGTGTCGGTGCACGGATGGCATATATCCAGATTTTTAAGATGATCGAATATGGGCTTAAAAGTACAACCCAAAAACAAAAACAAAATAGACAACAGCAGCATTGGCTAATTAGTAACAAGAAATATCTCTATATCTGTTATTGATAGGAAGCTGAAAGTCATTTGACCGTTTTCCAGCTTCTCTTTTTCCATCCCGCGTGTCAGCTGTTGACAGCTCCGAGAGAAGCAAGCTGCGTTTTGGCACAAAGGCTTTTTTTGGTGAAGGGGATGAAAGCGGAGCTTAGAGAAAGTATGCAGATAGGAAGGTAATAACTGTCTGTCAGAAACAACACGAGGAGAGGATTTGCACAAAAACACTTTATATATACGGAGGGACAAGTTGAGGGGGGGAAAAAAAACAGGCGGGGATATTAACGGGTGGGGTCGACGTAGTTTGGGGGGGGGGGGAAGGTCGGCGAGCGGGGGGCTTTCCAGCACAGTACGGTTGTTGACTCTGCTTCGCTGGAGAATGACATCACTCCTTCGACAGGAAATAAGGTCACAGTAGGAACGCATGCCAAGTAGGGGAAAACGCTTGTTTGGACTTAAAGCACAAGTACAAGGCCCAACATAGTGCTTTGACGCAGGCTTTCCCAATGTGGCTCCAAAAAGTCATGAAATGGTGATGAGAAGATCATTTGACACACATCTCAATACAGTTCAATTCACTTGGTTATGATTCGATTTTGTCATGTTTATTATGATGTAACTATATACACATATATATATATATATATATATATATATCCAAAAACTTGGCATGATCGTATTGGTAGCCGCTGACATCATCGTCCGGCCCCACTGCAGCCTGGGACGTCCTCCAAACTGCTGTTCCCACTTTAGCGTCAAACTTCTTTTTTTTTTTTTTTTTTTTAAAGCGAGTCACCTTTTCATCTGGAAACTTTTAACTCGGCTGGAGGCTGTGTCACCATGGCAACCACCAAAACATGTTTTGCCGCATCAGAGGTGGGAGAGGGAGGCTACACGGGACTCCCCCACTCCACAATCATGGCCAGATCGTGGGACTCCCTCCCAAGAGCTCGCAGGGAGGCTGTTTTGACAAAAGGCGCGGCAGCGGGCCACTTTTTTTTAACATGCAGCATGTGAGACAAGCAAGGTAGTGATTGTACAACCAAAATATTTGACCTGATCTCCACTCGGGTGTTCCTTTGTGTTTCAGCCACCCGCAATCTTGACTGATAATTAAATAAAGTGTGTAAATGTATTTTATAGCATTTTATTGTTGGTCATTGTGGTGGCCAAGTGTAGATTTTAATTTTTTTTGTAACGAATTTATAACTTGTAACAAGCAATGCAGCACAGTGGGATTAAAAAAATAATATTAATTAATTAATTAATAATTCTTTTGGATTCGTTTTGTTGCTGTCATCCAATAAAAAAAAAAGTTTTAAAATAAATCAAATAATTGTTATATTCATATATTATTTTATCATTTTCCCATGTGTATTGTCAGTAATTTTATTAAATTTTTTTATGTCACTTTTTTTCTTTAAAAATTGAATTTTATCAAACAGAACCCATCAAAAACATGACCGGAGTTCGTTGGGGTCACCACCAGCAAGGTTCTACTGTAGCCTACTTTCACTTTCTCAGTACCAAGGAGGGAATTGCTGCCCTCTAGTGTCCTTTTGAAAGCTTGTGGAACAGGCCTTTCACGCCATCTAGTGGAAGATCTTGCTAATGAACACTCACCAGTTTAAAAAAAAAAAAAAAAAGGTCAGTATTTCTGAAGTTATGTGCCATCAAAATGATCCATTTATACCCATTTCCACTTATATTTAAAATAGCCTTTCCCGTTGCCCCTGTGATGGCTGAGTGAGTAGAATTACAAAATGCAGGGTGTGGTTGTTGATACAAAACATGCTGACACTACCTGTTTCCATTCTTTGGGTCATCCTGAGATGAAAAGCAGTAAAGAAAAGTGTCATAATAGGAAGGTGGTTGCAGCGTGACACAATGTGCTTGGATGTGGAGTGAATGCTGCGAGATGTTATTATGCATGTTACGTACACTTTGCACATCATAGTTGTTCAAGGTTGTTTTTTTTTGTTTTGTTTTTTTGTTTTTGGGGAGGTTTGTCCAGTAGACTTCAGGACAGTTTTAGAACATTTTGGAAAATGTTTGTAAACTTTTAAATGTTTCAGGTTGCAAAAAATATCAGTATATTTTTTTGTGAAATATTTTGAAAATTATTCAGTTATTTTGGGATTTGTCTCTGCAAGCTATTGTTTTTTTTGTGTGTTATTGGCAATGTTTTTAAACTTGATTGTTTAAAAATTCAGAGAACTGTTTAGTAAAATGTACATTTTTGAAAACTTTAAGTTAATTTCAGAATTTTTTTGTGGGTAAGTTTCTTTATTTTTTGTAAACTGCAGGCTACTTTCTAAGAGTCTGAAAATGTTGGTGAATTTTGGAACATGTTTGATAAATTATGATTTAAAAAAAAATCACTTAAAACATTTTTCTTTTCTTTTTTTTTTTACATTTTTAGCGTGTTTTGGAAACATTACAATACAATTTAAAAAAAAAAAAAAGTAAAATTTCAGCTGTTAATGTTAAATGTTAAAATTTTACTTTAATATTTAATATTTTACTTTTAATGTTTTTTTTTAATACATCGTGAAAAGTACAACAAAATGTGAATGTTGAATAAAATATTACACTTAAAACAAACATTTCCCAGTCAGACAAAGAGATGAAACAAAAAGCATTTACAGTAATAGCTGTCATGTTTTATTAATTCCTTTTAGTTGTTTAATTCCAAATTTTTTTTGTATACATATTTTGGTGAAAATAAACAATTTCCACATGAATATGAACAGTTTAAAAAAAAAAGTGCAAAAGTACAACTAAAGAAACTTTGTGTGTGTTTTTATGCCATTCTAAAAGAATAAAGCAACAATTCTTAGGAATGTATCACAAGGAATGTGATCACTTTAATGAGAGTGGGAAAAATCAAATGTTGCCAGCAAGTAATCTCAGCAGATGTTGTCGTCACATCGTCGCTGTCTGTAACTCGGATTTAAACTCAGAAGTCGGGGTCACAAACTCAAAGTGGCAGCACGGTCACATGACTTATTAAAATGAAAGCCGTTGAACTGCATTCGTTCATAGCACGTTAGTAGGAACGTATCAACGGGGAGGTGGTACGTTCAAGGACTGTGGGAAATTCTAAGCTCAAACCCAAAGATGGAGTTTCCTGACAGTTTCTAATGAATTTGCAGATCTTTAAGTTTTCATTTATTTTCTTTTATTAAAGCAAATAATCCCTTTTATTTTTTAAACTACCTTGAGACTAACATTTCAAATTTAAATCAAAACGAGGCTAACATTTCAAGGTTAAATTGCGCAACATTAAAGAAACAATCCTATTGATATATATCGAATGATAGCTCAAGCAGCAGTTTTGCTTGAACTCGGGTAAACTCTGAAAGCTTTCGAGTCTAGACTTTAATACATGCTGTGGAAAATCCTTCGCTTGCAGACTCGCAGGCAACAACCGCGACAAACTTCTTTGATGACTTTAGCGTTTCCCGAGCGTGGTTCCGATCCATTTCCGCCAAAGTCTGAAGAAACTATCAGACTGTCCTCCATCTCCCCAATGGGCCGTCCATCTTTGCTCTGTCTGGATCTCTTTAAAGCCAAACAAAACGTGTACGGTTATTATAACTTAACTGAAAACACAGAATAATTTTGACCTTGAATCACTTTACAAAAAAAAAAAAGTAAATTAGAAAATTCACTAACGATAATAATCAAACAGCCAGGATCGTTAGAGGGCGCTAGTGAGATAATATGAGCACTTCGAACCAAAATGGCTGACTTCTTGTCTTTTCACATACGTGTGTTTTGTTTTTTTTATGACTTTTTTTGTGGGTCTACTCATGATAGACATGGCGACCAAATTTCATGTTGCTGAGTGAAACAGCCTATGGGGGCTTTTTTTTTTTTTTTTTTTTTTTTTGTCAGGTTAAGGTTTTTACTGTAGCTTGCCTGAAATCTGCCTAGCGCCCCAAGCAGAAATAAACATGCAATGGAGTTGCTATGTGTACACGGATAATTTTACACACAGCCGGCAGGCAATGGTTGCTCCTAGCAGGCGATTTCGGAAGTAGCTTTGTTCACAAAAGTAGTTCCTGGGAAGTGGCGTGCACACATTCAGCATAACAGTTGGCGCTGCAGGACAGCTGAACACCCCCCCCCTCCCTTCTTTTTCTCCCCCCCCCCCCTTCCCTCCCCAGCCGCCTTTGAAGCACTTATCTTCCCATCAGGCCTTCATTGGGCTGACTCGCCTGTTGCCGTATCACGGCGGGAAAAGAGGAAGCGTTCTGCAAATGGCACACCTGTTGTCTTCATTCCCACTCTCCTCATTCACTTGTCCTTCTGTGACCTAAAGGCTGCCCCCCCCCCCCCAAAAAAAAACAAAAACAAAAAACAAGTACTCCATCACCCGAGCACTTAATTCCGGTATTTCACAGATAGCATTAGCTGGTTAGCTTAGCAATTAGCATGTCTTCTCTGTCTTTCCCTCTGTTAATTACTCTTGGTTATCCCTTCGTAATAATAATGGAATTGGATGCAAAAAAATTTGGATTGAGACATCCATAATATCTATTATTTTTGTGAAAGTTGATTCAAGTTCATATTTGAGGAAAACATTTTCAGAAATTCTTTGCAAAATTCAAGCATATCCAAAAGGGGGGAAAAAATTAAGCAAAGTAGTATTTTACGGAAGAGGACTAGGACCAGTGAAGAGAAAGCAGAAAATCTCAGAATTCTGACTTTATTTTACAAATCAGAATTGTGACTTTAAAGTGAGAATTCTAAGAATAAAGTGAGAATCCTGACAAACTTTTTGTTCTCTCTTCACTGGCCCTAATCCTCTTCCGTATTATGTACGTGTATGTGTCATTTGCAAAAGTAAAGAAAGAAAGAAAAAATCCTTCAAATGTGTATTTGATTAATAGTTATAATTATTTATTATAGTGTCAATATAGCAACGTGTGTGTAAAATACATTTTAATACCAAATGAGTCGACGTAACATCCTTTGTGTGGCGCTCGTTTGTTGATAGTCACAAGATACAGTGATTAATGTTTCCTCTTGCAGCACATCAGGAAAAGTGTGTGTGTGTTTGTGTGGGTGTGTGGGATTGGTATGCGACCTTGGCTTCAGTCGAGTGGAGTTGTTCCAAACAATTCAGCAGGGGTGCGCACAGCGGAGTTACCCTAAAAAACACAAGGTTGCTTGTGTGTCTGGAAAAGTCACTAGCACACCTAAGATGTTAAATATGAATAATAATTATGCTTAAATATGCGCACAAACAAGTAATTCCTTGTTTTAGACAGGAAATGCATTCCGAGTTGTTGAAGTGTAAACGTAAGTGATCGCCGCCACCACTAGAGGGCGCCAGATTCTCCACTGAGTCCACGTGAGAGAGAAAAAAAGAAAAGAAAAGGTGTTTATTCCACTAGCAGATTGTGAGAAGTTTTGCTTTCCTGATGGAATTTGCACACAGCTGCATTGCAGACGTTTGCGCAGTTTGGGACAGTCATTGGCCACTTCATTAGGTACACCTGATGATATCCAAATTCAACAGAGAGAAAAACGTCTTTACAATAATTATCAGAGACAGAGAGAAATTTATTTACCACCTCGAGTAAGACACATATTGTTAAAAGAATACTTGTTGGATATTGTCAGTTAAATTAAGGACTTAGTGAGGTGGGTGGGTGGTCTACTGTATATCAAATCACAATTTTTTATTATTTTTGTCAACAAGTGCCTAGATATGGCAAATCTATGTTGAGTTTGGCACCAAACCATCCTATGTTAAAAGTTTCAGGACCAGGTGACAAACTTCCTGGAATGTTAGCCAAGCGTCAGTCACTGATTCATCAAGTCGTCCCAAAATTACCTCTTTGGAAATAGTTCCTCTTTGATTGCCCCGCCCACTCACATGGAAGCGGCCTTTGCTGAGTGTGGGTGGGGGGTAGGGGGGGGGGGGTTACCGGTAAGCTGTGTATGTGCGTGTTGCCCGACTCCGTCATGGCTCATGTTTCTCACTTCCGAGCCCAGCTTGTGGAACGGCAGGCACCAGAGAGACTGCGTGAAGTGGGACACCGCAAGGTTCTGTAGCCCCCCCTGGATGGTGGATCATGCTCGGGTGGTCTTCTTGCGCAGGAAACTTGCATGCTGGATTACTAGCACGGAGTCCGAAGGGGAAGGTTCTGGGCTACTTTCAGGAGCTTTTTTTGTGGGAAATCTAACGGGGGCATTTTTGCGTGCGGGGACCCCCGACCATGATGATCAAGGAGACGTCGTTGCGCCGGGACCCCGACCTGCGGGGCGAGCTGGCCTTTCTGGCGCGGGGCTGTGACTTTGTCTTGCCGTCGCGCTTCAAGAAAAGACTCAAGTCTTTTCAGCAACAGCAACAACAGCAGCAGGTCAGGTTGTGCAACCGGCAGCTACGGAAAATTCAAATCTGTAAAATACTGTATGTCGCATGTGGACAGCTTTTCTCACATAGGACATGCCGGGAACGACAAACTGTTCTGAGGCAGATACCAGCCAGTGTATTAATAGACGGGAGGTGCAGGAATAGAGTGATAGAATGAATGCAGAGGGTAAGGGGGGGTGAGGGGGGTCGTTACAGCTGTCAGGCTCAATACACGCACTGTACAAAATGGCCACCGGAAGGAAGTTTTGCATGCCAACAACTTCATGTATTGTTGATTTGGGGTCTGATGTTGAGGAGTCAAGTTTTGTCACTCGATTGCTTTGGCATCAATTTCCTCAAATAAAGAAGAAAAATAAACACATACCCCAAATAACGTCCCTTTCCCAGAAGGAAAACAATGGGCTGAAAGTGTACTCGTCTCATTTATGGGTGCTTAAGAAAAATAAACGCCTCCCTCAAATAACTTTTACTTCTCAATTTACCGACACAGATTATACGTTCGCCAAAAAGGCAAACCAACGTTCTGTTATTTTAGAGCAGTCACCCAATGTCAATCAATTAACCAATCAATCAATGTGGTGCCCACGTTGTCTAAGGTGCCGAAGTTGTCATGAGAGACGTGATGGCGGGCCAAAATGCGGGACGTGACTAGACTGGTCGCCACGGACTGGAACGAGTGTGACGTGACCGGACCTGATTTGTCTCGATTTGATTTGCTGTGGAGTGGCTATGATTTAGCTGGGGCTGTGGCTGTGACGACTTGGCAGTGACGAAGACGACTTGGCTGTGATGAAGACGACTTGGCTGTGACGAAGACGACTTGGCTGTGACGAAGACGACTTGGCTGTGACGAAGACGACTTGGCTGTGACAAAGACGACTTGGCTGTGACAAAGACGACTTGGCTGTGACGAAGACGACTGGGCTGTGGCTTTGGCTTTGGCTTTTTTTTCTACTCAAAGTATGGCAAAGCTTGTTACCTTTAAAATAAAGCAGTCAGTCCAATCCAAATAGCTGCAAAAAGAGTTGCATACATCATTGTTTTACATAACCACTTTAATTTATGCAAGACAAGAATTGCGTGCTGGTTTAATGTAAACAAATATATAGAAAAGGCAATACTTTTTATAATTTTTTTATTTGTGGTTGTCTGTGATATTTGGTATTTATTTTGTGGTGTGCTATTAAATATTATATATCTATATATTTTATTTGTTTATTTATTTATCTATTTATTTTTGCGATGCGGGGGGGGCAACAATCTGCATTTTCACCCAGGGCGCCAAATCACTTGGGCCCTGGGTCCCGAACTAGCCACCAAAATATTACAATACAACTACAACAACAATGTTTTGAGTAGGAAATGATATTGAAGTATTTTGGGATCTAAAATGTCAACACCAAGTGCGACTTTCCCATCGTTTACGAAAGTCAAGCAACACCACTGAAAAAAAGTTACTCTCAATCAGATTCTCTGATGACATCATCCTCCCTGTTTTACTTCAGGTCCAGTCCAAAGCGGAGAAGAAACCCGGCACGCCACCCCCGGCGCCCGCCCAGGCGTCCGCCGTCCCGCATGCCCCCTCGCACCGCTCGCCCAGCCCACCCCCAGCGGCTCCGGTGATCATCAGCCCTCCTTCGCCGCCGCCTCCTCCTGCCATCAACATTCCCAGGTTCTACTACCCACGCGGGCTTCCTGCCCCCGGCCCGCCGGCCAACCACGACGCGGCCATCGCCGCCATCGAAGAGGCCTTCACGGAGTTTGAGGAGGAGAAGGCCGACATTTACGAGATGAGCAAGGTCGCTAAGGTAAGTCGGTCAAGTAGAACTCGCGGTGGGTATCAAAAGTCTACACACCCCTGTAGAAACCCACCGTGAATGTGGCCTCTAAAATTCAAAGTGAGAGTTTGCAGTTTCCTAAATGGTATGGAAACAAACCGCTCTTAGCCACGGTTGCTACGTTGCTAGCACGACTCGCACATGTTGGAGTGTTGTGCTGTTACTTGTTTTGTTTCAAGAGCTGTCCAATTCCTTCTGTGATATTTTTGTTGGAAGCAAATTATCTGCATAAAAGTATCAATTTTACATAAGAAATGTAAAAGTGAACGTTGGCAGAAATAAAAAATAATGCCATTTTGCCTGCAGGCGTGCGAGTGTCCGCTGTACTGGAAGGCGGCCATGTTCTACGGGGCCGGCGGCGAAAGGACTGGCTTCGTCTCGGTTCACTCCTTCATCGCCACCTGGAGGAAGTAGGTTGCATTTGAAGTCAATCCGGATCAAAGTCACATAAAAAGTTCAAACGACCGGCGCGCTCCTGCAGGTTGCTGCACAGTTGCCACGACGACGCCTCACGATTTATTAGCCTGCTCGCCAAACCCGGCTGTCAATACCTGGAGCAGGAGGACCTCATTCCTCTTCTGCAGGTCAGTTATTTTCTTCTACGTTATTTCATTTTCCACATTTGAATTTATTGTTTCATTTTTTCTTTTATTTGGTACTTTTATTTATATATATATATATATATATATATATATATTATATTTGTATCATACTATTTTGTTATCAGTTTCATTTATTTTAATTTCATACTTTTGATTTTATAACATTTTAGTTTGTATATTTTGATTGATTTGAACTGTTTGATTGTTTAGGACATCGTGGATACGCATCCCGGACTCACATTTCTGAAGGATGCACCCGAGTTTCATTCCCGCTACATCACAACGGTAATAAAAAAATACAATAAAATAAAAAACATTAAATAAATTAAATCTAATCTATTTTGCCACTTGTTGTCGACTGAAAATGAAAACAGAAATTTGTTTTCAATTGTAGCTTGTTGTTTTGTTAATTTCCGTTGATGAAAAATAAGCTCGGCCCACGGATGTAATCAACCTTGGCGGTTGTCCGGCAGGTGATCCAGCGGATCTTCTACGTGGTGAACCGCTCGTGGACGGGCCGCGTGTCCAGGACAGAGCTGCGGCGCAGCAACTTCCTGCAGACGCTGGCGCTGCTGGAGGAGGAGGACGACATCAACCAGATCACCGACTACTTCTCCTACGAGCACTTCTACGTCATCTACTGCAAGTTTTGGGAGCTGGACAGCGACCACGACCTCTACATCGACCACAAGGACCTGGCCCGCTACAACGACCACGGTGAGAGGAAGAGATAGTTTCAACGATTTAGGGGACATTTTAAAATTCTGATGTTGTCGTTGTTAAACGTTTTTCAGACTTTTTACTTGTTTGTTTTTCACAATTTTTTGGGTAATAAGTATTTTCTCGAGTTTTTGCTTTTCAGATTTTCCTGTTTTTTTCTTTATATTTGTATTTACTTGATATTTTCCTTGATATTTTTTGTTTAGTTTTTCAACTAATCAGTTTTTTATTTTATTTCCCACACTTTTTTGCTATTAGGATTTTAACAGTCTCCCTCACTTTTTTAATTTAAACGTTTCCCTAATGTTTTACTTTGTGGTAAATTTCCCCCCCAAAAAATTATTGTAATTTTCCCCCCAAAAAAATTATTATAATTTCTCCCCCAAATTTTTACAATGTGTTTTCCTAACTATTTTTCACTAATAATTGTTTAATTTTTTTTCAATTTTTTTCCCATTAATTTAATTATTCTTTTTTTTTTTTAAATTAGCATTATTTTTTCAACTTTATGTTTACCTAGTTTTTACTTTTTAGCCAATTTGAAAGTTTCGCACAATATTTGTAAAGTTTTTTTAACTACTTTTTACTTTTTCAGCAATGAAATAAAAAAGAAAAAAGGTTCCAGATTTTTTTTCACTTTTTACTTGTGAAAAAAATGAATTAGATTTTGACAACTTTTAAAAATTTGTTGTTTTTTTTTCACAATAAATTTTTGGGGCCAATTTGAGTTTCTATATTTTTCCCAATTTTTTTTATCTGACTTTTTACAGATTTCTTTCACCAAAAAACCTTACTGTGACATTTATTATTATTATTATTATTATTATTATTATTATTATTATTATTATCATTATTATCATCATCATCATCAGCCAAGTCAGAGCCCAAACCTAATACTACAGAATTTTATTTGACAAGGCCTAATTTAATCATGAGCTAACCAGTAACAAAATGGCCGCCTTTGTTGACGTTCTGACCTCCTGTCCACCCTTAGCGTCATCCAACAGAATCATCGAGAGGTTGTTCTCGGGCGCCGTGACACGGTAAGCGTCCACTCAAACGGACGTGACCATGTCTATGACGACAGAATTAAAACATCTGCTGTCTGTGTGATTGGTCGCCAGGGGCAGTGCCGTGCAGAGGGAAGGTCGCATGAGCTATGCTGAGTTTGTCTGGTTTCTCATATCTGAAGAGGACAAGAAAAATCCCACGAGGTGAGAAATAACTCTTTGTATCACATAACAGGCAAAAATGCTCATGCAGCAAAGTCAACCAAAAGCCAAGCTGAACCTTGACCTCGCCGTTTTCCCTCCAGCATCGAGTACTGGTTCCGCTGCATGGACGTGGACGGCGACGGCGTGCTGTCCATGTTCGAGTTGGAGTACTTCTACGAGGAGCAGTGCGAGCGCATGGAGCAAATGGGCATCGAACCGCTGCCCTTCCAAGACTTGCTATGCCAAATGCTGGATTTGGTCAAACCGGAGAGTCCGGGTAAATTCCGACTCGGACCAATCCCTTCAGCCACGCCTGCTCCGCATAACACGCAACGTTTTGTTTTGTATTTGCAGGCAAAATGACCTTGGGTGACCTGAAGCGTTGCCGCATGGCTCACATCTTCTTCGACACCTTCTTCAACCTGGAGAAATACTTGGACCACGAACAGAGAGACCCCTTCGCTGTGCAGAAGGTGAGCGGGAAACGTGGGACATAATTGTGCTTAAAAGTATCGAAAATTGGACATTAAATGATCAAAGGGAAAATATACAACTAGTACGGGACACAAGTGCGGCCCCTCAAATATTGGCAGTAATGCCTGCTGGCATTTAAAATAATAATAATAAATAAAAATAAAAGAAATCAGCCCCTAAAGCCCGATTTTGGAAGCATGTCTGTCATGTGTAGACCCACAAAAAAGTCTCAAGGACCCGTGTTTAAAAAGATACAGAAAGTCAGCCATTTTGGCTCTAAGTGCTCAATTTGGCGTGAGGTTGTATTAAGAATTCTGCCTCTTAAGTTTGACCTAGAAGCATGAAACTTAATAGCCACATTTATCATAAGTAGACCCACCAAAAAGTCTCAAGGACCCACGCTTGAAAGGAAACAGGAAGTCAGCCATTTTGGTCCAAATGCCCATTTTGGCTTAATAGCACTCTTAAGACTTTTTTTTTTTTTTTTTTAAATGCCAGCCCCCAAAACACATTGGATTCAACAACGTGGAAATTTGTATTCATGTCTATCTAGAATAGACCCACAAAAAAGTCTCAATGACTTGTGTTTAAAAAGATACAGGAAGTCAGCCATTTTGGCTCTAAGTGCTCAATTTGGCACTGCCCCGCCATGTTTCTGGTTTTCATCTCACGACCAGCCATCCAATGGCTTTATTTTCACGTTGCCCTTCCAGGACCTCGACAGTGACGGTCCCGAGCCGTCCGACTGGGATAAATACGCCTCCGAGGAGTACGAGATTCTGGTGGCGGAAGAAACTGCCAATGAGCAGATACACGAAGGGTACCAAAAATGTTCTTTTACATCCGTTGAAGGCGTTTTGTCAGCTTGCTAACTAACGTTCTCAAATGTGATTCCAGGTCATTTGAGGACGACTATGACGTGGACGAGCTCCAGGTTCCGGCTGAGATCGGGAATAAGATTGAGAAACTGGTCATTTCGGATCTGACGGCGTGAAAAAGTGGATTTTTCAGAATCGTCGGATTGGATGCACCCAATCGAAACGGACATCAAAGAGAAAAAGGACATCTGTTTTATGATGATGGGGGGGGGGGGGGGTGATGATAGACTCATATTCACGCGTTGACGTGCATCTTACAGCAAAGTGAATGAGTGAGGCGATGTTTGATAAGCTCTTAAAGACAAAAACGGCACACTAAAAAGCTCTACAGGAGACGAATGTAATTTTTTGGGGGGGGTTTGTTGGATCAAACCTTTTGACAATCATGCGCAAAG
Organism: Vanacampus margaritifer; assembly: GCF_051991255.1. Lineage (NCBI taxonomy): Eukaryota > Metazoa > Chordata > Actinopteri > Syngnathiformes > Syngnathidae > Vanacampus > Vanacampus margaritifer. The sequence goes on from NC_135432.1 coordinate 65,040,427, forward strand.
ACAATCACATGACACGGACAAGAAACACGTACACAACTCATTTTGGAAACAAAACCTCTTGAAGTTGGGCAGTTATTACAATTTCTTCTTTTTTTTTTACACATTGTAAAACATAATGTGATTTATTTATTTTTTTATTCTTGGAAAAATTGAGAGGAAAAATCTGTATCAGGGAAAATTTGTTTTGGAAAAAAATCCCCAGTTTTAATAAAAACATAGCAAACCATTTAGACACAAGTATGTATGTACGTTTGCACCAACAATTCAAGAAAATCTTTTAAGTCTGCAGTTTTTTTAAACAAATTAACTTAATAAATTAATAAATACATAAAAAATCACCAACATTTAGATAAAAAAAATAATGTTTTCCTTAAAAATCTATTGCTGTGCAAAAATTTGGAGAGAGAAAACAAAACTAGCCCTGTAAGATTTTTTTAATTTTTTTTTAAATTTGTAAAAATATAGAGATTTTTTTTTTTACCCCAAAAAGATTCTGTAAAAAAATTATAATCGAATTATATCAAATTTAAATAGTCTCCCGTTCCCTTTTGCTCTCACTCAGTCTCACACAGACATACACACACACAATTAACTCATTTTGGAAACAAAATCTCCGGAAGTTGGGCAGTTATTACAATTTTTAAAAATGTTCTAAAAAAAAAAAAAAAAAACATTTGGGAGAAAAATTCTGTACAATTTCTTCTTCCTTTTTACACATTGACTTTTGCAGCAGAAAAAAAAATCACCAAAATTTTGATTTAAAAAATATATTTTGCTTAAATATGATGAAAGATCTGATATGCAAAATGTTAGATTTTTTTTTGCGGGGGGGGGGGGGGGCAAAAAAAAAGTATTGAAACTTTCACAAAAACCCTTTTATGTTCTGCCCAAAAACAAAACAACTTTTATCGAATTTACATACTCTCGTTCTCTTTCACCTTCTGCCATCTCGTCGAAGAGCATTGAAATATTCTGCCTGTCCCTACAGTATATGTTGCTGGCATAGATAGATGAACAAACATGCACCAGAATTTTCGGACCAATTCAATCCACAATCTCTGCTTTAGGTTTGGAAATGCGCCTCCATGTGGCCACCGCGTATTCCTACAAGCCCTCGCACCAAAAAGTCGACTAACCCTTTCCAGGAAGATGTCGACCAGGCTGTGTTCTATTCTTAGCGCTGTTATCTGCCTGTGGAGTCGCTTGGTAATCGTTGCTCAAGGCTTGGAAAGTTCTACAGGGACGGAAGGATGTGAGGTAACGTCCCTGGTAAAAAAAATTTTTAAAAAAAAGCGGCGAGCATATCAAGCTCTCTGGTAGAGTTGACTTTATTTTCCCACCCGCTACATGTCACGACATTTGTATTAATAACGCAATAACACACGTGGGTTTTTTTCTGTTCGTGTTTTGCTGTCTGATGATGTCACCAAGAACAAAACATTGTGGGTCTGGCAGACATGAGTTGACACAGTGGAACCTCCTCATTTATTTGTATGTAAAAAAAACTAATGTGAAAGGGATTTGGCTGTGAGCCAGATAGCGGCTAGGGAACCGTTAGCAGCTAAAATGAGTACTTTTTCGCTTGTTTAGACCATTTTTGCAAACATTTTTGTACAAATGAATGTTTTAAAAAAGATTGATTTGATAAGAAAGATTTTGTAATTTTATGCAAGATTTTTCAGATTTTTTTTTTCTTGAAAATTCTAAAATGCAGAAAGTGTAAACTTTTTTTTTTTCTTTTCTTTTTTTTTTATAGTTTTGCATGACTTAAGTGTTTTTTTCTGCCCCATCCTGGTAATATATATTTTTTTAATTTTATGGCTTTTTTTGTACGTTAATTTTAGTTTTTTGGGTTGTTTTTTTGCATGACATTTTAACAAAATGTAAAAAAATAAAATAAAATAAAAAATCCTATATTTATGCAATGTTTTTTGTTGCTTTTTTTTCCTTAACAATTTAGCAATTTTTCCCCGAAAATTTACAAAGCATTTATTTTCAACAATTTTGCAGCTAAGTTGTTTTTTCCCGGCTGTAGTGATTTTCGGAGGTTCCACTGTCCACATAAGCAGTTTTGTCCCACCCTACCCCCAATGAAACTGTTATTTATTTTTATTATGTCTTCTTTTTTTTGTGTTTGCTGCCAAAGAATTCTAAAAAAAAATACTCTTGATTGCAATGACACTCACCGGACACTTTATTAGGTACACCTGCATAGCCTTCATGTAGCTAACCAAAATATTAGAAAGAGCTCTCGATATTACGCAATGTGAAACAACTTTTTTTTTTTCCCTAATTACATCGTGCAGGTGCCTCGAATTGCGTGTCCAATGAGTGTCGTGCGCATTAACTCTAGTTTTAATTTCACGTCCACAAATGAACACATCATATGTGTAAATATGACTTTTTTTGTAACAGTTCCAATGCTCGACGCAGCTAGAATTTCAAGAGATATCGTGCAAAACGAAAGCTGAAACAAAAACATGTCAATTGACGTGTTTACACTGCGTTCAGTGTGTGTTTGCTTTGGGGAGTGCGTTTATGGCTTGTGTATGCGTGTGTCCATTTTTGTAGTTACATAGCCACTGTAAATGTGCCTGGCTGTGTATTTATTTAACTTTATTATTATTATAATAATAATAAGAGTAACAGGAAGCCATTGTAAATGTCTTTGTTGTTGTTGTTTTTGGGACATGCTTTGTATTGCGGTGCCACTGTGTGGCTCGGGTTCAATGATGTCCGGTGTGTGTTTGTGTGTGAAACCGACAATCATTTGGACTATCAACACACAAACACACATCGTCTCGGGTGCGTGTTCATCCACACTTATGTCAAGCCATGCCAGGATTTTTATTCTGAAACTTACTGTGAGAGGGCTTTTATTTTGGAGGAGCTTCATCTGCAACGGGCTTAATAATGCTCTGCTTTGTTTTCCTGTTTCTTTTCTGGCATCGGCTGCTTTGTTCTGACGCTTGGAACGTTCAAATAAAGACGTTTGCAAATCAAACCATCATTTTTGAAAATTATTAATAAAAAGAGGGGAACAAATGTAATAGCAGCAGAAGCCCCTTACGTTTCTCAAGACATCTCTTGCAAGAAAAAAAGTCTTAAAATTGTGTTTGCAAAAAAAATATATCTAAATTTGACCCAAAAAATTGCACAAAAAAATCAACAGTTGTTTAAATTTTGGGGGCTTTTTTAATAGTATTTAGATATTGTTTTTTTTAATTATTATTATTTTTAAACTGAAAGTTTGGGGATTTTGAAGCTTTTTTTTTTTTGCAATGAGAATTAAAAAAAAAAAGTTTAAGTAAGTTTAATAGGTTTTTACGCTAATATAGATTTTTCTTAAGATTTTTGTATAGAAATCTAAATTGTTTTGAAACCTCTGTATTGTTTTTGTGAAATTTAAAAAAAAAACTGACTAATTTTAGGTGAAAATGTTAATTTTTATGTGTCAAAATGTTTTGCCAATTTTTTTTCAATATTTTTTTTTAACTAAGGATTATATATATATATATATATATATATATATATATATATATATATATATATATATATATATATATATATATATATATATATTTATTTTATATTTTTTGCACAACTTTTGGAGATAATTTGTTCCACAATAAGTTTTGCTTGAACTGGAACAATGCACACCCCTAAACAAATTTAGATTGTAAGAGTGATGTGTATGCGTGCGTGCGCGTGCGTGGTTGAGTCACGCCACAACCACACTGGCATCTCCGGCCGGCTGTTGCCGTGGCAAAAGCGTTCAACCACCAGGACAGGAAGTGGTAAGCGTGCATGGCACATTGTTGCTTGTTCTCCCCACACAGTCGTCGTCACATTCAGCCACTTCCTGCTCTCACACCCGCCCAGTGACGAGGCAGCCAAGGACATTCCGCCCTCTGGGGGTGGTGGGGGGGGGGGGACGAGGGGCAGTTTGTTCTCTGTTACGGGTGACACCATTTAGCGGCATTCCAAGAGGAAACTTTTGGAATGAAGTGCCTTCAAGAGTCATCTGTTCTTTGCTGAGGAATTATTAAAAAACATGAAGGATAATGTATTTTGTTTTACATTTAAACCCGCTAATGGCAAGCCCCCCCCCCCCCCTTTTTTTTTAATTCCATTTTATTTTTATTTTTTTTGATTGAGCCGCTCTCACCAAATTAATGGACAAAATCTGAAGGTTTGGTTTATAAGGGACCGGGTGGCACATGAACGACAAAAATCCGCATAAAATCGAGTCCAACAAAATAAAAGTTTTTTTTTTTTTTTTTTAATGCAAATCCCGACTTAAAAACATGAATCCTAATAAACAAACTACAAAACTTTTGACTGTCACTCCCCATTTAATATTTCGCATGCCTTCCTCTCTCATTAGAGCAGATAATGATGTCATCACAATGACATCATCTTTCCATGAAACGGGAGCAAAAAGTGAAGGTTGAAGGTTGGAGCGAGCGAGCGTTACATGCCCGCTCTTGCTCGACTCTCTTGAAGTGAAAATTCCATCGAGGCCTCACGCACGCGCACACGCGCATGCGCAGCGTACGAGCGCGTTATCGCCCATCAGCCGGTGGTCTTGCATCCCAGACTCTTCTAGACATAACATGCACGCAGATGTACACTAGTGAAGCTTTGGGGACGTCTTTAAGTGGAAAACCTGCTTTGCCTGATTCTGCGCCCCCCCCCCCCCCCCCCCCGAAAATTTGCAACATAAAAAAAGACTTGAAAGACTTTATTGACATTCATGTTGATTTTTTATTGTTATTGTTTTTAATGCGTGCGATCGTGCAATAAAAATGTGTTATTGATTGTGCTATTTAAAAGACTATACAGATTTTTGTTTTTGTTTTTGTGCTCAGCTACAGATTTCCCCCTCAAATTAATTAAAAGAAAATTTTGATCCTTGCACAACTTTTGAAGATTTTTCTCAATGACCTGGATTTTGATTTTTATTTTTATCCCCCAAAATAACTTTTGAACAGTTATCTCGTTTGAACCATGACATTTTAAATACATTTTTTAAAACTCTATTTTCTTTAAAAAAAAATTTTTAAAAAAGAAGTAAAAAATAATGTCAGATTTTTCTTAAATCTTTGGTGAAAATTTAAAAAAAAAAAAAAGCAAACATTTACATTTCTGGACAGTTTTGGCGAGATTTTCAAAGAAGCTTTTTTTTAACAGTTTATTTTCAATTTTCCAATGACGTGATGGTGTTGCTTTTTCAAAATAAAAAGCAAAACATTTTAAGATGAGGGATTTGGTCAAAAACACATTAAAAAAAAAGTTTCCACAGCAAAAAAAAAAGAAGAAAAAAAAAGACATCCACATTTTGTGATTTTTGATGGAGATTTTTATGCACAAAACTCAAGATTTTGGAGACTGAAGATATAGATAGGCATTTTTTGCCCAAAATATTATTATTATTATTTTGCTTTTTTTTTTTTTTGTGATGAGGATTTTTCTCTAAAATACTTGTCCAAACATGCTTTTTTTTTTGTCCAATCATATTGCTTTATTTTTTCGTGTTCAAATATTTGCCGAACCTATGCTATATTTTTTCTCAAAATGGCCCTGGCTTTTTGCGGGCTATTAAAAAATAAATACATGTAAAAAATCTGCGCTCCAGGCCGAGTTCCATTTCGTTGGAAGCGGCTCTGGTGATTACAGGGAGGCGGGCAGCTTTCAAGTTGAAAAATGGGACGAGCGAGAGAGCGAGCGAGAGAGAGAGAGAGAGCAGCTGGCTGGCTGTAAAACATCTGGCGCTTGTTGACGTTCAGAGCCAAGACCTGCCTCCCCAACCGACACCCCTCCTACTCAGCACTAGATCTTATCCAGCATCAGTGATGGGAAGTAATCAAGTAGAAATACTTTGTTTACTGTACTTAAGGAGATTTTTCACATATGTGAAGTTTACTTGAGTTTATTTTTCGGACAATTCTTTAGCCGACTGCTGCTTTTTATACTTTTCATGATTCAGGGTCTGTTTTGATTTTCACTAAAGGAGTTGAATCTCTATTTGTACTTTTACCAGACGCTGAAACAAAGTTTGTGAATTGGGATGAATGCTGCAATACAAGTCATTGTGCGCCTCCTTCTGCTGTGCCATCCTTGGCCACCAGGAGGCAGTACGATACAGTTATGCACGCACGCCGTATAGAGAGAGAGTTTGGCCAACTCGGTTTCAAGCAGGGTAACAAGATGGCGTCTATTTGTCATGTGACCAACAGTTGACCAATCACGCTGTGATATATATATATATGTTATTGTTCATAGAAGATATACATATACATATTTGTGTTGAAGTATTAGTTCTTAAAAAAGGTTCTAAAACTGCGACTATTGAAGCTAACTGTTAGCATGTCAATGGCGTGTTCACATTCAGGTAACATAAATTCCTTAGGTAATGTTTGGTTGTTTTCAATGTTTGCAATATGTAATTTCCTTTCTTTCTTTTTTTTTCAGCAGGTTCAAGCCTTTTTTTGAAGAAGTGTTGGCAATTTTCCAAGCTGCTCACGTCTCAAGTTTGCGTTCACAAGTCAAAGCAAAAAGTCGGCCAAATGACAGCTTGTATGTCGAAAGTCAGTCACTCGTATCTCAAGGGACCACTGAACCAGCTCTGTCTAACATCGCCACTACGTCACGAGACGGGGCGCGGGGCCGCCCCTAAATTTACAGCCGAAGCTTTTGACGGCCACTTTTTGGGGCCCTTCCCTGACTCATCTGCTTCCATTTATCTGTTGTGTGTGTGTGTGTGTGTGTGTGTGAGCAGCAGCGATGGAAAAAGTTGGGAGACATGGGCGGCCTTTTTAGCGGACGTGTAGCTCATCCTCGGCAGATGCTGTCGAACCAAAATAACATCAAAATGTCGTAGCACAACAGTAGAAGTGCTTATTTCTCAGAAAATGAGTTGCGACTTCTCTGCTCTCCGTCACGTTGGGAAAGAACGTCAGCGTGAAAACATGCTAACGCTAGTCATGCTAGCTAGCTAGTTGTCCGCCTGCGTAGTGAGTCATGTTGTATTCATTTCACTAAATGTAGACGTGCTAACTCGTAGCTAACCGCAGACTACCGCTACAGGTTAACGTTAGCTTGAATTTGTCGACCAGTGAAGCCTCATTTGGCGGCCATCTTTGTACGAATGCCTGCATAGCTTTCATCAACCAAGATTTAAAAAAAAAAGTTTTGCTTGTTAGCGCTAACTGTACATGACCTTATGTTGAGGTTTTTTCATGGTCAGCTGACAATGTTCATTGCACTGAGTGGAATTTCATTTGGTACTTCCTGACAGCACCCCCCACCCACTTCTTGTAGCTGCACCGGTGGCTATTTGGCGGAATGTGCGCTCGTGTTTGCCAGCAGAGAAAAATCCTCAAGCGCGGCCGCGGAGCAACGATTGGCTCTGGCTGCAAAAGCATGTGAGGAAGAAAAAAAAGCTTGATGGATGGATTGACTTGTTAATCTCAACACTTTAATTGATTGTAATGAGTCCACTGTTTTATTTTTAATTTAATAGGATCATTTATTTTTAGCAAAAGTCGGTAGAGGGTTGGGAGGCGGAAAAAAGGGTGAAGACACGCCTAGGTTGTTTCCCTTCTGCATGTGCAATTTAATTTTTGCTTCCTTTTTTTTTCATCATCGCTGATACTTATTTTTTCTCCCAATTCATTTTAATGTTAAATTAATGTAGGTTTTTTTTATGCTTATACCAGATTTTTATACAGTTTTTTAAAATTATATATATATATTGCATGGATAAGATATGCATTTTTGTTTTAGTTGTTATCAATTCATATTTTTATTTTGTTTTCATTAGTTTTATTTGAATACATGAAGTAAATGTGCATTTTTATTTTTGTAATTTGTTTTAAAACTTTTATTTGTATTGCACATATGTATACATTTTAATTGTATTTTTTATTTTTTTGGGAGTTTTTATGTATTTTATGTTTATTGTTAAAGTTTTTTTTTAAATGTCATTTTAATAATTTTTTTAATGAATTTAGTCATTTTATTAGATTTATTTCCTTGCATGCAGTATATATGTACAGTATTATGTTTGAGTTATTTTTTTAAACACGTCATTCTTACTTTTTGTTTTGATTTTTATTATATGGATGGCATGTGTATTATTTTATATTAATTTCCCCCTTTTTTGTGGCTATTTTTGTTTTATTCCCATATACTTATGTTGTATAATATTGCATGGACAAGATATATAGCTTTAGTTTTGTTTTTCAACTTGCTAGCAAAATCAACTGTGTATTACAATCTCAGTTTATTTTTATTTCATTTATCTTAATCCATTAATTAATTAATCCATTAATAATACCTGTATATTTTTTTTTTTGAATGCTTGAACCTGAGATGTATTTGATTTCATTTTTTTTTATTTCTAAAAATGTGAACCAGCTGTCGTTTTTTAATTTTATTTCATTTTGGCTGTTATTTGTAAAAGGTTGAACGAGACGAGTTTTGGCAAGAGTTACTCTCAAAGTCATTTCAGTATGTTTTTGTCAATTAAAAAAAATTAAATTAAATGGAATCCCCTCTTAATTACACATGAGCCAAGGAGGTCAAATTGTGGCTTGTTTTCATGTTCCGACTTGAAAGTGTGAAAAGAGGAAGCCTATTTAATTGGAAGGATGTATTTTAGGAAGCTGGGCTCGGTGGTTACGTTGATTCATGTTTTTTTTTGGTTTCCACGAGAGAGCGGCCCTCACGTTGCCCATTCCGAGTGACCCGAAAGAGGGAGCTCGGTGACATGAGCTTGTTTTGCTGGCAACGTTGCATTAAAAAGGCGGCTGTCATGTCAGCGTGGGCGATAAAGGTCAGTGGCGGAAAGGACGGGACGGACGCAGTTTATTTGCGCAAGAGTTTGTTCACCCTCTTATAAGTATGATCTCACAAAGCTTACATTTCCCAGCAATTTTTTTTTTCCTGTCGGGCTTTACTTTTACTTGATTGTTGATGGCTCTGACAACATGATGCAGACCAATCTTTGAGATATGCTGTACCTTATAAGAGAAAATTATACATTTTTCTCAGCAATGAAAAGTACATGTTATGAAGTGCTTCTCCTAGACTTATTGGTACAAATATGTCACACACGGTGGCAAAATGAAGTGAACATCGATGTATTCAAGTTAGGCAGCCTTAGTGAATGGCAACACAAGATGGCCGCCAGTAGCTTCACTTCTCCCAACAGTGTGTAAGTGGCACTGACAGTCCATTCAAGTCTATGGCTACTCATTGAGCATACTCTGCCAATGAAAGCGCCACTGCCATCTACTGTAGTAGATGTGCAATTACATCTTCTAGTTTATTTATTTATTTTTAATAGCATGTTCCTTGGTGTCACAAGGGTGGCGCGCCCCAGCATTTGAGACTTCAGACGCCCGATCCTCCACCGATGAGTAAATCGGCACTGCGCCTTTAGTATGTGCATTACGGTAAAAAAAAAAGTGGGGCGGGCTCTGGCCTTCCATGTGCGTGGCGCGTTTGATTGACATGGCGTAGCCTCGCTCGCACTAGTCCGCGTCGCGCCGCGCCAGCAGACAGGCGAGCAGGCAGGCGAGCTCCGGAGCCTGGGAATAAATAAAAAAAAAAACACACAAAAAAAAACGCGCACACACACATCAACCACCACAACGAAAGGAGAAAGGCAGCCAACGTCGCGGTCCCGTCTCCACGTTGTTTCACTCGCAGCGAGGTGAGTTTCAGCTCTTTCGAAACAAAGGAGGCCATGTTGGAGAGGGAAACTTTTATAAAGTGCGTGCGTGTGTGTGTGTGTTAAGTGTGTGTGTGTGTTGGTAGCGCTGACGCCGGCAGTCTGAGCCACTTGGCCAGCAGCGTAAAAAAATAGCGAAGCGGAAAAAAAGTGACTTTTGGGTGCGTTTACGCGCCGCGGAAAAGTGCGTCAAAATGGACTTGTGCAACTTTTTCACCGTCAAAGTGTCGTTTTGCTGACTTGTGTTTGGATGGAGTGAGCAACGAGAGGGCACCAAACTTCAACCTCCGCCGCCAAATCTCTGCTCTGCTTTGCTTTGCTTTGCTTTAAAAAGTCAACACAACCGCTTCCAAGATGCTGACGAGGCGAACTAGCGAAATGTTTTTTTTTTTACACACTCAAACTTGGCAAAAATGTCTCGCAGCTTTACGTAAAATCTTTTATCGGTAACAAACCCCCCTTGTTATCTTTTACCCTTAATCGTGACATGATGGACATTGTTTGTTGCTGTTGGGTGATTTTGTGCTTTTTTCTTTTTTAAACCCTGTACAATGAGGCGTTTAGGGAAGAAGGAAAAAAAGTCTCCACTCCAGCAGATCCTAGCATTCCTTCCAGCCAGCCTCCCTCTTTCTCTTTTTTGCCTCCACCTCTCAGAAACGACTACGTGTCTGTTTGTGCACCAACACACGCATCTATCAATTTATCTATTCACCTCTTTCCCACCGTTTCCTCATTTCCATGCAGGAAAAACACCCCAAAAGTGGAATACGATGCAAAAAATCTACATGTATGGGTGCTTTGCGTGTACTCCAAAAACTTTGGAATCCGGCTTATCTATCTATGGGACCCCCCCGCATTCCCCCCACCCCCGCCACTTTTCTCTTAACTTCTCTTGCTTAAGTGGACTCTGGATCCAGGGGGCACGTTGGAGAAAAGAAATGACACGCAACAATTTTGTCAGTGCAGAACGAGAAGAAGAGAAGGGGAAATCTGATCCCAAATACATGACGTCAGATGACATTCCTTTGGTGCTAGGCTGATGTGGCCGATTTTTGCGTGTGCCCTTTTTCTCTGCTTAGGAGTAAAATGGGGGACAGGGAGGGAGTGATGATGTAACAAGATGATCATTTTTCCCCTCTGCGCGATTGTTTGCAGACAGAGAATAGTTGTCCCGCAGATGTTTCCAAAAGAATAAATAAAAAAAAACCAAAATAGTGTAGCTGCGACCCCCCCAATTCGATGTACTGAGCTAAGAGGTGTGATTATTTTAGTGACAGATCGCGTAGCGGTCAGAGCTAGCAGGCTAGGCTAACTTTTTTCTTCTTCTTTCAGATGGGTTTTAACAAAAGAGATATTTATATATCTATATTTACTTCTGAAGGAGATACATTTTTGTCAAGAAGAGACTTAAGAACTGCTGGGAACTCTCAGATCTAAATTTAGACGATAGTTCAGCACGCAGTCGTTTGGGTTTGGGATCTTCTGATTGTTTGGCGTTCTCTTGATTTTAGCATGTTTTAGGCTACGTTCACACTGCAGAGTTTGATGTCCAAGTAGTGAAGTGACACACGTTGATGAACCCGTGGCGCATTGTCTGTGGAATTAAATATGGCCGCTTGTGCTTAGTTCAAAAGAAATCTTATTTTCGCCACTGCTTTTTGCTCCTTTGTTTACTGTTGCTTTTTTTTTCTATCGGTTTTGAAGACATATAAATTAGATGCGTGTTGAGTGTCCAGACTTTAAGTCGCATTGGGGGGAAAAAAACGTACGTATTGTAAATCATATTTCATTCTCTCTTTGTACGACAGAGTTTTTGATGGGTTTGAGGCAACGTTCAAATGACATCATCTGTAACTTGTGATCCAGTCGTTCTAAATAACTTTTGAATGTGTGATCAGAATTTAAGTAGCCTAATCATGGTTTGTGATGATTACGTCACATGAAGTTAGATGTCTTGTTGACGTGGGATTTGTGTCGAGGAGGAATATTAATATTACTCATTGATTATGGTAAAAACAAAAGTACAGATGATGTCGGTCCCAAGATCAAAACAGATTAGTGACACATATGACTTATGTCTTTCCGCGATGTCACCTTGTACTGCTTGCCGAAGGCGCGAGTCTAAGATTTAAGATGTTATCTTCTTTCAGTAGCTCCCATTCTAAGATTGAAACCTGAACGACGGCCCAATGAAAACAAATACAATGTCGTTGTTTGTGATGTCAAAAATATGTTTTATTTTCTAACATGGTTGTCTGCATCCTGGTAAACGTCCTGTTGTCGAATGAGACCGAGCTAGCATTAGCATGTGCGTTCCCGAATACAGTAATGTTTGTCATAACGTTGCCGGTCAAAATATTAGGAACAGCCGCTACAATGACATTTCGACGCACCTTTGGTACACGTGTACTCAATGTTGTGGCCACTTAAGTGTAATTAATGTCACCGCAGTAAACTTGGCCCCGGCTGACGAAGGCATTCAGGTGCCTGAGGTTATTCCATTTGACTTCCTGCCTGCTTTGGCGTCGGCGTTACCGTGATGTAAATGAACACTCAAATCTTTTCTTTTTTTTTTGTTCTCTTGATGTTAAGCCTCGGCAGCCTTTTGCGTTTCTGCGCAATCAGAATGTAAACAAAGCGTCCCCAACCATCCAGCGGATGCCGGGGCAGGAATGCTTGGATCTTCAGCTCTCAAACTTAATGAGTGAGATTTTTTCCGTCCCCTCGCTCTGGTTTGCGGCGAAGTCGGAATGCGTACAGCTGCAGGATGTATGCAGCGTTTCAATAATAATAATCTCCTCTTTTTTTTTTCTTTTTTTTTTTGCGGATGGTAAAAGGCGAGCACAGAAGCTGTTGTTCACGGCGGAGTCGGATTTCTTTGGCCTTTTTCTTCCGTGTGCATAGGTCAGCGGGTTGAATAACACTTTATATAAGTTGACGACCCGAGTTCTGTAACCACTGCGGCTTTGTCTGTCAAATACAAGCAACCTTGCTTGAGTGGGAAGCTGAACATCCAGACACAAATGTTTGTGTGCGTTTTTTTTTTTTTTTTGAAAGACCGTTTTTATCATTCAGCAAGTTAACATAAAATGAGCCAATCAAATGGCGGCAGTGTTACTAGCTCCGCCTTCGAGGTCAACTTTCATTGATTTAATCAGCCTATAATGGTGGTTTAAAAAAACAAAAAAAAAAACAATAATGGCAGAAAGTACAATTCACTATCCATCTGTTGCCATTCATAGAACAGATTTTTAGATTTTTGTCTTCAACTAAACAGGTCAAAATTCTGACATAAACATGTCCATAGGAGTTAATTTTATTGTGATCCCCCCCCCCCCCCCTCTATATGTGTGATTGGCTGACAAGCAGTCCAGCGTGTACCCAGTATCAGCTGAGGATAAGCTCTACATCATAAGAAATTGCTGGATGGAAGCAAATTAGCCCTGCTGGGATGCAGTTTACAGCGACGCGTTCCTAAGGCTGTAAGCTATTGATGGAGTTTTGTCTTCTGTCGAAGTTGTTAGCCTTTTCCTGATCAAAACAAATCGAATGAGGACAAAAGTCACATTTGATAGGATACATTGCGATTGTCCACCATTATGCTTTTCTAAGGGTATGCTAGCCATAGCATTTTGTCATTGGTCAAAATGTGTGGCTTTTTTTCTTTTTATCCAAAAAAAACATCAATTCACATATTTAAGGTCATGAAGAAGAAAGTAGGCAAAATGGGTGTTGGTGGGATATATTGTGGTTGTCTACTGTTACGCTTTTTCTAAGGCTATGCTAACGATAGCATTTTGTCATTTATTCAAATGTTGTCACTTTCTTCTTTTTATCCGGAAAGCAACAACTTAAGTGCATTCAGATAATGAAGAAGAAAGTACACAAAATCTTGCCCAGTGTGATGCGTTGTTTGTCTACAGTTAATGTGCTTCTAAGGCTATGCTATCGATAGCATATTGTCACTTGTCAAAACTTTGTGAATTGTTTTTTTTTTAATCTGAAAATAATGCTTCACATGATGAAGAAGAAAGTACTGCACACAGAATTTTGCCCCGTGTAAATGCATTGTTTGTCTACAGTTTTGCGTTTGTAAGGCTATGCTAACGATAGCATGCTAGTAGATGGCAGTAGGCCTAAGTAAGCCACCTGTTGTCTTTCATGCAACAGATTCATAGCTAAACAATATACACCATTTTGAGTAATTTCAGACGAGATCAACGTCGTTTGAGCATAAAAACTTTTTGTGACATTTTTTTTTAAATGTGGGGAAACACTAACACTACATTAGAGAAAGGCTATAGGAACGCTAATTCATCCGTTTTCAAACACTGTGATGTGCCGGGTAAACGACCTCTTATTAGGCACAATGAAACAGTGAACTTGTGCTCTTTCCCCTTCCGCGTACAAGCGCAGACACACGCGCCACAGAGAACTTTACACAAACGCGCTCTATAACATAACCCGACTGTGCTTCAAACACACAACGTATATGTTATGCGGCCCTCGTGGGGAGGTCTGGAAAAGTCTGCGTGGCGGGTGTTTGTTTAAGCGCGAGGCCGCTAGCGGCTGCTAACTGCCGTCTATTGAGCCGCGCATGAATGCCAACCTTGATTCCTAATAAAAACATAACATCGGGGCCGATAGAAGACGCCAGGGTTGCCGTGCCCTCGGAAACCTTTGGCCATGTATCGCATCGCAGGAATATAAACGCAACACATTTGTTTTTATAACTTTATTTTTTTATAAGCTAAACTTAAAGAGCCATGCCTTTGTCTATGCAAATAAATGAAGTCAATGTAAACTCTCTTTGGCAGGCTAATAGCAAATAAGCATCAACTAGCGGCAGTTAAATTCCTTAAAATAACCTATATTCACATACAAAAGCTGTAGGAACATATACAGAAAGGAAATACTTAGTTATTTATTGTTCCTAATCTCTTGAAGCGAGTTATGTTAATAAAGCTCATTCGTAACTTTTTTCTTCTACTCTAATCTTAATGTAAAGTGTGTACCACACTGCCACCAAGAGGCCACCACACGTACAACAGGAACAGCTGGTATTTGTATTTATAGTTTTTTCATTGCTATTATTTGAGTATATTATTATTGTATTGTATTGTATATTGCATTATGATATTGTCCATGGCCAGCAACCAGTCCAGGGACTAGTTGGGTAGAAAAGTGGTTTGTTCATCTTGTCTTGTTTCTTCAATTTGCCAGTTGCTTTTTTTTTTTTGAAAAATTGTCACTTGTTCGGTTGGGAACGTTTTTTTCTTTTTCCGTTTTGGAAAATTTAAATATCATGAGAGTTAAAATGTTTTTCATGAAAAAAGTTGTAATCTCACAAGAATAAAATAAGTATATCATTATGAGAATGTATTCCTTTCAATACATATCTAATCTTAATAGAATGAAATAGTAATTTTTAGAGGAATATTTAACAAAAACAACCCGTTGGCTAGGTGTTGTGCAGGTAAAAAAAATGGGGTCAGGGAGGGGTCGTGGCGATGCCGTAACACGTCGCCCAAAGCCAAGCAACGCTTTGTGTTCGTTGCTTGTGTGTTGTCAGGAAAGGAAGATGTAGCGGCTCTCAGGTTACACGGACAACACAAAGCATCCCTGCGTCGTGTGTGTCGGTGTGTGTGGCGCTTCATTTTGGCTGCTTAAAAAAAAAATATATATATATATATATATATATATATATATATATATATATATATATATATATATATATATATATATATATATATATATATATATATATATATATATATATATATATATATATATATATATATATTTTTTATATATATATATATATATATATTTTTTTTTTATATATATATATATATTTTTTTTTTATATATATATATATTTTATATATATATATATATATTTTATATATATATATATATATTTTATATATATATATATATATTTTATATATATATATATATATATATTTTATATATATATATATATTTTATATATATTTTATATATATATATATATAGATATATATGTATTTTATATTTTATATATATTTTATATATATATTTTATATTTTATATATATATATATATATATTTTATATTTTATATATATATATATATATATATATATATTTTATATTTTATATATATTTATATTTTATATATATTTTATATATATATTTTTTTTTTTGTCCCCCAATCATCTTTAGCCCCATCATGTCTTTTGCAACTTTTTGTCTGTGACTGAACATTTACAGGCTTTCAATTATGTGAACTACTAGAGGCTGGCCCAATATAGCCCGAAACTAAAATCTTAAGATTTTTTTGCACATTTGTGGCTATAATTGATCGTTCCCCCTTTTCGCCAACGGAAAAGCAAGTGACAATGACAACATTCAAAATTTGTTTTTGTTTTTTCCCGGTACAGTTTTTTTCCCAGTCAGAATGAACTTGTATCAGTTTCCAGAGAATAATAATATCAATTAATTAGGGCTACATTTTTAATTGCAATTAATCGCACAATTTTCATAGTTCAATTGTGATCAATCACACATGAATAACAATAATCATTTATTTTATTTATAGGCGCCTTTCAGGGCACTCGAGGTCACTGTACAAAAATAATTGTTTTCTTTTTTTTCTAAATGAACCGTATTTGAGCATGAAAGCGCTTATGAATGAGTTTATTTGTGAGTTAATTGAAACTTCCTGTAACGCTGCAAAAATTTTTAACTCGCGGATAATGACCGCCCCTAAACTTGGAAAGCTTGTACTGGCGAAAATTCAGTCGCAATGCAGCAGACACGTCCACGTCAAAATTTAGCAGTAATGAATGTAATAATAATGCATATACGGTATTTGTGGTCAAGTTGTATTTTCCCACTTTAAAAAATGTGCACAATTTCACAAGTTTCTTCATGTTAAAGATGACATAGGTTTTAATATGAAAAAAAAATTGCACTGAGCTGTCACCGTCTTACAAATGCCAAATTATGCCATCTAGTGGCAGAAAAATGACCGACACAAATCAATATCACACTCGTTTTTTTACAGTACAGCACATCTTTTTAATTTGGACTCAGTTTTATGAATTATGATGAAATTACTGTATCAATGACTAGAAGTTTTTGTCCCAACTTTTATGTTAATAAGAGTATGAAAACTTTAAAAATATATATTTTATTGTACATTTAGAACAGATATAAAATTTGCGATTAATGGTGAGTTAACTATTGAAGTCATGCGATTAATTACAATTACAAAATGTAATCGTCTGACACCTGTAAAAAAAATAAAAATTTTTTTTGCATGAAATCATCTGAAAGCAACAACTACTACTATCTTGTCATAGACAAAACATTAAAGAGAATTATGCAGGATATTTCGTGGCTAGCATGTGGAACTTTATTATTATTTATTTTTATTTATTTTGTGGCAACCTCTTAAGTATTCCGAACCCAGACGTTGTCACAAACTGGCTATGTGTGAGAACAAAGAATATGTAGTGTGTGTGTGTGTGTGTGTGTGTGTTCTTGATAACCTGCTGCTGCTTTCACTTTCCATTTCCCAGCATCCTCTTGTGCTTGTGTTGAAGTATCCCAGCATCTCATGTTTGCTTGGCACCGAGCTGCAATGTTTGCCCTCCTCCTCCTCCTCCCTTCTTTCTTTTCGCTTCTATGATACCACCTCCTCGCACATTCCCTGCGGTACACCCCCCCACCCCCCACCCCCCCACACCACGATAATTTCCTGCATTGTTGACCACCGGTTCAGGAGATAAAAAGAAGCCTTTCAACTTCCTCCCCCTCCGTTATTTGAACATGAAAGCGCTTATGAATGAGTTTATTTGCACTTGACGACTGAGAGTGGACGATAAAAGCTCCCCAAAGACTTTTTTTTTATGAATTAAATGATGAAGGGGAAAAAATGTGATTACTGTGAGCAGATGACTTGAAAAGAATGTGAAAAATGCGGCATAAAAAAAAAAAAAGTCATTCGAACAAGACAAAAAGTCTACACACCCCGTTATTTTTTTTTTATTTAATTAAAAAAAAAAAAAAACTTCAAAGGAGAATGTAAAAAATAAAAAAATTAGATTGTGGGGTTGCACAAGTGTGCACACCCTCTTACCTGCCAAAGTTGAACTTATTTGATTTAAACTTTTCTTATGACAATATAGCAATAGTTAATCGACAAACAAGAATAGGCTGCGAAGCTGTTTTTTTTTTTTTTTTTTTTTCTAAGCACTTGAAATGCATGTAATAAGAAATAAATTATTTCGTCCCTGCAGCTGTGTGAGGGAGAGGAAGTAAGGGGAGCCAATGAAATGGATCCATTTTATGCATTCCACAAATTGGGAATGAAGGCTTCTTTTTTGGGTGGCGGCCTGGGAAGGATTCCGAATAATTAATTGTCCACCCCTTCCCAGGCGATAGTAAGTCGGGGGGGAATTAAAAAAGAAAGAAAGAATGATATCATATAAAAAAAAAAAAAAATGCAGCAATAATTGATATTTGTGTTAGTGCTGCAATGGATCAAAAAAGTTTTTTTTGTTTTTTTTTTGCCCCCGCCAACCATCCGAACTGTGGGGCGGGATCCAAACCGACCACGGATCAACGCTGATCCGTTACACCACTAATTTGTAAATATTTAGATCAAAAATGTACTTATTTTATTCATTATATATATATTTTTTTAATTAGTTGGATGATTAATCGCTTATCGAAATTTTATTCTACTAACAAATTGAAATCCCCATCGGCCTAAAAAAAAATCCGTATTCGTCGGGCCCTAGTAATTATGAGGGTAATAATAATGATAATAATATCAACCGTATAATAATCACAGTTAATCTATATTTCTTTACATCTCTGCCAGTGTTTATAATTTCAAATGATTAGAAAATCACAATGTCTCATCACTAGTGAGCTATTTTTAGCTGGTTACCAGCTGACCCTTGCTTTATTGTATCGAAATGATATTAATTAGGATTCCTGAATATGAAATGAAATACATACTGCATTCTGTGGTTACCCCAGACTTTTTCCTTTTTTAATTGAAAACAATTGATTTAACTGAGTGGCCATCTTTCCCTGCGTTCCAACCGCTTATTTTTCCTGATTATACGGCGGGACGAGTGTTTATGCAACGTGTGCGTGCGTGCGTGCGTGTGGAGGAAGTAAGTGTTATTGAATGCAAAGCCACATGTTTTATTGCTTTCCTTTGTTACAACACCCAAACTCCACCTTCCCCCTCTCAGGCATGCAAACTGGAGTGCCCCCCCCCCCCCACCCCCCACAACCGTCCTTGTTGACCCCCACCCCTCCCGCCCCCACATACCTGTCATTTTTTGAAGTCTTCTCCTTGAGCCTCTTTCGGCCTTCATCAGATCCTCCTTGAGTTCCACTTGCGTTGCCCTGCACCACCACAACCTTCCTGAGAAAAGTAAAAAAGAAAAAAGAAAAAAATATGAATCACGGTTCATTTGGTAATAATTGAAATCCCGATTAGGACGAGCATTTGGTTTTTTTGCTACAAAAGAAGAAAATGTTTAAACGTAAAAAATATTAAGACAAAATTTTTTTTGGGGGGGGAACATATAACTATGCAAGTTTTTTTTGGGACCAAACAAGATTTATCAAATTAGTTATTAAAAAAAGAAAAGAAAAAAAAGGTACAAATACATTAGGGATAGATAGATATCGGTATCGGGCTTTTTAAAAATAAAAAAAATGACGGCCGATAAATGATCTCTTTAAAACTGTGTTAGCCAGAGGAAGCTAAATTTTCAGTTAGCTTTATAAAAGGTAATGCTAACCCTGGGAACGCGCTGCACCTTTTGCGATTGATTGAAATGACAACAAAGATAAGGAAAAAATTAACATTTGGGATATTTAAAAACATTTGGAAAACTTTATTTACTGTAGAAATTAATACAGAGCTATTTATATAAGTTTTCTTTAAAAAAATCGGAATTCCCTGAACTTTATTTTATTTTATATTTATTTATTTTATAATTAAAGGTTGTTTTTTTTTTAAAGAACATTTTGCAAATCTGAAAAGTTGTTCAATAAATTCAAGTTAAGAACTGGAATTTGTATTTTAAAAATGTTTTCACACCAATATTTGTTTCCCTCGTATGGAAAATGAATATCGGCTCCAAATATCAGTCATCGGCCTCTTTCACTACAAACAACTCAAAAAAAGAAAAAGAAAACTTTCATGATTTGCTAAATATTTAACTATTCTATGTATTTAAAAAAAAAACATTTAAAAAAATTTCTTAAGCGTATGCAAAGTGATATAAATCAAGGTTATAAAATAATTTTGTTATTTATACTTTTTCATAATTTGATTGTATTTCTTTTTTAATCTTCTGTAATTTTTCATTTTATTTTAGAATAAAAATGTCATTTATTTATAAAAAAAATTTAAACATTTGAATGGTTACATTATCTTAAGCATCTTATCTTTGAATTATTTATTCACCTTTATTCATTAAAAAATAGTTTTTTTAAATTGTTTTGGTATTCTAGTAGTTCCCCCCCGCACCAACAACCAGGAGCGTTTTCTGCCATTTGCACCTTTGGCAGCTGTCAATCAAATCTTTCAACAAACTCTCCCATTTTGTTCCGCAAAACGTCCAATCTGAAAACCTGAAAACGAAGAAGAAGATTTCAAAACGGATGCCTGCCTCTTCTACCATCCTCACCCTCCGGCCGGACCCCCCCCCCCCCCCCCCCCCCCGCAAATCTCACACACGCACACACATGCCGGCTGGCGGAAAGACACACCCACATCCCCGATTGAGTGTGTGAAATCCTGAGGCTGATTGGGGAGGAGGAATGCAACCTTGTGACCCCCCGGCTGTGGGGAGGAGAGGAAAGGGATTGGGGTGGGGCGGGGGGGGGGGAGGCACTAGGCGTGTGCGCGCGTGTTTGTGTGTGCGTCAGGTACATTTTAGACAACAAAGCTGTGTCAGTGTTGGCGCAAAACGTTGCCGCTTATTCATCTGGACTCTTAACACACTTTTCCATGCACACGCCGCACATGAACGTACTCTCATTCATAAACACAAGCGGCAGTAGGAGGAGTTAGTCATCGACTGAGGCACGTTAAAGGACCATTCATGATTTTTCGTCTGCCGTGTGAAGCCAGTCTGTGTTTGTCGGCTCGTTTTTCTCGGTGGGGACGTTTTCACAAGAAACATATTATGGCGATCATCGTGTTTGCGATCTTGTCTTTCTATGGTCGTGTGGCACCCGCTATTGATTTGCCAAATTGATTGGAGGACATTTTTGACTGGTCGGTCTACATATAAAATAAAGAATGCTAGTGTATGTATTTTCTTCTGAAAATGATTGTGTTCTTGTCTTCCCGGGTTAACGTGGCCGTTCCCTATAATTGTATTTGTCATCTTGTTTTTCTATGGTCGCGTGGCGTCATTATTGATTTGCCAAATTTTGTGGGAAAATATTTTGACTGGTCTTCTGGACATGAACTCATTCACTCCCAGCCATTTTCACTGAAGCAACCCCCTTCGCTCCCAGCTGTTTTACTGGATCTTCTATTGATGGAGTTCTATTGCTATAAAAACATGGAGTCTCTTCTTTCATCAGGACAAAAATCGGTTTCTGTTTTGCATCAATAAGCATTAGAACATAGCTAAGTTTCATCATTATTCACAAATCTGTTTAAAACGGCGGGGAAAAGAGCCCTTTTGCAACATGATCGATCTCTTATACTCTGCTGCCACCTGCTGGCCGTTTTTTTTTTGTAATAACTACCATTGCGTCAACCTTTCTCTACAGTTCAGAGGCTGCGTCAAAGCCTTCTGTAAGCTCTAGCATAAAAAAAGAAACTTAAAAAAAATAGGGGTGGGAATCTTTGAAAGTCTCACGATTCGATTTCGATTTTTGGGTCTGCGATTCGATTTTCGGTTAAAGATTTTTTTATTCAAAAAAGTATTTAATTGACACAGATTTTTGCTTCAATCTATAGATGTGCAAGGAATTGTAATGATCTACTCCCGTCTGACTGGCTAATGCTAATTAGCGCGCTACTTGCGGCACTTTTATCACTCAAAAGAACAGCTGATAAAAAACAAACAAACTTTTATTGGAATGACTTGTTTGTGACTTTTTCCTTCTACTCTCTAATGTGGCTACAATTTAACAGTGTATTAGACCGTGTGAAACCACACTGCCCCTCAGTGGCCAAACCGGGTACAACATGAACAGCGCTCCAAATAAAGTTAGTTAGCTTTAATTTTATTTAGGGCTACATTTTTGGCTTGACCGCAAAAAAAAAAAAAGATTCTGTATACGTTTCTGTATTAGTTTGGCACCAACCTTGATATCACACCTTTTTATCAGAGTATAAATGCCCCTGTGTGCGTTTTTCAAGCCACTGCGACCAGTCTTTTTCAACACACACACCTTGAGCACGCTTTTCATGGCTCATAAAACTGTGCGTGTGTGTTCTTGACTCGGCATGTCAATTAAGAGCCGTGTCATGGAGGCGCGCCGAAATCATTAGCCGCCGCCATTTCCGCCTCGCCGCTCTGCATAAACGGCACGGAAAAAAAGTCCAACCGGCATGTGCGTCTGTCGGCGACATTTACGTGTACAGTAACAGTAACACTCTCCAGCGGAGCATATCTGTTTCGTTGGATGGCGCACGGAACAATGACGTTCGTTTTGAATGACGGGCGAGGAGGAGCCATTTGAGCGCTGACGGCACGTCTCAAGCGGGCACGGAAAAAAACTTTTTATGACTTTCTGAGGTTATGGAGCTTCGTTTGTTTGCTCGCAGGCACAAACGCACTTTTTGTTTGGTACGTCCGAGTGGTGCGCGCACACCTGCGCAATTCATGGGAAACAATACGAGAAATGTACGGCACAATTCCGCCATGATGGAAGATACTGCAGATGTTACATGATTAAAAAAATTTTTTTTCAATTTATTTATCATATTTTAGATTTATAAGGGATAGGAGAGTATCGAATTTAGGTGGCATGGCTCAGTGGTTGAATGATTTTCTCCCGACATCGATTTTCTGGGTACGATCTCCTGTCCTTGTGACCATTTTAGTGTCTGTGATGAAGATACTGAGCCCCATGTCGCTCCTGACAGATGGACGGGTGAGTACTGATACCAGGTATCAGTATCGAGCCAATACCAGGCCTTCTTGTGGTGGTTTTACAATCAGGAAGTAGAAATGAGAAGAATAGAAAATTGACATTAATGATTACTTTGTGTACTTTCAATAATTTTTGACGCAGCTCTCGCGTCGGATATCCTACCAACACTTTCAAAACAGTTGGGTCAAAAATAACCCAACTATGGGTCAAAAATGGACCAATCCTCTACTTGGGTCGATTTGACCCAACTTTGAGTCAAGAAATTCGTCTTTCAGTGTAAAACAACTCATAAATATTGGTCAGATCCTTTACATGGGTCAAAAAAATTGGGTCATTTTGTATACGGCAACCCAGAAAGTTGGGTCCAATTGACCCATAAAGTGATTCGGTCCATTTTTAATCCATAATTGGGCTACTTTTGACCCAACTGTTTTTAGAGTGAATAATGGCAATCATCATAATAGTGTGTAATGTGTGTGTTTTGTGTATATGTCGACCTGTGATTGTGGTGCGTCGGAGTCGGTCAGCCGTGAGCTTTTATTGTGAGGGCTTTGACGTTAAAAAAAGTGGAATCCAAATCATATGTTGCAAATATGCTGAGTGTGCACTCCTCGTGCTCAAACGCTCAGCTGGGAGGAGGATTGCTCACTGTCAGCCTCTATTGTGTGTGTGTGTGTGTGTATTTATATACTGTACGTGCGGTGACGTGTTGGAGCCAACACATACCTTTGTGACTGCTTCATGTATGTTTGTGTGTTGAGGAGGAAGTAGCTGTGTTTTTTTTTTGTTTTTTTTTTTCAAACTGAGCACGCTCACCCATGTGGGACAATTTAGCGGGAATGAGAACTCGCCAAAGCTGCTTGACCGGACCGGACCACCCCCACCTTCACTACCCTAAAACGCACCCCCCCTTCCCCCCCAAACCTGCTGAATGGGTGGCGGTCGGTCTTTTGATGGAGAAAGGACTGGTTCCGTCACGAGACCAGGTTAGGGCTGGAAGTAGGGCATGGGAGCAGTTGGGGGGGGAATGGGGAAAGGGGGGGGTGGGGATGACTTTTGACCCAAAAAGCAGGCTGCCAACACAGCTAGGCATAATAAAGTGCTACCTTGACGTTCAAGCATCCAACTTTTTGCACTGTTGCAGCTGTTCCATTTTAAAAAGAGAATCGTGCACTTAGGAAGAACGCTCTCAAATATTTTCTTAGTTACTGAGAATTTTGAGAAACTGCAATAATGTAGGACTGTCACTATCGAATCTTTTTCAAATCGATTACCCTATCGATTATACCATTGAATGATCGAATAATCGCTCCCTTTCTCACCCCCAGTATTTATTTATTAGTGGATATAGCTACTCATTTATTCTTATGCGCAAGAGCATTACTAAACACCAACACAATTAGCTTACGCTAAACGTTTAGCAATCGCGATTAGCGTTAGCACGCTAGCGATTAGCGTTAGCACGCTAGCGGTGATCATTTAAAGTGAACAAATTATCTTTTGTGAATGAGCATCAATAACACCAACACAATTAGACTATGCTAAACGGTTAGCAGTTAGCATTAGCGCGCTAGCAATTATATTTAAGGCAAACATTTAGTTCACACACATCATTCTATCCTCATGTGGTGAATTGAATGGCTATAACTCCAAATTAATTCTAATGTTTTGTACATGAGCATTATTAAACACGCAACGCAATTAGCCTATGCTAAAGGGTTATCAATCGCGATTAGCATTAAACAAAGACTAACTACCATTTAGTTCACATGTATCATCGTTATATCTACGTTACACATGTCATGTAGTGTCTTAAAAGTCATTTAGGGCCTCTAGACGATTCTTCCAACAATAGTCCATGAGCAAACCTCTTGCCTACAACTTCCTATCTATCCACGGTGTCCGTTGAGACCTATTTTAAAAGTGGACTCTCTTTCCCAGCCCTACTTTAATGTTTCTGAATGTTTGCCAAATAGTGCTCTTGAACGCCTCCATGAACCAGGAAGTATATAAAGTGTCGTTCTACACTCCTCACATTTATTTCAACTGTACACCGGCCTGAATAGTGCTCTTGTCGTCACTGAGGGAGTTTTTGATTTGAATGAAAACGGGGCAAAAAAAAAAAAAAGAGGAAGAAAATCTGGAAGCAGTGAAGAAGATTTTTCGAAGAGAAGTGAGTCACGGTCATGTGCTTGCGAGAGAGTCGCCACTTCCTCCACTTCGGAGGATGCACAACAACACCTGTCGCACACAAAATGATGGTCGGCTTGATGCTTCCAAATATGGACACAAGTTGTGGAGGTGAGGACAGGAAGTAGAGTGTGTGGAATGGCGTGTGTGTATGTTGGGGGGGGGGGTGATGTCGTACTGGGGGTGGTCTTGGCTGATGTAACAGCTGGAAAGCTGACTTGTGATTGAATGAATGTTGTTGTTAGGTCACTTTGTCTTGTTGTGTTTAGACTTGCACTCCTCCACGCCCACTCGCTGACCTACATTACTCCTTCGCTTTTCCTCCTTTGGTTCTCCTCTGCCATGAATCGACTTCACCTCCTTTCCTGACTGTCTGCTTACTCCTTTCTCCTCCTTCTCCCCCCACTCAAACCCCTGCTCCTCTTTCCTTGCCTTATCATGCCTTCACGTTTCCTCCTGCGTCCCTCATCCGCCTCCTTTTCTCCCGTCATAGTCTTCAACCTTCTCCTTATGCCCCTCCCTCCTCCTCCTTTCCCCCAACATAATATTTAGCTGTCTCCTCCTCGTCTTTCCTTCTCTGCTCCATTTTTCTCTCCGAGCTTCCTCTCCTCTTACTCTTCCTCCTCCTCCTCCTTCTTCGTCTCCTTTGGCCTTCCACTTCTTGCCTTCTCCTCTCGCAGGCAACTTTTCCTCCTCTATTTGCAGCTTACTCCTTATCTTATCCCTTTTCTCCTCCTCCTCGCTTCCTCGACTCTCTCTCCTTTTTCTAGCTCTCCCCTTCTCTGGCCTCCACGTCTCCTTACCTCCTCCTCCCGACTCCTCACGCCGCATTCTCCCTATATCTTTATCTTCAACTTTCCTGTAGCCTCCTCCTCTCCTCCCCTCCTCCTCCTCTTTTTCTTAATCATCATCTAGCCTCCTTAGCATCCGCCTCTTTTAGCCTCCTCTCACCGTCTATAACTCCTCCTCCTCTTGCCAATCCTTTTCTCCTCTTTCTGGCCTTCTACTCCTCCATCACAGACTCGTGCTCTTTTCTTCCCTACATCCGTATCCTTTTCCTCTCTTCGTTCTTTGGCCTCCTCCTCTCGCCGCCAACATTTCTCCTCTTTTTTGCCGACTTCCCATCCTCTGCTCCTCTTTCTTCACCGGCCTTCTACTCCTCTAAAAGTCTTCACTTCCTTCTGTCACATATCTGACTTATTTCTCTTCTCCACATCCTTCACCATCCTACTCCTCTCTCTTCCTTCCCTGCCTCCTCCTCTTGCAGACAAAAATTCCTCCCCTTTTAACCAACTTCTCGTACTCTACTCCTAAAAGTTTTCGCTTCTTCTCTGGCATATCCTGCTCACGTCTCTTCTCCATATCCTCCTACTCCTCTTCCTCTCCCTTGGCCTTCTCTTTCTCCCGCAATCAACAACTTCTCCTCTTCTAACCGGCCTTTGCTCCTCTTTCTACGCCTCCCACTGCCTTCCCCTCCTCTCCTCTCTGCTCCTTGCGCCTCCTCTTTTCTCCTCTTCTGATCCTACCTTGCTCCTCATCTCCCCCACTTCTCTTTCTCCTCACCTTCTCAGTGTCCTCCTCCTTTAGCCCCTCCCCTATCTCCCCCTGGTTCCCACCTTCTTTCACACACAACCTTTCCTCCATTTTAGCTTACTCCTTCTCTTTCTGCTCCTCTTCCAGAGCTCCCCTTCACCTCCTCACCTACTCCAGCCTCCCATATCTTTTCCTCCCCTTTCCCCAGCCTCTTCCTCGGTGGCGTCGCGGCGACGTGGCTATGTGGCAAGCGCTTGAGCCGTCACGGCCTCGGCGGCGTGTTTTCTGCCCGCTGGCCTCCTTCTCGAGCGCGCACACATATTAAGACACGCATACACAGACAAGAGCCTACAGCTGTCCGGGCCTGCAGGAGGAGGGACGGGGGGGCGGTCTCCGCTCCAGATGTGCGCTGGAGCGAGTTTGGCCGAAAGTGAAGCCAGCACGGGGAGGATTGTCAAGATGGCAGCACCAGACGTTTGCGTGGCTGGATTGTTTGTGTAGAAACACACGCACACGCATGGAGGCGCACTGACTGTCTGCACTGTGACAGGCAGGACTAATGTTTGCGCAGGAGCAATAACACAATTAGGATTCCTCGCATTTCTCACTCCACACGCATTCGACCTATGACCCCCTCCCCCTTCCTTCCCCTTCCGCCTCCGCTGCCTATCTGCACACCTCAGACAGCCAACGGGTTGATGTGTTTGCGATTGTTTTATAGCTGTAGCTGGCGTGTAAAAGTGTGTAAAAATAATCACTCCGTCTACCAGGAATGTTGAAGGTACCGACATTTTGTCTGCACAAGAAAATCTGAAGTTCTTCCATTAAATTATTACAATAAAAAAAAAACGTTACGGTGTGATCCGGCTTTTGAAATGTGCTCGTTCTGTACATGTGACAAAAGCTCTTAATGTCTCTATTTCCAAATGTGTGTGTGTGTGTGTGTGTGTGTGTGTGGAGGGTGTTGTCCAGATCCCCTCTCACCCTCCCTCCATGCGTGTATGTGTGTGCGTTATGTAACCGTCGTCTCTTCCTGAGAACGAGGCCGCCGCCGCCGCCGCCGCCGCCGCCGCCGCCGCCGCCGCCGCCTCGTCTTCTTCGGAGCTGCCGGCGGGCCGACGAGGCCCCGCCGACAGGCTTTTTCCCGGCAGCCGGTTTGGAGTCAGAGCGCCGTGTTTTGACAGGGAGCAGGAATGCAAGGGAGGCGGGGTCTTTCCAGGAAGTGCATGGCAATAGCGAGGGATCCCGGATTCTTTTGGCCGCGCTCGGTTCCCTGGAAAAGAAGGACATTAATTGCAAAGTGATTGCACGTTTTCACCATGCAGATTTTTGATCGGGCAGGATTTTCAAGGAGTCGCATGACGCGTTTGATTTTCAGAATTTGTAACAACACTTTTCTTAATAACATGCATGTGACATGCTTTTGCCAAATATAATATGAATTACACAGTGCACTTCTTTATTATTATTATTATTATTATTATTATGGCCACTATTTACATTATCAAGAGTCCTGTCATTTTTGTTGCATTCATTTCCTTTTTAATTAAAAAAAATTGGTCAATTATTTATTCTAATTTCTACGTTTCAATTAAAAATATATATTTTATTATAAACAATTATAAAATAAATGTACTTATAAATAAAATAAAAAAGAGAATTAATTAAACTATTTTCCATTTATTTTTACATAATTACCTCCTCTATTGTCGTTCTGAAGTTAGCCTCATCCCACCCAATATTGGGCTAGCCTATTTGTAAGTGTGGATTTTGTTACCATGACGACCAGGCAGGGGGGGGGGGGGGGAGCAATGGTTGTATGTTAAGTCTACTGCAGTCCTTCTTAAATGGGGGATGGGTCCACCTGAAGGATTGTTGTGCGATGCCACAGGTGGTTGTGTTTTTTTTTTTTTTTTTTTTTTTTTTGGGTGGCTATACTACAATAATGTGTAATTGCACATCCACTACAATAGGTGGCAGTGATGCTCTCATTGTCAGAGAGTGTGCAATTTTATAGACAAATGATACTATTTATAGTCGCGGCACAGATTTTAGGGGGGCGCAAAATACTGACTCCTGGGAGGCGTAATAAAAAAAAAAGTGAGCTCCCACAAGCATAACATGGATTATATTTTTACTCATGGAGGTATTACTTCATCACTAAGGCCTTCCAATTATACTTGTTTGTGAAACATAAATTTCCTGAGTTGATGGCTATTCAGCCACTTCAGAGATGCAATTATTTGCATATAAGCAATTAAAAAGTCACTTTTTCCATTCAGTTTCACTTTAAAATGTGTCCAAAAAAGTGACTTGGCGACTATTCTTAGAAAACGGTCTCGATGAGAGCATTGGGTTGGTTGGATGCGTGTACTTTATTTATAGGCAGCAGAAGAATGCACACTCATAACAATGCGCTGTTTTTCAATCAAAGGTCATGTGATACAGAATGTTGCTTCATAAGCCTTTTAAAAAGTCCGTCCCAAAATAAATCACTGAAGTCACTTGGTCATCTGTTGTGGTCGGCATTCCTAGAAAACAGGCTTGATTTGAGCTCTATACGCGCGGCCGCTCGTTTAAACGAGGCACAAGAGTGCTGAGGACATCTTTTTTTTTTTTTTGGGAAGTGGGACACGTCCCGACTTGTCAGCCGCCGCACTTTTCAGAATTCTTGGCATTTAAAAAAAAGGCAGCAGAGAGGCAGCAAATGAAAGAGTGGAGAAGAGAGCAAAGCTCTATGAAAGAGTCGTCCAGGGAAAGTATAATTGCAACTGAGACGCCCTCTAATCTGCAGCACAGCTTTGCGAGGGCCCATCCGGAATGTTCCGCTCTCGACAAACTGGACCAGTCAAGTGAAAAATTTATTTAATTTAAAAAAAAAACATTTTTAAATTTTTTATTTTTATTTTTATTGACAGTCTTACCTCCACTATAGAAGTTATTTTTGCATGATCACAGGTTTGTTTGTGTGCAACTTCCTGGTCTGCGTGTGTCTTTCACACTTCCCTTCAAAGCTGAGTTTTTTTTTGGGGGGCTACAAGCGCTTTGTGAAATCATCAACGTTGCCTATTTAAGCCAGAAATGTTCCTTTGTCCAATTTTCAGTCTTTTCCTGTCGTGAACAGTCAACTAGGCGAGTAGTATCAACGTTTTATTAAAGGCGGGATGACGTGCGTGTCTGTTTGTTGTGCGAGTGTAATTAACTCTTTGACTGCCAAAAATGTTAAATAACGTTTAGTAAAATCCTATGGAGGAGTGCCAAAGACGTTAAAAGACGTTTTTTTTCAAAACAGAGGTGAAACTAACCATTTTCTATTGTTGATTACTGAAAAACGGAATAAGGTAGAAACAAACTTTTTTTTCTGATGAAAGATGAGAGTCCAATCTTTCATTTGGTAGTATGTGTGTTTCCATAGTCCAAACACATAATTTTCTGTGGACCTTGAAAGATCAGTCAAAAATGCTTAAATCGGCTGGCACCCACGGCATCCCTTTTCTGAAAACGTCTGGCATTCAAAGAGTTAAGGACATTCCGCAATGCCTCCTGGTGTGAAGATGAACACTTGCTCATTCTCCCATCAGATTTGAGATTTTTAAAAGTCACACCATGCGCTAGCATGAATGCGCAAAAAAGTTGTCGCTTTTGGATGTGCTGCATTGTGTTAAAATATGAACTAAAGCTAAGATGTCAAAAAATAAAAAATAAATCTACATACCTTCTTTATCAACTGCTGTTTACTTAATTAAAAGAGGCATTTATTCTGAAAAAAAAAGCAATTTGCAAAAACGGGACTTATATCTGCAAGTTATGACTTATGTAGCTTTATTTACGTAAAGGGACGCTCAGTGATCCCTAACGCCATCTAGTGGTGAATTAATAATTCATTCATCTTAAAAACGACTGTTTATGTAAATAGTATGCAAAAAAAAAAAAAAAGTGTATCGTCACTAACTCGTGATTCAGGCCCGTCGCTTGTCACTTTCTGCTTTGGTCTCACAAGCTTTTACTAGCTTTTTATTTTTTACTA
The DNA here is from genome assembly GCF_051991255.1 of Vanacampus margaritifer. NCBI lineage: Eukaryota > Metazoa > Chordata > Actinopteri > Syngnathiformes > Syngnathidae > Vanacampus > Vanacampus margaritifer. The sequence continues at coordinate 65,071,054 of NC_135432.1, forward strand.
GCTCGTCCCGCTAACCACTCTTGTTAGCCACTCCAGCCTATGGCTCCGACTAACTCCTGCTAGCCGCACTTGTTAGCTGCCCCGGCTAATTCGTGCTCGCTCGTTGTTTCGGTCGTCGCTCGCCGGGCTTCACGCGACCACTCGTTTGCTCACGCAAAAATAAGAATTAGAAAGACACACTGGGTCTTAAAAAAAAAGAAAAAAAGTACAGTACACCGATTTGATAAATATTGAGCAACAACAAGCTACATATCGGCACTCTTGGGCGTAATCCTCACATCACATTTCCAAAAGTCACTACTTCTCGGGAAATTAAAAAATTGCCAGCAATGGCCAACTCTTTTTCCAAGGTCTTAGAGCCATGGATGATGCAATAAATAAATCAATGAGCAGTTTGCCGTTGATTGTACAACAGTGGCCAATTTTGGAACTAACAAACTTTGATAACTACTTGACACGTTTTTTTTTTTTTTTTTTTTAGAGCTCAGTATTGTTCATTCGATTTGACATCATCATTGCTCTCCTTTTTTTTTAAAAAACAACAACAAATCAATTAAAAAAAATTTAATAAATGTTTTTTTTTTCTCTCTTTTTTTTTTAAATACATATACATATATATATATATACATATACACACATATATATACATATATATATATATATATATACATATATATATATATATATACTTTTTTTTTTGTATGTGGGTGAGTATGTGTGTGTGTGAGTGTGTGTGTGTGTGCGTGCGTGCGTGCGTGTGTGTATTCATCAGTTCACCTAAAGCCCATTAAAAAAAAATCCCATACTAATAATATAATATAATAATAAATTGCCAAATGCAGAAACATCAATGTAAGTTATCACGATGTAACAGACAGAATTAAGTAACCAGAATTAGGTTAAAAAATTCTATATACGTAGACCATGTTTCTATAAAAAAAAATTCTTGACTCGGTTTTTTGTCTGTTATATTTCCATGTAATATTTTCGTATGTGCTGCCTCTTCCCTCGTATGTATGAAATTGAACGATGCTATTTTTAAGCAATCAAGATCATACATGTTTTTAATCATTGGTGGAGGTCTTTGCTTTTCTTCTTCCTTCTTCTCGCTAAAATCAGCTTCTGCCTGAAGGGCAAATTTGCATCCAGTCAAAGAACGAGAAATGCTTGTTCGTGGTAGGAATGTGTGACGTGGCCCCATGAGTGGAAACCCCCCCCCCCCCCCTTCTCGGCTAAGTGCATAGCAGTTTGCAAAAAAAAAAAAAGCCACATAAGTTCACCTTTTTTGGACTAAAACCAATCTACACGTTTAGTTTATTGTCTGGTTTTCTATGAAAGTGCGAATTAGATGCGCAGCTGAGCTTCCAAATTACAGGCATGACATTTTCCAGGGTGTCCACAGGTCCTTAAAAAAGACACGTAAAACCTTGAATCTGCAGTTCAGTGGTCTTTAAAATGCACAATAAACAAAAACGGCTTTATTTTGTTTGGAATATGATGCACTCCTGGAAGGTGTTAAATTTGATTTGATCAAAAGAGGAATTTAAATGTCTTCAAGAGTCCTACATTTGATGAAGGTAAAAGCAAAAAAATAAAAAATAAAAATTATGTCGACTTTATATTATATATACATAATATTCTGCCTTTGAAGTTAATTATCTGAGACGGGGGGTGGAGCCTGTGCAAAATTATAAGACCTTTCTAGGCACATTTTTTTGGAGTCCGGCACACATCTGATTGAAATCTTTTTAGCTCCAGGAAGTACAAGAATGAAAAGTTCCTTGAAAATAAAACGTGGTCCTACTTTACGGTTTGGACATTAGGGTTAGGGTGTGAGTTTGTTTGGACGCAACTTCCTGGTTCTTCCCCAAACGCAATCTTGCCCTACTTTTGAGAGAAAGTTTTGTTTCTGCTTCCGGTTGCAGACCCGGGCTTTTGGGCATCATTGCTGGAATTTTACTTTTAAATGTGGCTTGACTTTTTTTTTTTTTGGGGGGGGGGGGGGTTGATTAGCGCTGTCTGTGTAAAACTTGTCTGCAGCCACCCAACAACAAGGATTTAGCACTTTCTTGAAATGTATTTTTAATTGTGTCCGATTGGAACCTTTGTAGGTCTATAAAGTCATATATGTTGCGGGAACTTTTGTAGTTTTGGAGTAAAGTCCCTCACCTTCGAGCACATTTTCACATTTCCCCGTCCTAAGCGAATCTTTTCCACCATTTTGGGACAACATAAGCCACCGACTAACTTCCCGACCTTGGGAGTCAAAATCTGAGCCAGAAGAGAAGCTGGAGTCTCACACATGAAACACATTTGATTGGAACCTTTTTTTTTTAAATGTCCCTGAAGTACCAAGAACCAAATGTTTCTGGAGTTCTTCTGAAAATCTGGCCTTACATCTAAGGCGATGTTTTGTTTCTGCTTCCAGTCCCAGTCCAAGTCTCAGGATTCCAGGGAGTACTGAGAGCTAAAGGTTCGAAGAGGCTAACTTTCAAATGTGATTTCACTTTGTTTGGTTACATTTTCATCTTCCACGTCGGACCTTTTTCCAAGCGTTTTGCTACTTTCTCAAGGGTGTCTTTGGAGGTGAAGTGTTCTGCGTTGAATGCATTTGATTTAGAACCACAAGAAGTGCCAATAACTGAAACTACCCAAAATTAAAAAAAAAAAATTAAAAAAATTCTTGCCCTACTTGTGAGGGAATGTTTTGTTTGGGCTTCCTCTCTTATCTGACATCAATGAAACGTTAGGAATGAAAAGCAGAGGCGCTTTTAAAAGCCACTTTGGGGGAAGTCGGACCCCCCCCGAGGAGGTGCGTAGAAGCTTGTCGGTACACGTTTTTAGACGTCCTGCGCGATTGTGTGTGCGCGTTTGTTATGCGAGTGAGTGTCCATTTGCATTCCGCTCCACCCATTCGTCACCGTGGACGACGTATCATTACTGCAATTACAAGGCAGGAGGACGGTTGTGAGCGTGCGCACACGAACGCACGCACGCACACACACAAGCAGTCGCTCAATGCAAACACAGTGGCTGCAAATGCTCTGCCGGCCCATGTGGGAACCTTCCAAAGCTTCCATCTTTTATAAATCCTCCCTCTGTCTTGCACAAGTAAGTGTGTGTGTGCGTTCACTTCAGCGCAGCATTCCTTCCCACCCTTTCCCTAAAAAAACCCCCCTTTGCTGCATCTCCATGTCTTCTCCACTCCACCTCGGCTAAGAAGGTATTCACACAATCTGAGTGAGTGTGTGTGTGTGTGTGTGTGTGTGTGTGTGAGAGAGAGGGAGCGACAGAGGGTCCCTCCTTCACTGAATACCTTTTGTAAAAGGAGCCGGGTTTGAATGGGAGTGGTGTCGGTGGCAGTTTCCCACCATATTTAGCAGCTCCGGCCCCCTCCCCTCCCCCCCTTTTTTTAAAACTAACACGTACACACACTCACACACACATAAATGTCTATTACCTTAAATTAAATGCCAGCACAGATTCAAGTTGTCATCTGATAGAGAGTTAAAGGGACTTGTGTTTGTGTGTGTGTGTGTGTGTGTGTGTGTGTGTGTGTGTGTGTGTGTGTGTGTGCGCGCCTGTGGCAGTGAATTGATTTGAGCAGTGACTGACACCTGTGTGTCTGACGTGTCGTTGTTGTTTTTTTTCCCCCTGAGGCCAATGCGCTAACAAAAGGTGACTGATGCATACGATATGAGTAAAAGTATTAGGACAGGATGGGATTATCTAAATGTGGCAGGCCGCGTCTGTGGCAAGTTTGAGTGCCGCTGTTTCGCCCTGTTGATGATCCGCTGAGACAAAAAATGGAGAAATTTCAACACGGTGCATTATGCGTAATTCATTTTGACTCTTGGGCTTTTGGAGTTTGCAATTTGGTCACAATGGGGATACAAATGAAGAAGACTTTCACGACTACTGTAAGCGACTCAGTAAGATGTAATGTTGAATTTGTTGTTTTTATTATTGCAGAGGATAAAGCATATATATTGACTTTTTATGTTGCTGCACTCAGGCTGTTTGTTCAAATATCTGTTGTCGGGCTGCAGTTATTAAATATTTTGGTATTCGGATATTCTACTGAAAATTCTGTCAAATAATTGAGTGTTTGGATTATATATATATATATATATATATATATATATATATATATATATATATATATATATATATATATTTATTTATTTATTTATTTATTTATATATATATATATATATATATATTTTTTTTTTATATATATATATTTATATATTTATATATATATATATATTTATATATTTATATATATATATTTATATATATATATTTTATATATATTTATTTATATATTTATATATATATTTATTTATATATTTTTATATATATATATATATATATATATATATATATATATATATATATGTTTATTTATTTTATTTTTTTTTTTTTTGCTGTTTGATAAACAATTATGAATGCAGAACAGAAAATAACACATTTCACTTAATAAGAAAATGACCAATTTTTTGTTTAATATTTATTTTATTTTAGTGTAAATTTAAACTGTGGATAATAGCAGACTGTATTTTCTTAGAAACATTTTCTGCTTTTGAAAAATAGTCCAACAACCCTTGCCATACTATATGAGGCACGCTCTTAGTAGCTAGCCGCTAGCCATTAGCTGCTAATGCTGGTATCGGGTGCTGTGTTGCACATTGTCAGTGTAATCATTTAGTTTTTAAACATCCTTAATTAGCGATTTAAACTGATTTCGGGATGACATGTGGCTATCAACTATCTAGCCTTCAATCAGGAAGATGAGTCACGGCATCAAGTGCTAAAGAAGCTATGCAGCCCGTCTATATCACATTGTGTGTTAGCGTTAAGCTAGCGGAAGTTGTTTGGTTTTTAAAACCCGTCTAATTCTCCTTTTTAAATGTTTATTTTCCCAGTGACCTTCAACTGGGAGTGACATTTAAACAGCTTGAAGCCTCTTTTATGAGGAAGTGTTCGCTATCAGCCCAACTGATGCTTGTTGTGAAGCGAGCGGAGTTGTTGGCTAGCATATCCCGTTTATCAGCCGCATCGTTTGCGCTGGGTGTAAAACTCATCAGCGCGCCTCCTGCAAGGCCACTTAATGGCGGCAGACAACAAAATGAGATTAGAGCCCAAGTAACCACCTCGACCAGACAAAAGCTCACCTATTCATTTTGAGGCTAAGTTGGGCTTAACCTTTTTTTGTATTTGCTGGAAATGCTCTTAGAAGTGGCCAGCAAAGCTCCTTACCCCACGACGTGCAGTTTTGCTTGTGAATATTCAAAGTGTTATGTGTGTGTGTGTGTGTGTGTATATTTGTGTATGACTAAGCGCTGAGGTAATCTCGGAACGTCTGCGGCCTCATCGTGTGTTTACTTTTTACTCACACACACACTGGGAGTTAGAGATGTGTGTGCCATATTAACACAGATCTAAATAAAATATGTCTTATGTATTATTTATGTGCATATCCTATGTTATTATATGTCATCGCTGTTGGGCGGAATCCTCGCATATCCCAAAATGACTACGTTTCAGGAAATCTTACCCTGGAGTGAACGAGTTCAAGTGCAAGTTTATTATACCTTATATTAGCACAACGCCATCCCAAAGCCATTTTTATTTGCTCATTTATTACGCTGTCATTGGTGGGGACGCGTCGCCACCACCAGCTGTCCTCATTAAAGTCTGCCCTCACGCCATTCCCCCCCCGACCAGCCAAAAAGCCTCTAACACTTAAATGAAAGCAAACAATTGAGCTTACATCACTTAAAACAAAGAATTTTCCAAAGGTCTTAGAGCCATGAGTGGTGCAATCAATAAAACAAGGTGCTGACTTGACACTGCAGTAGTTGGAAATAAAGCTAAATCTTCCTGTCTGACAAGTTCGTTTTGCAGCGAACCGTTGCAGATCTTCATCTTTTAACAGAACAAACTACAATTTTACAAATTTTAACCTAATAAACTAATATATTCTGTCATTTACATTTTCAACTAACTTATTTCAGGTGTAACTTCAATCAACAATCAATAACATTTTTCAATTAAATGCCTTTTTTTTTTTTTTTATAAAGTCAAGTGTTGTGTAATAAACAAAAGTAACTTTAAATGGCGAAGTCAACCACCAACATTTTTTGGACTGGTTGATATTGTTAACAGAATATGAGTTAAGCAGAATAATCCTGCCGTTTTTCTCCATCTCAAGGGGCGGCCATTTTGCCACTTGCTGTTGACTGAAGATGACATCAATGTTGCTCAGGTCACGACCAATCACAGCTCAGCTTCGGAAAACAGGTGACCTGTGATTGGTCGTTGCCTGAGCAACATCGATGTCATCTTCAGTCCACAGCAAGTGGCAAAATGGCCGCCCCCGGAGATGGATAAAAATGGCTGGATTTTGGACAACCAATCACAGCTCAGCTACAAAAAATAGATCTAGTGAAATTCCCCACTTGGGGATCAGAAATGTCTTTTTTTTTCTTCTTCTTCTTGTGCCCGGGAGGTGGGCCTCTCCCAAAATGTAGGCTACATACAAAAACATGTCAACTTTGGGAACAGCTGAGGCTACTTCTACGCTAAGCTAACTTGAGAGGTTGTGAGTTTCTCTTCGTTCTCTCTCCTCCGTCTTGCTCTTCTCTTTTTCCTGGCAGCGCGGCGAGTGGTGTTACCATCTGTCTCCGATGTGTCTTGGAAGCTGCAAAAGTGCGCGTGTGTGCGTGCGTGCGTGCGTGCGTGCGTGTGTTGGAGGCAGGATGGCCAGGCCGAGCTGGGAGCGGGGCTCGGCTGGAGAAAAAGACTTTGCGGTTGGAGCGAAACGTGCGATTAAAACTGTCGAGGCGGAGCCAACGCGGCAAGGGTGACGTTGGCGTGTGCGTGCGTGTGTATGTTTGTGCGTGCGTGTGTGTGTTTATGGTTCAACAGTGCGAGCCGCAGCTGTGTGATCTACTAACCCTCGTGAAGACCTTGTCGGTGCAAAAAGATGTGTGGCTGAAAGCGAAGACGCGCAGTGACACACAGCTCTGTTTCAGTGTGTGTGTGTGAGGGGAGGGTGGGGGGCATTTGTCAACACTCATTATCAGGGGGGTGTTTATTTATGCAACTTCCAACTTTACTGTCAAACTAAAAAAAAAGAGAATTTAAAGCAACCAAACAACTTTCCCTGCTAGCTTAATGCTAAGAGGCAATGGGAAATGCCATGGCTGGGCTAAAGATTAGCATCGCTAATGACGAATATTTGAGCACAAGGTGGCGCAACACGTCAGCAGACATTAGCGCAATACTCACAGGCATATATTCTTTATCCCTTGTGATGAAATGACTAATATCGCAGGTGTGTTTTTCATAAATAGCACTCAATAATACTTAATAAAAACACAGTAATTGCGTCTTGACTAATTCATTGCGGCTGCTTTTGGTGTTCGCCATTTGGCCACCAGAGGCAGTATTCTACAATCATGTTGACACAAACAAAGAAGAGTTTCACAACTACTGCAAGTATGAAGAATACATGCCTCCAGAACCAGATTTCCCCAAAATGGCATTGTTTCTGGTTGGAAAAGCGACTTCAACCCAAGTACAACACATTAAGAGTTTTGAGAAAAACGATGATGGGTTCCTGAGAAATTCAGTTTTTGTCGAAAGAATGGCTTTTTTTTTTTTTTTACATTGCCTGTGGAAAATCTGGTCTGAGAAAGCTTTCAAATAAACCGTATAAGTTCATTATTTCTCAACATATTTCTTAAACACCTTCTCCGATTGGCTGAACAGTTTTAGTTAAAAATATCCACCAAAAAGCTCGTACGGAACGTAAATTCTGAGAGGTTCAAACAGCAACACTTAAAAACTCAACGTTTTTTTTTTTTTAAAGAAAATTCTATACATTCCACATTAACTCTTTGACTGCCAAAAACGTTAAATAACGTTTAGTAAAATCCTATGGAGGAGTGCCAAAGACGTTAAAATACGTTTTTTTCAAAACAGAGGTGAAACTAACCATTTTCTATTGTTGATTCCTGAAAAACGGAATAAGGTAGAAACAAACTTTTTTTTTCTGATGAAAGATGATAGTCCAATCTTTCATTTGGTAGTATGTGTGTTTCCATAGTCCAAACACATAATTTTCTATGGACCTTGAAAGATCAGTCAAAATGCTTAAAATCGGCTGGCACCCACGGCATCCCTTTTCTGAAAACGTCTGGCAGTCACAGAGTTAACACAGCCACATAGATGCTATTTATTAGCCAACCTATGGTGTTTCCTATTATGTGTTAGCATGAAGCTAACAGACTGCAATTTTGTTTTGTTTTTGTATGACGGTCAACTTCAACAGGCCACATGAACCATGCTCTGTGTTATATACAAAAGGCTGTCAGCACCTTTGTTTGCAATGAGGAAGCAATGGGGAACTCTTGCACATGTGGTCGATGTCAAAAGAGATACGACATTACCTGATGTTACCTGCATGCGTACCTGAGCCTGACTCGTGTCTCTCTCTCTGTACTTTCCCAGGTAGGGCAGTTGAGTGAATTTCTCCATGAATGTACGTCACAATGATGATGACAGACCAGATTCCACTGGACTTGGCTCCGCCGCCGCTCCTGAACGGGGAGGTCCCGCTCATGCCGCACATGGTTAACGGTGACGCAGCGCAGCAGGTAAACACACGTCAATAGTGGGGCCACAATGATATAGAAAGGAGGGGTGTCAAAATGAGTGCCTTCATTTGGAGTCAATTTAAAGTTTGTGGAGACTGGGGTCAAGTTGTATTTAAAAATGTTAAAAATGTGCAGAATTTCACAAGTTTCTTCATGTTAAAGATTAGACAGGCTCTTAATATGAAAAGAAAAATGCACTGAGCTGTCACTAACATCTTAAAAATGCAATTACGCCATCTAGTGGCAAAAAAATTACCTCAACAGAAATCAATGTCACACTAGTTTTTTTACAGTACATCTTTTTAATCTTAACTAAATTTTATAAAATATTATGAAATGAATGTACCAATGACTAACTCTTTGACTGCCAAAAACGTTAAATAACGTTTAGTAAAATCCTATGGAGGAGTGCCAAAGACGTTAAAAGACGTTTGTTTCAAAACAGAGGTGAAACTAACCATTTTCTATTGTTGATTACTGAAAAACGGAATAAGGTAGAAACAAACTTTTTTTTTCTGATGAAAGATGACAGTCCAATCTTTCATTTGGTAGTATGTGTGTTTCCATAGTCCAAACACATAATTTTTTATGGACCTTGAAAGATCAGTCAAAATGCTTAAAATCGGCTGGCACCCACGGCATCCCTTTTCTGAAAACGTCTGGCAGTCAAAGAGCTAAAAGATGCAGCCTTATTTCTATTTTTTTTTTCACTTTTATGCTAACGGATATGAAAACGCAGAATTGTTTTTATTGTTCATTTAGAACAAATATACATTTTGTGATTAATCATGAGTTGGCTATTGAAGTCATGCGATTAATTATGAGTCAAATAATTTTCTCGTGTGTATCAGCCAAAAAGTCAAATCTCAATTAACCCTTCGGACCCATAGATGACATATTTGCGTGTCTAAAGCAATAAAAATGCATACTTTGTTTGTTTTTTTTTCTTCTGGAGAGCTCAGTATTGTTCATTCGGTAATTTTACCGATTTGGCGTGGAATCATCTTTGCTCTTCTTTTTTTTTTATGCATAATTGGATGATGTCATCTCTTCTGGTTCACGATTGGCTCTTAACTAACCAATCACAATCACAAGTTGAGTTGCATGATGTTCATGTTTAAAAAAATTAAAAAATGTTGCATATAAGCTTGGTAAGTTTACAACACGTTACAGCCCTGTTATCCTGGCGTCCGCTATAACAACTAAAAACATGAGATAACCCCCCCAATTTTTTTTCTATGTTTGGGGAAAAGAGTCAAAATCAGCAAAAATATAATAATGAATATATTTTTATATTTGTATAAATAAAAAAATGCGGGCCAGAAGGGGCTACGGTGGGAAGGACACAATTGCTTTCAAATTTTTATGGACCAACCAAAATGTCCCCACAATGGAGGTTGGCCGTCAAGGGTGTTACCACACTAACGTAAAATGACACACACACACACACACACACACACACACACACACACACACATAGCAACACTCAGCACAGTCACTTCAAGCTGAGTCACATCCTTTTGGACACTCACATGTACGTAGACTTATAAAATGTCTATTTTTACTTTCATTACTAAGCACTTGCGTGATATTTGCGACTATTTGTGAACTGTTTACTTAAACTGTATTTTTTTTTTTTTTTTACGCGTTTATTTGACTAAGCTGCTTTTTAACGGTGCTTGTGCTTTGTCTGGACCGGGCCACGTCGTCCAGGAGTGGACTATCGTCCATTCCCCTGGTGGTGGTGCTTGGGGTTGGTGGGGGTGTTTTTTTGGCACCGGCACGCTAGCAGTTAGAGCGCTCTTTTTTTTTTTTTTTTTAACTCCAACCCCTGCAGCCTAAACTTAGTGTGCAACCAGAGATGGAGACCAATGATTATACACATTTATCTACGTGTGTGTGTGTTGAATCTGATGGCTTGTCTGTCATCTGCCGAGATGTACGGTTTATATCAGGAGTTGACAAGCTTTTGGATTTTTAAAACACACAGATGGACTTCCTAGAAGAAATAGAATAGCAGGGATGTGATTTTTCCGCTAATTCGCGGAATTCCGCTTTTTTTATCCCCCCCCAAAAAAAAAAAATTTTTTTTTTTTTTTTTTTTTTAGTAGTTCATTGTGTATGCACATGACTCCGACAGATAACATCTTCTGCTATAACAAAGACATTTGTGGTATGCTCTAATATGAGTTACTTTTCATTTGGTCATGATACAATTATTTGTTCATGAAATTTGAACTCTTCAACATTATTTATGTGTTAACTTAGTAATCACATTAGTTAGATATGATGATATTCTCAGTGATAGTTTTTAAAAGCAAAGGCAGTCCAATGTTTTTGAATGTGACTGATTTTGAGTTGACTAAAACTGCCATTTTATATGGGATAGTTCAATATACATTGAAAATTTATGCTGTTGTTTTGTCTATTTCTTTGTCATGTGAGTGCATTGAAAGTACTTAAAAACACGGAAAACCCATGAGCTCCGGGGGGCTTCGCTAGCTGGGTGCCAGCGGCCCCCAGACCCCCGGCTAAATTTTCAGATAATTTCACTTTGGTCAAATCACATCCCTGGAATAGGAAACGACGTCCATATTGTTAAGAGACAAAAAACGATAAACGCTAAGTTCCTATAACTTTAATGACGAAGCGTCGCCTGGGAAAAAGAAAAAGCAAAAAGCAATATTGCAGCCGAATGACAATGATTCTCCTCGAGCATGCCGTTTTGTGAACTTGAGCCGCTTATGATATACATGCAGTATATATATTTGAATTAGTCGGCAGTTGGAATTTTATTCCGCCAAATATCATCGGCATCAGCCTAAAGAAAAAAAAATGAAAAAATGAAAAAATCTGTAAAAAAAAAAAAAAAAAGAATTCCGAGCCCTTATATAGACACTGTATGTAGTGGATCACTGTTATTTGCCGGGGCGTTGCTACTTGGCTGGTCCGCAAATAGCAAAAACCTGCGTATAATTGACAGCCATTATACAGTAAAAACGGGGGTTGGCTTCCTAAATAAAGTAAAAACAAAAATGTTTGTAAAAACATTAAGATTTTTTTAAATTAAAACAAAAATAAAAATGTCAATGCCATTATAAATAAATACATAGATTTTTTTATATATATAAATTTTTAATAAACCTGAAGTAATTGAAAATGAAGACGTGGATGTGGGTCTGTTTTGCTGAATGTGCCATTGAGACTTAATGGATAACTAGTTGAAAATTTAGAATTTTGGAATAAGAAAAATAATACCCTTGAGCGACATGAATTTTCGGAATATGTTGAATTGGAATGAGCTGAATGCTTTGAATCGAATGGGACCGATGTCAATCCCTGATGTTGTTTGTCCCATTGAAATTGAATTTTTCGGTGAAAATCTAGAATTTTTTGAAAACTGAATTTTTAGAATGAGACAAATAGCCATCAAGGTGTGAATTTTTGCAATATGTAGAAATTGGAACGACGCGTGTCGGATGAATTATGTGGAAGTAGATGTGTGTCAAAATAATGAGCGGGAAAAAAAAAAATAGAAACAACATTAAGCGTTCCGCGTTGACACGATAACACCGATGCCGGCATCTGCAGTTAAGTAGCTCGCTCAGTCCACACTCGGCGTCCGCCCACATGGTCTGGCGGAGGGGTTTTCTCAATCCTTGGCGAACGTGGGTCACCCTGTACTCGACTGCGGTTCCCATAGCAACAGCAGCCGCCATCGCCGCCGCCGCTGCAGCAGTAGACAGGGCAGCAAGTGTGCGATTGTGTGTGTGTGTGTGTGAGGAACAGGAGCGGCTTGGCGCTGCAATGGGCGAGCACGCCGACTCCAAAGGCAGGATATGAGGTGACATTTTTTATTTTATTTTTTTTACGACGGCACACCTGTGGCAAATAGGCGGATAGTGTGTGTGTGTGTGCGCGTGTGTGTGTATGCGCATGCAATGGAGGGTCACCTGTATCATGTCTACAGCCACGTGTACACGCTCAACCATCCGCACGCCGACAATATGACGGTAAGGCAGGGGGTGGAGGGGGGGGGGGGGGGCGTGGGCCGTGCTTTCAATGGCCGCGTTATGTCACCGCCGCCCGCTAATCGTCCGATTGGACGACGCGACGACCTCTTCTTCTGCACATCTAAACTTGTGTGTGTTTGGACGCAGGTTATCCTGGTACAGGTGAACCCGGGGGAGACCTTCACCATCCGGGCGGAGGACGGCTCGCTGCAATGCATCCAGGGTCAGTATTCCGTGCCGGTTGTCACGTTGTCATAGCGATGGCGGTGTGTGTGTGCGTGTGTGCGTGTGCGCGGTTGTAAGTTCACGGTTCGGTTCACATTGGCTGCGGTGAAAATGCAAAAAAAACAAACAAAGTGTAAACGGGAACAGAGGAATGATGAGTGGTTTGTCCTGAAAAACGCAACTTCCTTAGTTTCACATGTTGTGGTTGTTTTGTGTGAGCTCTCGGTGACACCCTCAACGTTTCGCAGGCGTGCAAGCGGACACCGTTGGCGGTGTCCATTCAGTACAATAGTGATGGAAACAGTAACTGCTTTCATTGTGTGGAGCACGTCAAAGTTAAAGAAAAGTCTCGCTCACTCTTTCTTTGTGTTGTGTGTGTGTTGAGTGGGGGGGGGGGGGGGGGGGATGTAAGCCCGGGGATTCCCCTTAATCTTGCATCACTGTGTCTTGTATTGATGATGTCAGTACTGGCTTCGTTTTGAAAGAGGCATGTTTTTCCTTCCAAAACCCGCCTGACCCTCACCTGTGTAACCCCCCCCCCCCCCCCCATGTGTGATATTCTAACTAATTGCAGCCCACCGCCCGTTTTGTAATTGAATTTTCCCCCTTTAAAGCAAGGAGACGACCGCCCCCCCCTTAGGGCATTATTTCAAAGGGGGAGGGGGTTCATAGAGATTGCTTGACAAAGTCGCTTCAAGGCGTAGGATAGAGACGGAGGAATGTAGGGTGGGGTCCATCGTCAGCCATTTTGGTTTGGTGTGTATGTTTTTTTTTTTTTTTTTTTTTGGGTGGGGGTCACATTTCCAGAAATATAAATATATACATTCTAAATAAATATATAAATACAAAAATATTTCTAATGATTCAAATCAAACCAATTGTGGAAACGGTAAATAAAAATTGTACCGATATATAAAAGTAAAAAAAAACTGATGTAAATGTACTAAAAAGTTTATTTACAACTGAATCGAACTTTTAACAGCGATAATTTCGCCTGCCTTGCGGTGAGACACGGATGAGCGACGCTCACGTGACATCATCGGGGGTGGGTGGAGCCTGGCGGCAAAGTTTTGTGTGATTCATTTAAGTGACAAACCTTCCCCCCAAAAAAAATCATAAATCATAATGACAAACGCATGAATGAATGCTAAGGCATATGTGGCGGTGTTGTAGCCTTTTAGGGAACGGGTATTTGAGGACAAATGGTAGAGCGTGTCTACAATCTACAATAAATAAAATACAAATAAAATAATAATAATAAATAAAGTAAATTCTAAATAAATAAATTAAATAAATTCCAAATAAATAAATAAGACAACATAAATAAATAAAAATAAATAAATAAGTGATACATAAATAAAGAATAAAATAAATGATAAATAAATAAACTACACTTAATGCAGTCGACCCCCGGATATTCACTGTTCGGCACACGTGGAGGCACATTTGCATTTTTATTTTTTTTCCTATATTTAAAAAAAAAAAAAGCGGCTTTTTGGGGCTCCTGAATGCTTTTTGTATTTTAGGCTTAACATATACTCACTCCGTAGTGCCCCCTGCAGTGTTACATAAAATCACCCCTTATTTACTGATTTCCACGAAATTTGATGGACAAGACTGCATGAAAAAAAAAAAAACAGTCTGCCATTTTGTCTTGAATCACCGAATCAGTCTTGTGGTCCCCTTGCAAGCGTCAACGCATCCGAAAAAGCGTTGCGGGTCGTAGTTAAAAACTCAAATCCCTCCGAGAGTCTTCAATATTTACGAGCACACGTGAATTATTTGCCTGTGAAAAGTTTGCGAGCGAGCGCCCTCCGGGTTATGCAATTGTAGGGTGGGAGGGGAGATAATAAAATTCCATGTTCGCTTGAAAACGGGTTTGAAGGCAGCCGCACGTTATTGGTAACGAGCTGCACTCAAGAGTCGTGTGTTTGCGCATGCAGACGGCACTTGACATAAAAAGCCTTCGTTATTTACCCCCCCCATAAGACAAAATGTACTCAAACATGGAAGTTTCTTAGTTCGGTTTCGGCTTGACACCACCTACTGTTAAACCCACTGACGAGTGTGTGCGTTTGCCTCCAGGTGTGTGCGTGCGTGCGTGCGTGTGGTCCTCCACATTAATAATATGTGCATTTAAACATAAACTTCTGTTTTAAGACTTTCTGGCAAATGACCCCCCCTCGGTACACAAACCGTCATTTTTTTTCTTTTCAGGGGGTTTCGTACCACACACAGGTTGTCGATTGATTTTCATGCATCAACATGCTTGTCAATCCGATGCAAATATTTGAAGCACTCAACTTTATTAATAGAACGACAGCGACAGCTCCAGGGCACGAGTCAGGTTTTATTGTGACTCATCCATCGTTGGAAAAAATGATTTAATCAAATCTGTGTGTAATTGACGCCCGCTCAAAGAGTTTTGTGATAGCCTACACATGCCGGGAGGTGGCGGCAAAGCACTTTTTTTGTATTAGACAAGGCAAGGCAGCTTTATTTATAGAGCGTATTTCATACACGCTCATGCAAGATGGAGCCCAAGCAATACTTTATATTATAGAAAAAAAACATTAACTCTTTGACTGCCAGACGTTTTCAGAAAAGGGATGCCGTGGGTGCCAGTCGATTTAAGCATTTTGACTGATATTTCAAGGTCCACAGAAAATTATGTGTTTGGACTATGGAAACACACATACTACCAAATGAAAGATTGGACTCTCATCTTTCATCAGAAAAAAAAGTTTGTTTCTACCTTATTCCGTTTTTGAGTAATCAACAATAGAAAATGGTTAGTTTCACCTCTGTTTTGAAAAAAAACGTATTTTAACGTCTTTGGCACTCCTCCATAGGATTTTACTAAACGTTATTTAACGTTTTTGGCAGTCAAAGAGTTAAAAGTCATGAAATAGATTTAGCTCAAATGAAGGCCTTAAATAACATTAAGAAGAAGTAAATACATGTTAAGAGGCATTAAAAATTTAAATACTTGTTCATGCTTTATTTTACATAATCGTTTATGTAATTGCATATTAATGATACAAATATATGCATTTGTGGAGACTGGCCACAAGTTTCAATTTACAATAAACAAAATGGCCTGGAGTCCAATAGTTGCTTCATGTCCCAAATACGAATTGCTCTGAATTTGAACACAAGAATGCGTAGTGTTCCTGTCACCAACGTCCAACATGAAACCCTAATGCCACCCAGTGGCAGAAAAATGATCTCAACACAAATCAATGACTCAATGTTTCACACTTCTTTTAAGCATCCCTGTTAACTGTAACTTTGAATTACTTGCCATAATATTGCCGTATCGCTGAACTAAATGATGCAACCATATTTGTCCTCTTGTATGTTAATTTACAAGAGAAATAAAAACTTATCAAAGATATTGTATTGTACATTTAGAACATAGATAACATGCGATTGATTAATTTACGATTATTGTGAGCTAACTGTGGAAATCACACAATCAACTGGCAGCCTTAATGTATAAACTGTATGTATTTATGTATATGTGTTTATGTGTGTGTAAATGCATTAAATTTGTTTTATGTTGCATCAAATTAGATTTGATGATACATGCAGAAACTTTGAGATAGGGATGGACGTGTGCCGATACCACTCAGAAAAAAAGGTCTTAAAAAATACAGGGGAAGAAAAAATAATCGCATATTCAATCGCAATCACAATATTGAGGGGGGAAATTTTAATAATTTTCAAAATTCATTATGCTACACTTTTTGCTTCCCTGCCTCTGACAGAAAGTGATTTACAAAAAAAAAAAGAAAAACGTTTCGCTTGAAAGAAATGTGTTTCCAGTCTGCTAATTAGCATCAGCACCCCCCAAACCCCCTTCTCCTCCCGGTGTCTCCCCCCCAAACCCCCCACCACCAAGACCATTCCCCAGAGCTTTCCCACACTCACATCAAAGGGCAACACTCTGGAGGGTGTGTTCGAGCACCCCACTCTGGAATGCGCTTGTGCGTGCGTGCGTGCTTGCGTGCGTGTGTGTGTTTTTACAAGGCTGTGTTGGTTTACTGTGTTGTTTGCTCTTTGTTGGAGTTTTTATGTGGGCTGATGAGGCCTGGGGGCAGTGCTGGTAGTTGGTGGTGTGGTGGTGGTGGAGGGAGGATGGAGAACAGGAAACTGCGGCCAACGAGCCAGGATGTGACATCATTCTTATCGGCGTCATCATCATCATCAGGGAGATCCCCCCCCACCCCCCTCCCCACAAAATGATTTTTAATACTTGTCTAAATGGGTTTTAATATATATTTTTTTATTTTATTTTTTATTTTATTTTTATTTTTTATATATATATTATATTTTCAAAATACCCCAACAATCTAATACTATAATGATTTTTTTTAATTTAAGTTTTAGAAATCCTTTATATTTTTTAAATATTGAAACTACATTTTTTATTAAAAATATTCAAACAATTAAATACCTATAATTAAAGCTAAGCAAATAAATTATTGCAAAATAAAATGTTTTCTGTGTTTGTTTCAAATTGGGGGAAACAAGTTTTCTTTATAATTACAAATAATAAAAATACTTAATTTTTCAAATAATGATAAATAAATTCAAGCAAATGAATAAAAAAAAAAGGTAAATATTCCTAAGTGTTTGTATTCAATTTTTCAGTTTGTTATCAGTTTTTAGGCCAACAATTTAAAATGCCTCATTTCTTTTATTAAATATTTTCTATAGTTAAAATATGTATATATAACTAATAAAATTTTTTGGAAAGTTACTAGCATTTAAATTACTAAAGATAAAATTACTAAAAAGTTACTAGCATTAAAAAATGACTAAAGATAAAATTACTATTAAGTTACTAGCATTACTTTTATATTAAAATGATTAAATATATTGTATTTACCTTTTTCAAATGATTATACTTATTTTTGCAGGATGACCAGGACTTTTCCACATTTGTCTCAATTCGGGGTGAACTATTATTTTTGTTAAAAAGGAGACTTTTTTTCATGTATTTAAAAAAAAAAAATAGTCTAATAACTAAATCCACAAACAGATTTTGTAATGCTCAATGGGCTTTGTTTTTCCATTGCAAGATGCGTTGCTAATGACAATTTCTCCTTTCACAACGTCGCCCTCTCAAGTGGCAAGAAGCAATTCTCCAAAAACACAACTGGAATTTGCTTGCGCAATATGTTTTCCTCCCTTCGGTTTTGCGGAGGTTGTGTCACTCTGACCGCCCCCCCCCAACCTCATTTTTTTTTTTTTTTTAAATATATATAGTCTTTTGCTATTTTTGTCTCACTCGGTTGGATGATGCTCGCTTTCGTCTCACTCACTCACAATTTTTTTATTTTTTTTTGTTTGCCTGAGTCTGCACTTCTGTCTGTCGGTGGCTTTGGATAGGACATGTGGAAATAGCTGCTTGAGAGAAGACATATTGTGGAAAGTCTGGCGCTAAACGTGTTACGAGTGCGCCCACGCATGTCGTATCGCGCTGATGATGACTTTTGCAAACGGCAGCGGTGTGCCCGATTGAGGAAAAGTGACAGGATGCACGAAAAAAATCATTGGCTGATTTATGCTGTGAAGCGAACATGTCGTCGGCCATTTTGGTTTGAATGTGTAGTGTTTTTTTTGTTTTTTTTTAAGGATTTGACCCATTGGCAGGGGTCATATGTAAATGAACTCCATCAAAGCTGCAGTCAGTCACCACTGGGTTTCAGAAGTGAGTAAAAAGAGGGAGAGATGATATTTTTTTTTTTTTGGCAGATGCCAATTCTCATTTTGATGCGTAAGATGATTCGCTGACGTGTCAAACCGTTGCAGTATAGCGGCAACTAGTGGTGAGGAGGACTAACTCAATGTCAGCATTTCTTTCCCTGAAGGATCATGTTAAAAATAATATAAAATATGTTATTAATGAAAATAAATAATATACAATTAATAAATAGTAAAAAAATTATCAAATAAAATCATTAAAAAATAATATAAAATTAATAAATAGTAAAAAAAAAATCAAATAAAATCGTTAAAAAATAATATAAAATTAATAAATGCTAAAAATGTATCAAATCAAATAATTAAAAATAATAAAAATATATAAGTAGTAAAAATGTATCAAATCAAATAATTAAAAATAATAAAAAATTATAAAAATGAATAATAATTATGTCAGTGTTTAATTGGCAAAAAAAGACAAAAGATAATTATTCTGCTTTCATGAAGGACAACATAACTCACAAAAATATTTACTATTGAGAGGCTGAAACCAAACGATTCGGACAATTTCAAGTTTAACAATGCCTCTAAACAATTACTCGATTATCAAAATTGTTTGATCAATTAGATTTCTGCAACATTGATCATGTCAATACTCTGTAGGCCGGATGAAAAAATGTTTGCCCCTCCTCTTTTCCCTCCACCCTGCCACCTATTGTAAAGAGAAGCGGAGTTGATTGTTGTTGGCTGCCCTGCCCTGCTCTCCCTTTTGAACCCGATGCCCTCAGCGCGAGGGGGCATGACGAGGCAACGTTAAGCCAGGCAAAGTGGAAATGAGAGTGACGGGAGGAGGAAAGGTAAACAGAAAGAATCAGACCAAGCGTGTCTGGTCGTGTCTGCCGCGCGGTGGGCGAGGCCGCTTCCTCTTTTAAGGCCGCTGACCCCGAGCACCCCCGCCGCTGACGCCGACTCGGTTCGGACCGAGCGGCGCGCACTCGGGAAGTTTCCTGGCCCACTTTTCGGGGCGAGCGGGGCGGATGTTGGGAGTAATTATGGCGAGGGAGAGGAGGAGAATGCTGCGTCTGTCTTCATGTGTGAGAAAAAAAGGGTTGAATTTTCCAGGAAGAGGGAGAGAAGAAAGGGAATCTTTTCCAGGGATGAAATTCCTGACTCGCTTGACGTTGAGGGTACAGCTGGAGATGTTTGCCCGCCTTCTCCTCCTTCGTTGTCTGTCCAAGCTTTTACTTGCTTGCTCATCTTGTTTTTATTCACTTCAATACAAGTCCACATGCCAAGTATTTTGTTAAATGCACATTTTAAACAATATATTTATTTGAGTTGATTTTTTTTTTCTTTTGGTGCTGAATAGCTGGTTTTTCATGTATAAAAATAAGAAAGATTATGTATGGTTTATTGTTTTATTTTTTTAATATATTAATTATCTTTTCATTATATTTCAGTACGAGATATGTTGGTTTTTATAACGAGACTTTCATATTGCCTTAGCTTGTAAAATAGTGTTGAATTAATTAGAAAATATATTTTAGTAGACATATACCAGTACACTAATAATGTATAATAATAATATTAATATTTTTGCTTTTGCTTTTAGGATTTAAATTTAAAGTTTACTTTGCTAATATTTATTAATATTTATCATTACTTATTTTGAGGATTCTAATAAACTTTTTAAAATTGCTTTTCTGCTCAAATATTTTACTGCTGATTTTTATTTATTTATTATTATTATTGTTGTTGTTGTTGTTTTTATCAAATATATTGGGATCAGTATATATTTTATTAATATTTATTATTACTTATTATTTTGAGTTTTGAGGATGAAATATAAAATAAGTTCATTATTCTCATTATTGTTTTTGTAAAATATATTGAATCAGTATTTATTTTATCAATATTTATTATTACTTAATATTTTGAGGATTCTAATTCTAAAGGCTATAGTAAGATTATTATTATTATTGTTGTTTTTGTAAATTAATTTTTTTATTAATATTTATTATTACTTATTATTTAGAGTTTTGAGGATTCTAATTCCAAAGGCTAAAATAAGTTCATTATTATTATTATTATTAATAATAATATTATTATTATTATTATCATGCCTTTGTGTCTCCTCCTCAATCTGCCGTGCTTTAATGATATCAAACGTAATCACGTGTCACAGCTTTTTGTGCTGCTGAAAAAAAGAAAAGAAAAAAAAGACAATTTGGATTCTTGACAGTTCCCACATGCAATTGTTTACATCATGTGAGCTTTCCGTTGGCCTGATTGGACAGGCGGAAGTTTGGGTGAGGAGGGGGGGCGGGCGGGGGCTTGGGGGTCTTTGGAATGAACTCTTTTTTTGTTTTGTTCCCCAGTTGTCCTTGCACATCATCTATGCCGCGCTTGCTGAGTGGTAGACGTGCTGTGTGTGTGTGTGTGTGTGTGTGTGTGTGTGTGGGGGGGGGTTTCTGGGAAAGTCCCTGCTCAAGTTGGACTTGGATGGACTCCATCACGCTGAGACTTTTGGAGTCTCTCGGACAAAAAAAAAAAGAAAAACGGGACAAATTGCCGTTGTGAGAACGAAGCGGGCGCTCGTCTTTGAAACTGGGAAAGCCGGAGCTGTAAAGTGCTTGACTCATCCTGAAGGAATGGAGGGAGCAGGGGGCGGGGGCGGGGGTGGGTGGGCTTGACAAAAGCTGCTCTTTTTACTGGGTCAAGGTTTGAGGAGGATAAGCAGGAAACGATTATTGGATTCGTCCGAATGTGTTTACCCGGCGACAGCTGTTGCGCCTCTCCGCGAGACGCGCCCGGCTGATTAGGGAATGGATAGAATGAGTCATCGGGCCGTCTGGATCGTGCACGTTGGGCCGAGCGCGCAAAAGCGCAGCGGCGCAACTTGTCGCCGTCGAGTTGAGGGGACGAGTGGAGTGCGTCGTCCATCTCTGTCGTTGCAGTTCACTGGCGAACAGAAGAAGAAAAAAGAAGAACGTTTGTCTAAGCTTGCTAGCTTAATGCTAATGCGCAATGCAAAACATCATAGATGGGCTAATGAAACTTGCAACAATGTTGCGATGTTAAAAAAAAAATGGGCGGGGGGGGGGGGTGGGGGGAAGCCTGGGGGGAATTGTGACAGTATTAAAATGACAGCTCTCTCATAAAAAAAGAATAAGCTCTAAAATGACCTTTTTTGATTTATTTGGGAAAATAAAAACAGTATTTTTTTCCCCACTGAAGGCAATCTAATTCCGAGAATCCAGCGTTGTGAAAAAGTTCCATCGCAAAATATAGCATCGCTACTAGGAACATTTTGAAAATTGAAGTCTTGATCATTCGTATGAGATAAAACGAAACAAAACTGACAGTTGTATTGCGTGAATAAAGTTGTAAATTTACAAGTAAAAAATGTAATGGAAAAATGATTAATAAAAATTGATATGAATGAGAGATAAGAATATTTTATGAAAATTAAATATACAAATTTTTGATTGTATTTTAAGATTTGTGAGAATGAAGTCAGTCATAGCTAATAAATAATAAACACAAAGTTGTCATTTTAAAAGGCCAAAGTCTTAAGAATTATTAGAAAAAATTAGATTACGAATGGAAAGTTTGAATTTTTACTCCCAATTTTTTTTGGGGGGAAGAGAATAATTTGTGGAAAATCCTCATTTGCGTGTGTGTGTGTGTGTGTTGTTCCAGGTGAGTTGTGTGTGTAAACGATGCAAATGTCAACGCGTTGCGCAATTCAAGTGTTTGCGCGCGTTTGTGTGTGTCAGCGTGACTCCTTTAAGAGTTTATACACAACCAGGTGTTGCGCCGCTTTTGTCTGCATTTTTTATTTTTTTTCACAGATTTGTTTGTCTTGGTGTATGAGCGTCTTTATGTGTAATTGTGTACACATCTGTGTGTGTGCAGCTGGTGTGTGTTTTCTGAGAGAACAAAGCGGAGTGGCTGAGTCCCTCCAGACATTACGTTGCTCTACTCTGGAGCGGGCCCAGCAACAAGAAGGTCGGGGGGGGGCTGGTCGTTGGGGGGGGGGGGGGGGGGAGGTCGTTGGCCCCCAGGTGGAGGAACGTGCTGGCGCTCGTAATTTTTAAAAGGCGTCAACGCAAATACTTGACGTGCTAATTGGGGTGATCCCGATGCGATCACGCGATTTTCAGCTCGATTGGCGCAGGGTGAAAACGATTGGAATTGAAGTTATTTGATTTATTGATATATTTTGAAAGCGCTATATAAAAAAAAAAGATGACTTGACTTATTTGCGTTATTTATTTGTCCAAGTTCTTCTGTCTGAACAAATGTTGCGCTTAAAAAGGATCCAACAACAAAATTGGAAATTGTTAAGACACAAATGATTGGTCACTTGCAGAGTTTTTACTGCAAACACTGATGCCGTTTTGCTTTGCCTAATGTGCATTGTCCTAATAAATAATAATAAAAAAAAGGGGGGTGCCAGCAGGCACTAGTTAGCCCCAAGGACAGTATGAGTAGCCCATGGGCCTGTTCTAAAAATAGCTCACCAGTGATGGGACACTGTGAATTACTAAAATATATTAACATTCATTTATATTAACTCAACATGATATATGTTTCTTTTGTACTAAATATTTATATGTTTTGTTTGAAAAAAAATATTTTTGAGCTGTAATTTTTAGTGCTGTCAAGCAATGAAAAAAAATCTAATGACAGGATTTTTAATTAGTAAGATAATTCATCATTTACATTTAATTTAAATTAATTTAATTTAGTTAGTTTTTAATATTTAAAAATTTTTTTTTAAAATTTTATTTAATAAAAAGTAATTAATTTAATTAAAATTTAATTTGATAATTTAATTTTAATCATCCATGTCCCATTTTAGATATGAGATCAACACAATTTGTCAGTTATGCATAAAAGTTGACGTACTTTTTGAGCACAGGGAAGCTTATCCCGTCTCCCTATATCTGCAATTTCCTGAACCGCAGCTTTCTGGTCTATTACCCCCAGAGGTCAAATGTGCGGAATATAAAAAGTCCACATCACATCATATTCAGATAATAAACTTCTTGACTGGATTCTGCCTGTTATATAAAACAGAGCGTTTCAACCTGAGTCAACACAGGTTGATTTCCTGAGAGAGGTCCTGCCATTAAATTACAGAGGATATGACTTCTGCCGGTTCAATAGAAAGTCCAGCAAAATCCATAAACTTGATGCAGCTTTGCCGCTTTAACGGCAGTCTGAAAATAAAAATTTACATCCGCTTGCGTGGTAATTGTTCCCCCCGGCTCGCAGGAGCGCCACTTACTGCTCGCCTGCAACCAGAGCCCCGGAAAGTCCGCCCGGCGACCCGCTGCCAGTGACACAGCCATGAGAAGATTGTTTTTTTTTTTTGTGTGCACTCATTCTGCTGAGTCAGCGTTGGGGGGGAAAACATATTTAGCTTCTTTGGAAATGATTAATAACGCTAAAATGTCATACGGTGACAAACTCAAAGACCTTCTGTGCTGTTGTTTGCAAAATCAAGCCACATGGAGTTCTCGTGGAATGTTTCTGGAAACTCTCCCAGAGAATTTATGAATTCCAATTGCCCAATAGAAATTTCCGCAGCTGTAAAGGAGTTGAAAGACAACATTCAGTTTTGTACATTTGGTTTGATACTCACCTTGTGACCTTAGTTCAGGGCTGTCACTATTGAATATTTTTAGTATTTTGCATCAGATTTAGCATGTTGCGCCTCCTCACCAAAACACAATGAAAATCAAATCTGAGTACCACACGTACATTTTTCCGATTAACTAAACTGTGAAGATTGTCCCAAAAAGCTTCACACACGCATGTTAGCATACCGCAACCACGCTAACATCATTTGCGCGAGTGCTACGTGCGCCGCAACAGCTAGCTAGCAACGGGTTTTGGCTAGCTACTAGCATGGCTAAACACCAGGCACGGACGGCACCAGGATTATTTTTCTCCCGAGGCTAATGTAATGAAGTAATTAACGGATTAGAAAAGGAGGAGGAGGAGCTTCAAAAAGGGTTGAAGACGTCCTCATAACATTAAATGTTGAAAGAATTAACACATAACAGGTGCTCTTCAAATTTGGCGGGGGGGAAAATGAAATGAAAAATTTGCTTTTACTTTGGAAAGACCAAACCAGTAACTGAATCATATTTAATTCATGATTGTGCGTTGTCGGCATTGTTACTTTAAAATAATGTCCTGCTTTGGAATAAAGAGATAAAAATGTTCAAACAAAAAAAAATCCATTAATTGACAAAATAATCAACAGATGAATAAAAAAAAGATTATTAGCAATCAGAGAATAATAACTACTTTTTAGAAAAAAAATTACGTTAAACAATGACAACTCGGAACGATTACTCGATGATTAAAATAGTTGTCGACGGATTTGTTAATCGATTAGTTGTCAATTTATCGAGTCGCAAATGAATCCTGTGAGATGCTGAAGTCATCGAGGAGGCTCCCGTCGTGTTGCCTGCTATGATGCGGGGTTACGTTATGAAAGTGGCTCGGAAGCAGGAATGTGCTTGCGCATACCTTACACACACGCACACACACACACGCGCACACACACAAACACACACACACGCAAGTAGTCTTCCACGATCAGGCTTATTGTGAGCCCCCTTGTGCAAACGCTGCAGGTCATGATTTACATTCCCTAGCAAAGCTGCGACTCGCTCAGATTGCACACCGACTGACAACTTATCCCCTTTTTTTTTTTTTGTTCATGATTATTTAATACCTATATTGTGTCTGTTGCCAGTTTCCCGCGCTCTCTTTTGCATTGTTACCCACCCGGGGCAGTGGCCCGCGCAGGAAGTCCCCCGCTTCCTCCTCGGCTGCCCCCGACCCCCACCATCAACCAAACCCCCCCCCCCCCCCCCAAACACCCTCACTGGATCGCGTCGCATGTTTGACCTGGGAAGTGAGTCACGTGGCGCTAATATTTTAAAAGTTGGCTCCCGGGTTTCCTGCTGAGGGTTAGTGTGTGTGTGTGTGTGTGTGTTCTTGTCTTCCATAATAAGTGTGGCTTCACCTTTGACCTCCCACCTCTTATTGATGGCACGTTTTTAGCTGGGCCACACAAGAAAATCATACTTCACCCTCCATCTTTTAACTCCAAAAATTCTTCAAAAACAAAAAAATATATTGGCTGTGTGTTCATATTCTTGTCTTTCTAGTGTAGTGTGGCACCTTCCTCATCATGATAAAAAAAACAAATACAAGCGTGTGTACCTTTTTGTGTGTACGCGTGTGAAGCTGTCGTGGGAGCGCCTCAGAGGACAGATAACATTACCCCGCTGACGCTTACATAACTTCCAGGCAATGCCACGTCACCGCTGACACACAAACACATGCGCACGCGTGCACACACACGGTTAAGCCACACGCACACACACACACGCACGCGCACACAAAAAAGAAAAAATAAATAAAGGTGGGATGTCAAGCTTAACTCATTCACTGCCATTGACGGCTTTAGACGTCCAAAAATTATTTGAACTATTTCTATTAGTTTAACATTTTTCCTACTTTTGTTAACAAAAGTATAAAAACCTAGAAAAAAAGTTTTTATTGTGTTTCATATCAAATTTGTGATTAATCGTGAGTTAACTATTGAAGTCATGTGATTAATTACAATCAAAAATTTTAATTGGCTGACAACCTATTTTTGTAATAATCTTTTCTTTTTTGAAATAATCTTTTTTCAAAAAAGAAAAGATTATTAAAAATTAGGGCGTCAGGCAATATATATTTTTTAATTTTAATTAATTACATGACTTCAATAGTTAAATTTATGATTAATCACAAATTTTATATCTGATCTAAATGTACAATATTTTTTTTTTCCCTAGGTTTTCATACTCTTGTTAACAAAAGTGGGAAAAAATGTTAAACTAATAGAAATAGTTCAAATGAATTTTTGACGTCTATAGCCGTCAATGGCAGTGAATGAGTTAATGACTTAAAGGTGCTTTTTGTAGTGTTTTGGGGGTGCACCAGTCAAACAAATCTTAACAAAAGGTGAGATATTACACATTAATACAGAAAGGCAGTAACACACACACACACTTTCCCAATAAGGTCCACTCAGCTTCGTCTGGTAAACACATGTGCCGTGAAAAAAAAAAAAAAAAGTTTTTTCGACATCTTATTGTGAACCGAATGCCGTCAAAAGTCTTGTGTGTGTG
This sequence comes from Vanacampus margaritifer, assembly GCF_051991255.1. Taxonomy (NCBI): domain Eukaryota; kingdom Metazoa; phylum Chordata; class Actinopteri; order Syngnathiformes; family Syngnathidae; genus Vanacampus; species Vanacampus margaritifer. The sequence continues at coordinate 65,097,877 of NC_135432.1, forward strand.
TGTGTGTGCGCGCAGCGGTCAGACGGTGCGAGGGTCGTTGCCGGGTGTGTTGTGATTTTGGGGCCCGCTGGCAGCTGGCTTTGACAGCTGCATCATGGGAAACATCTGATGAAATGTTACATCACCTCCCGTGTGTGTGTGTGTGTGTGTGTGTGTGTGTGTGTGTGTGTGTGTGTGTGTGTGCGTGTGTGTGTCAATGTATGGAAGAAAGACAGCCGGCCAAGATGCCAAACGTGGTTGTTGTGAGCCGGTCAAGTTGAATGTCTGACATTGTGCGTGTGTCCGCTTGTGTTTGTACATATCGAGGTGATTATAGTTCAGCAAAACGGATGAAATGACCCGAGTTGCCCCCACCCGATGATGTGATCTGAAATCGGGGCTGGTCGCGGGATTTTTAGGTGGATGAAAGATGGGTCGTACCCGCCTTTCTTTTTACATAGACGTGCCATTTTTTCACATACATGCTTTTGTGTACATTTTTTTTTTTTACGAAAACATGCCTTTTTTTCCATTCATGCCATTTTGTATGTACACACCACTTTTTACATACACTCCATTTTGTCACATAAATTCCATTTTTCGCATACGAGCCATTTTTTACGTACGCTGCATTTTGTACATACACGCCATTTTGTACATGCACGGCATTTTACATATATACGTTTTTTTTAGGTACATGCCATTTGTACGTACATACCATTTTTTTACAAACACGCCATTTTTTTATGTACACACCATTTAGTACGTACAGTTCACGCCATTTTTTACATACCTGCCATTTTGTACATTCACAGCATTTTTGACTTGCACGGTATTTTTACGTACACAGTTTTTTTACGTTCATGGCTTTTTTTTACGTACACAGCATTTTTTACGTACAGTATATGCTATATTTTTATGTACACGCCATTTTGTACTTACACAAATTTTTTTCATGTACACATTTTTTTTTTTTTTTTACAAACGCGTCATTTTTTACATATACGCCACTTTGTACGTATATGCCATTTTTTTTACAGAAATGCCATTTTTTAGGTATATGCCATTTGTATGTACAGTACATACCATTTTTTTATGAACACACCATTTTGTACGCAAAGTACATGCCATTTTCTACATACATGCCATTTTCTACATTCACACTATTTTTTACGTACACGGTATTTTTTTGCGTACATGGCTTATATATATATATTTTTTTACATACACAGCATTTTCTACGTATATGGATTGTTTTTATATAGACGGCATTTTGTACGTACATGCCATTTGTACGAACATACCTTTTTTTATGAACACGCCATTTTGTACGTAAAGTACACGCCATTTTGTACATTCACACCAGTTTTTACGTACACGTCATTTTTTTAGTAAGTCTTTTTTTTACATAAACACTATTTTCCACGTATACGGAATTTTTTTTGTAGACGCCATTTTGTACGTAAAGCACACGCCATTTTGTACATTCACGCCATTTTTTACGTACACGCCATTTTTTTACGTACACGCCATTTTTTTTTAGTACAAGTCATTTTTTTACATAAACACTATTTTCCACGTATACGGAATTTTTTTATGTAGACGCCATTTTGTACGTAAAGTACACGCCATTTTGTACATTCACACCATTTTTTATGTACACGTCATTTTTTTAGTACGTCATTTTTTTACATAAACACTATTTTCCACGTATACGGAATTTCTTTATGTAGACTCCATTTTGTACGTAAAACACACGCCATTTTGTACATTCACGCCATTTTTTACGTACACGCAATTTTTTTACGTACACGGCATTCTTTTTAGTAAAAGTCATTTTTTTACATAAACACTATTTTCCACGTATACGGAATTTTTTTCTGTAGACGCCATTTTGTACATAAAGTACACGCCATTTTGTACATTCACACCATTTTTTACGTACACGTCATTTTTTTAGTACGTCATTTTTTTACATAAACACTATTTTCCACGTATACGGAATTTTTTTATGTAGACGCCATTTTGTACGTAAAGTACACGCCATTTTGTACATTCACGCCATTTTTTACGTACACGCAATTTTTTTACGTACACGCCATTTTTTTTTAGTACAAGTCATTTTTTTACATAAACACTATTTTCCCCGTATACTGAATTTTTTTATGTAGACACCATTTTGTACGTAAAACACACGCCATTTTGTACATTCACGCCATTTTTTACGTACACGCAATTTTTTTTACGTACACGCCATTTTTTTTTAGTACAAGTCATTTTTTTACATACACACTATTTTCCACGTATACGGAATTTTTTTATGTAGACACCATTTTGTACGTAAAACACACGCCATTTTGTACATTCACGCCATTTTTTACGTACACGCAATTTTTTTTACGTACACGCCATTTTTTTTTTAGTACAAGTCATTTTTTTACATACACACTATTTTCCACGTATAAGGAATTTTTTTATGTAGACGCCATTTTGTACGTAAAACACACGCCATTTTGTACATTCACGCCATTTTTTACGTACACGCATTTTTTTTTACGTACACGCCATTTTTTTACATACACACTATTTTCCACGTATACGGAATTTTTTTATGTAGACGCCATTTTGTACGTAAAACACACGCCATTTTTTACGTACACGCAATTTTCTTACGTACACGCCATTTGTTTTTAGTGCAAGTCATTTTTTTACATACACACTATTTTCCACGTATACGGAATTTTTTTCTGTAGACGCCATTTTGTACGTACATGTCATCTTTTGACGTACATGCACGCGTGCACATCCGTACAAGCAGTCAATTATGTGCAGCTTTCCTAAACGGCAGGCATGTGGCTTACAGCTGCATGTGTGTACGTGAAGGGCACCTCACAAAGAGTGTCTTGTATTTTTCAGTCGGGTGGGTGGGGGTTCATTCGGTCCTGTTGGGTCCGGTCCAGGGGGCCACGGATGGGAATGCGTGTGTGTGTGTGTGTGTGTGTGTGTGTGTCTGTCAAGGAATGCTGCTGTTTGCCGAGCACAAGGCTATCGGCGGGAGTGTGTGTTTTTGGGCCTGTGTGTGTGAGCTTCTCCTCAATGAGGACTTTCATACCCGTCGCGGCGGCGGCGGCTGAGAAGACGGGACTGAAGGAGGTCTGTCTACGCGCTACCTGTGACCTTCTCACCACACTGACACACTTAAACACACTCTACCCTTGTGTGTGTGTGTGTGTGTGTGTGTGTGTGTTGGGCCTGACTGGAAGTGAGGCGAGGTGGGGAAGGAAAGAGGGAATCATTTTGGGATGAAAGAAAGGAAAAGATGGAGGATGAAGTGAGTAATATTGCAAAGATGTGACAAATGGCTGGAAGGAAAGGCAAGTCATTCCTGAAAATAGGAACCGTAACGGATGGAGAAAATGCCTAAAAGTTATTTAGGCCTAATCTACATTTTTTAACAGTGGTTGAAACTGTTGTCAACTTGGGATTCATATTTACTATTTCTACTTTTATAGAACTTAAGAATAATAAAGAAAATGTTTATTGGGGCTGAATAATTGATTATTATATAGTGGCTAGATGTGATTAAAACATTTTTTTAAAAAAAAAATATATTGATTATTGACATACATATTAATTGATTGCTTGTCTGTTAAAAAACAAACAAACAAACACTAAAGGTGAAAACCACTAAATCCGCCTGTAACCGAGATTGCATATTCTTCACGCGTCGTACCGCCATTAAACGAAAACCGCCTGTCGTTTGTTTACTACCTGACCCGCAGGTCTATAGCTTCTTGCCTGGACATTGCAGACACTCCCCATAAATCTTCTTGGAAGTAATTAGGACACCATTGACGATAACATGGTGTAGTACCTTGACTGACCTGTGAGAGGCAGTATGGCACCACAGGGCATCCAGTCTACTTGGAAATGCAAAGAACAAGGAAGTGTAGTTGAAGAAGCTAGGTTAGCCTCAAAATCATCCCGATTCTATTGGTGTGAACTGGGTTTCAGGAATGTGAACATTTTACTGGCATACCTCTGCCAAGGCTAATAATCAAATAGAACATCTTTGGGACATTATAGGGATTATGCCACGTATCAATAGCGGACCGATACTGATCTTATTTCAGAGTGTTGTGTACTTGGTGAGGCTTTGTTCACAAATTTTTGTCATTGTGTTAAATGCAATTTTATATATCAAAAATACTAGCAAGTATCAGTGAGTACTCGAAGAGTGAATACTGAGGAAAAAAAAAAGTGGTTTCAAACATTGCAAAGTTATGCTTTTATCAATGTTAGTAGTGATTAACAGGTGTCAACTCAAATATTTTCTCAGTTGAGTCAAACTTTTTCATCTTTTAAAGGTCCTGCCGAGGTCCCCATGATGTCCCCCAACGGCTCCATCCCGCCCATCCACGTGCCCCCAGGATACATCTCACAGGTGTGTTTGCCACCACTCTCCACTTGCCTGGAGCACTCCATTTTTTAGGGTGTGGGGGGGGGGGTGCTAAACTGACTAAAGCTTGGAATCATCTGCAAAAAGCTTAACAGGAAATTGCTTCTTTTTTTCTTTTTTTTTCTAAATTATTGATGTAAGTTAGGAAAAGCACAGGGCTAAGCATGGACCCTTGAGGCACGCCATTAGAATGTAACATTACTAGCATCCCATTCATTTTCACCATGTCCTCCAAAAAAAAACAATAAAAGAAAAGGCCACATATTAAGGAGTCTTTGAATTATCCGACGACCTGGCCTTCAAATGCCACCTTTTAGGAATTGTAGGCCGCGTTCCAATATGATAAGCGTCCGCCATTGTACAGTAAGCACAGCGTTAGCGTCAGGTTAGCACCTGTTTGCTCAGCGACGAGGAATGTACAGAATGTCTGATTACCTCCTAACAAATGCCATTTACATAAGCCTGCTTTACCAGGAGGGTCAGTTAAGTCCAGTGTGTGGTCCGCATTTCGGCCACTGATAGTCAGGTCATTGGCTTGCTGTGTGTGTGTGTGTGTGGGGGGGTTAGTGTGTGTGTGTGTGTGTGTGTGTGGGTGTGTGTGTGGGTGGGCCAAGTGTGAGCGGGAAACACTGTCACTCTTACATAAACAAGCGCCTGATAAAGGAGACACACGCACACACACAGGGTGTTATTGACAGATGAACGTTTTGTACAAAAGTGTTGTCATGATGTGTACGTGTGTGTGCGTGTGTGTGTGTGTGTGTGTGTGTGTGTGTGTACTTTTCAGCTGTTTGTGTGTGTATTACCAGTAAATATTGCATGAGGTCAGGTCCACATGTAGTCATGCTGGGACTTTGGCCTGTGTAAACACTGAGCCCGAGGAGGGGGTCGTGTGCGTGTGCATGTGCGTGTGTGTGTGTGCGTGTTGGGGGGGATTTGTAGAGAGTGGGGTTCGTCTTGTTTTTCTCACCCACATCACAGGGCCCAACTGATTAATCGGCCAATATTAGCCCGTTTGAAAATAGGCATAAAATTGTTTGCTTGCCCGTTTTTGCCCCCCAGAAATGTTACACACATTAACCGACATAAACAATTAAACATAAACATACTTCCTACATCCTATTTTTCATTCATCTTGAAGTCGTTAATTTAATGTAAAAAAAAAAAATAATCTGAAAATAACAATCAATTTTAGTTGATTTTAAATTAAAAAAAAAACTATGTAAAAATTTCTTCCATCTAAAATTAACATTATGTTCACATTGAGAAACTCAATTCATTGATTACATTTTTATGGTGAAAGAAAGTCTTCAATTGAAGATAAAATAATAAACAATAACAATGCACTGAAAATAATGTCATTTCAAATAACAACAAAATTACATTAAATACAAAGTTTAATTCTTCAATTTACAATGTCGAATGCGATTTCCCTTCCTTTAAAATTAATGTAAAAATAGTTAAAATAAAATAATAATCACTTAATTCCTAATAATTTCTCAACGTAAAATGAATTAACATAATATTTTTTTAATTAGGTTTTAACAGTAACAATTGATCAATATTTCATATTTTTTTGTTTCATGTAAAAAAAAATTCATTAAAACAAATCAATGCAGAAATCACATTTGACATGTTTTCCATCTAAAATTAGATCTATACACAGTTGGTCTCTTATACTCTGCTGCCACCTGCTGGCTGTTTTTGCAATTACTACCATTGCTTTAAGCATTCTCTTCAATTCAGAGGCTGCATCAAAGCCTTAACTGTGCTCTTGCATATAAAAAAAAAAAAAAACTACGAATACATTTTTGGGAACATTGCAATATTTAAAATAGAACGTTTTTATATGTTTTTTTGTGAGCAAATGAGTTGATAAATAGATCAATATGTGAAACAAAATCATAAAAAATAATTTGGAAAAATCTAAATTTATTCTCTTTTTTTGTGTGTGTTTAAATTGGTGATCGGCTCGGAAATCCTCATCGTGTTCGATACTGTGCAATATTCGCCCGTTGACATCCCTGTGTTTCCTCCGCAGGTCCTGGAAGATACCACCGGAGTGCGCCGGGTGGTGGTAACCCCCCAATCTCCGGAATGCTATCCCCCCTCCTACTCCCCCGCCTTGTCGCCCACGCACCACCTGCCCCCCTACCTGACCCACCCCCACTTCATCCCCAACTCGCACTCGTTCTACCCGCCCGTCAGCCCCGGCGAGCTGACCCACCACCAGTACTACCAGCACCACCTCCCCCCCATGTACGGCGACCCAGGTACCGACGTCCCGAGTTTGCCGCATGAGAAGCGTGGCGGGGGTGGCTAGCTAGCAAGCGCCGCTAACGGGTGCTCTTCCTCCCCCAGAAATCATCCCGGTGTACGGCATGTCCAACTTCATCCGAGAGGAGACGTACAGTAAGCCGCAGCCCAAGAAGATCAAGGAACAGAGGCAACTGGAGCGACAGAACCGGCTCAACTCGCCACCCTCCACGCTCTACAAAGGCAGCCTGGGCTCGGCACACAACGGTTACAGGTGACCGTGCGCCCAATCTTACTTATTGTGCCCAAAGGTTTCATAGTCTAACAAGAAAAATCCAATTTGATGAAAATATGAAATGGTAAATGGAGTGCACTTTAATAGCGCTTTGTCTTCATATGTTTACGAAGCCATATTTCCTTATTTCTTTCAAACTTATTGAGTTGTCGAAGCCTACACTGGCCGTTGACGCAGCGTACCTATTTAAATAATTTTAGAAAGAGGACTAGCTGCTTAGTGTAGCTTGTTGTAGCTTTGTCTTTGCTAATGCTACGCTTGTAGCTTTATCCTTGCTAACTTCCGACCTCAAAGCGTTCGAGGAAAATGTAAACACCAAAGATGGCTAAATCCAATTAATTGTTGTTCTGGTTAACGCAGTCAGTCCAAATCACGTTGGGTTACGTAAAGTTACTTTAAAAATATATATATTATAGAGAATAAATGGATAAATATTTTTAGAATTATGTAAATGATCTATTGCATTTGTCCTCACTAATACTAACTCGATAATGCTACGCTTGTAGCTTTATTCTCGCTAATGCTACGCTTGTAGCTTCATCCTTGCTAACTTCCGACCTCAAAGCGTTCGAGGAAAATGTAAACAACAAAGATGGCTAAATCCAATTAATTGTTGTTCTGGTTAACACAGTCAGTCCAAATCACGTTGGGTTACGTAAAGTTACTTTAAAAATATATATATTATAGAGAATAAATGGATAAATATTTTTAGAATTATGTAAATGATCTATTGCATTTGTCCTCACTAATACTAAACTCGATAATGCTACGCTTGTAGCTTCATTCTCGCTAATGCTACGCTTGTAGCTTCATCCTTGCTAACTTCCGACCTCAAAGCGTTGGAGGAAAATGTCAACAACAAAGATGGCTAAATCCAATGAATTGTTGTTCTGGTTAACGCAGTCAGTCGAAATCACGATGGGTTACGTAAAGTTACTTCAAAAAAATATATATTATAGTGAATGAAAGGATAAATATTTTTAGAATTATGTAAATGATGTATTGCATTTGTCCTCACTAATACTAAACTCGCTAATGCTACGCTTGTTTGCTTCGTTCTCGCTAATGCTACGCTTGTAGCTTCATCCTTGCTATTTTCCGACCTCAAAGCGTTCGAGGAAAATAATACTAATACTCACTAATACTAAACTCGCTAATGCTACGCTGGTAGCTTCGTTCTCGCTAATGCTACGCTTGTTTGCTTCGGTCTCGCTAATGCTCCGCTTGTAGCTTCATCCTTGCTAACTTTCGACCTCAAAGCGTTCAAGGAAAATGTAAACAACAAAGATGGCTAAATCCAATTAATTGTTGTTCTGGTTAACGCAGTCAGTCCAAATCACGTTGGGTTACGTAAAGTTACTTTAAAAAAATATATATTATAGAGAATAAATGGATAAATATTTTTACAATTATGTAAATGATCTATTGCATTTGTCCTCACTAATACTAAACTCGATAATGCTACGCTTGTAGCTTCATTCTCGCTAATGCTACGCTTGTAGCTTCATCCTTGCTATTTTCCGACCTCAAAGCGTTCGAGGAAAATAATACTAATACTCACTAATACTAAACTCGCTAATGCTACGCTGGTAGCTTCGTTCTTGATAATGCTACGCTTGTTTGCTTCATTCTCGCTAATGCTCCGCTTGTAGCTTCATCCTTGCTAACTTTCGACCTCAAAGCGTTCAAGGAAAATGTCAACAACAAAGATGGCTAAATCCAATGAATTGTTGTTCTGGTTAACGCAGTCAGTCGAAATCACGATGGGTTACGTAAAGTTACTTCAAAAAAATATATATTATAGTGAATGAAAAGATAAATATTTTTAGAATTATGTAAATGATGTATTGCATTTGTCCTCACTAATACTAAACTCGCTAATGCTACGCTTGTTTGCTTCGTTCTCGCTAATGCTACGCTTGTAGCTTCATCCTTGCTATTTTCCGACCTCAAAGCGTTCGAGGAAAATAATACTAATACTCACTAATACTAAACTCGCTAATGCTACGCTGGTAGCTTCGTTCTCGCTAATGCTACGCTTGTTTGCTTCGTTCTCGCTAATGCTCCGCTTGTAGCTTCATCCTTGCTAACTTTCGACCTCAAAGCGTTCAAGGAAAATGTAAACAACAAAGATGGCTAAATCCAATTAATTATTGTTCTGGTTAACGCAGTCAGTCGAAATCACGTTGGACTCTTTTCAAATAAATTATTGTTATAATGAATAAATAGATAAGTATGTTTCTAATTATGTAAATTATGTATTGCAGCATTCATCTTTTCGAATACTAAATTCGCTAATGCTACGCTTGTAGTTTTGTCCTCGCTAATGCTAAATTTCCTAATGCTACACTAGTAGCTGCGTCATCGCTCATGCTAGACTCGCTATTGCTACGCTAGTGGCTTGGTCCTCGCTAATGCTACACTAGTCGCTTCGTCCTTGCTAATGCTATGCTCGCTAATGCTAAGCTAGTACGCTTGCTAATGCTGAGCTAGCTCGTCTAAGCTAAGAAGGCGCAAGAGGCAGTGAGCGTCCATGTTCACAAAGTCTAGATGTTGACTCAAATGGGAAAATTATCAATCGGTGTTTGTTAACAATGACCAATCCGCTATTTATTTTGAATGAAAAATATTTTTTAAATATTAATTTAAAGTCTAAAATTAAAAAAAAAACAATTCCTGTACTGTCTGACTGTCTCTTGCCGTCTGCATATACCTGCTATTATGCAAATTGTATAATACAAATGTACATGTATCCATATGTTTATAAATAGCAGCAAGTCGCACGCGCCGTCACTCGGCTCCGTGGGATCGGGCGGCAAGAAACCGGAGCGGCGACTTCGCAGCAGTCCGCGCAACGGTGAACCGGAAGCGCACACGCAAGGTAGGACAAAATCATTTCAATGTAACATTTGGGCAATGCAAAACTGATGAACATAATTTGAATTTGCTGTCCGCTAACTGCTGCTTGTTGCGGAGCGAGTTGTGCCAAAAGGACAGCGCTCGTATGTGTGTGACCGACTTGTGACCTCATTGACCCGACTCGAACACACCTTTGAATACATGAAACGCACCTTTTCTTTCATGAATGGTTGAATGCATCCCCGGGTGGGGGGGTGGCGGGGGGAGGTTTCTCTGGCTAGCCGCATAGCTGAGCCTGTCCTGGAGTGCTATCGCTTTACCCCCCCAGCCACAATACACGCCTTGTTTAGCGGGGTCGGTGGGGGTCATGGAGGTTGTTCATACCTGTGGAGTCTTGCTGGATGAAGGAAACTTTGTGACATGAAGATACCGCACTGTGTTATCACAAAGAGGTATATGCAAAAAAAAAAACTTCATTTGATTTTTCAGATCTTACCCCTAAAGTTAATACCCCTAAAAAAATCTAATTTTACAGATCTTTATACATAAAAATGTCTATGTATATATATTTTTTTAGTGTTGTTTCTTCGCTTTTGGTCAAGTCACGCCATAGCAGCTAGCTAGCACTAAGCTAACCCTTGTGAGGGTTCGCCTTCCCGTTCCAGCGTCCGAATTTGCAAGCTCCTTTTTCAAGGCCAACAGGGAAGCAACGACAATGGATGGACTTTATTTTATTATTTTATATTTATATTTTATACTTCATTATTTTTTTTAAAAAGTTTAATATAATTGTTAGCTGGCTAAACATTGCCGTACGCACGCTAGCACTTCTGGGTGTCGGGTCTCCAAACTCACATACTCGATTCAATTTTATTTATAAAGCATTTTAGGACAACTGTTGCTGTTATAATGAACATTCCAAACAATTCTAACCCTGACACACACATACACTTACACACAAACCTAGGGGGCGGGGGCGGGGGCGGGGGCGGGTCTAGCGAGGGAGATGCTGCATGCAGCTGGACTTGTGAGCCGGGAAGCCTTCTGCACGTTGACAACGCGATGTCTTAGCGTGTCGTCAGCTGTCTCGGCTCGGCCCAGCTGCGTCTCCGGGCCGTGATGGGGATCAGGCGCGCACGCACGCACGCACACACATACATGTACACGCTCATGTAATGCTGTGCAAGTGAAAACAATCAGAACATGTGGGAGTTACAGTAGTTTTGAGGCAAGGGGAGCCGGGGCATTAAGTTAAAAAAAAAAAAAAAAAAAAGATTGTTGAAGCTCGGAATAACTCTGCATAACTAAGCCTGACACAGATGTTGCAGTTACGCTTTGGGCCAGAGGTGGCAGTCGCGGGTAAAAAAGTGACAAACTGCACAAAGATCCTTTAAATAAAGGGAACAATATTAGGATTAACATTTTTCCGTATAATAATTTCAACATTTTACTGTGTTATATAAATGGCAAATTTTTATTGTGAATAAAAATAAAATATCTGTAAATTTAATCTCATTCTTAATTGGTTTATTATAAATAATGAATGAAATAATAAAATAAGAAATGTAAATAACAAATTTAACATGCATTAAAAGAACATTTTTTTAATAATTGTTGAATTAATTTTTGTAAATGGTAAACTTACTTTTAGATAATTTATTATTATTATTATTATTATTTCTTAAATAAATAATTCATATTAGAATTAATAATAGATTAGAATGAACACTTTTATATATACATTAAAATATGTTCTATTAATTAATTGGCAAATTTATTTATTTTAAATATTGATATGCATGATATGTGTTGACAAGGTTCCATGTTATGTATTTCAATAAATATTGGGTTATTGTAATTGTTTGTAAATTAAATTTAAAAATCTAATAATAAAAAGAATTTATATGGATCAAATATAAGACAATATATATACATTTACATTTTTTTTTAAATGATTTAATTTCAAAATTTAGTGTATTTATTGTAAATTGTTAATAAGTTTCCACAGTCTATTTAGAATTATTTCATTATTTATAATTAATTTTAAAAAGTACAGTTAAAATAAAAGAATAATTTGAATGATTTCACATATTTTGCCTCATTTTCTGACATTATTTTTCAACTTCATCTACAGCCGTGTGTCAACTGTGACCTTTGAAGGAGCATGAAAGGTTTGACCCCACACGGCCCATTTGTTGCGCCCTGGATGCCCTCGCCCGTACGTGGCTTCTGCCCCGGTGCCAACATTGCAACCGAGCTCTTTCCTCCAGCTCAGCAAAGGCCCCGCCCTCTTTGCCGCTCACAAGCGAGCCGAGCAGAAACAGATGTGGGCCCCGGGACTCCTCCCTGAACCCCCCCCCCCCCCTCCCTTCCTTCACCTCGTCTTCCTCCGTTTTCACTTCCGCACGGCCCACCGCAGATTCGTAAAAAACGATCGTTCAGCAGGAACATGGCCGACCGGCTCCGTCGCCAAATTGCGTGAACCGCTTGCAATATCACAATACAGGCTTCATGTACATACGTATAGTATAAAATAATATAATATCATATCATATCATATCATCTGGAGATATTTATCTATTCGACAGTTTTGGGCTCCAGAAGCTGATTGGTTAACTTTGCCGCCAAGTGACCCTGTTGCAGTGTGAAAAAAAGAAGCCAAAAAAAGTTCAGCTTTCTTTCTGTGATGTCATCTTCCTTCGCTGCACTCAAACACCTTTTGAGCAAATCATGACTCACGCTTCCATATTAACATCCATTCTTCCTCCTTCCTTGTTTGGACGTGCATCGCCATGGCGATAATCTCCTCCCGGGCCCGGTTCTCCGTGCTTCCCACGGATTCCAAATAGGGTGATGCGGAGGGGGTCGGAAGAAATGACACGGACGAGATGAGTTAATATTAAGGGGGAAAATGATGACATCATGCGTGAGGTCATACGGGGACGCCTGCTGCCGCCAATCACAGCGCGCAACTGACCCGCCGCGGGTCCGTCTGTGTCAGGCGGGTTTATGTTTTATTTCTATTATGCAAGGTGGCGCGTGTCCTGATTTAGGCTGTCCGCATCTTAACTGCTCCTTTCTTTGGGGGGCTTCTTGCACCTGCTCTGACATAACTCGGCCCGGGGCTGAGCGGGGGTCACATGGGGTTAGGTTTTCCCGGGGGAAACCCAACTCACAAGTTAAATAATAGAAAATAATCAGCTCAAAAGATTACAAATAAAATACATTTTAACAGTAAAAAGCAATAAAACTAATCAAAGATGTAAGAATGCTAATGTAAATAAAAATGCAGTATTTTTATCTATATGGGCTGTTAATATTATTAGAATAATTTCCAGGTATTGTAAGTATATGAAATAAATGGGGGGGGGGGGGGGGCTTATACTTTTGTAATTAGATTTTTCCAAATCTTGGAATTATTATTTTTTTTAAAGTAAATACTGAAGGGAAAAAAAACTGTGGTCATATAAAATAAAAAGATTTTTAATAATGTTATTAAAGAAAAAAATATAGGGATGAGCGAGTACCAACACTAGGGTATCGGTAGCGGGCCGATACCTGTCCTTATTTCAAGGTATTGGTACTTGGCCGCCATCTTGTGGCCTTTTCACCATCGGCAAGTCAAAATGAAAAATTTGAAGAAATAGAAAATAGCCATAGATATAGATGTCTTTCTTTCAAATTTTCATTATTATTTTTTTTTTTTTTTTGGGGGGGGGGGGTTGTTTATGGAAATTTTGTGTATCAAAAGTACTAGTGTATGGTTACTTGTATTGAACATTGCTTAAAAAAAAAGTATTCATGGTGAACCTATGTTAACTAAACAAATCAGGTAGAGAAAGATGGAATTATTTTTTAAAAATTTGCATATATTATTAATATGCATATTCATCGGAGTAATCGTGCCCAATACAATTGGCTCAACTTGTTGCACTTATATACTGTAGATGGAAATCTCGAATCTTCTTTCAAACGTCCCCGCGTGAAGCAAACCTTCACCATGACAACCACCATTGCAGGCGTGTGTGCTTGTGTGTGTGTGTGTGTGTGTGTGTGTGTGCTTATTTGTTTATGCGCAGGCCAGCTGCTAAACACATGCAGAGAATTTGGTCCTCGCACCTCATTCTGTAGCATCCCTCCTTCCTCTCAGGCCATCCTTATCCCATCTCACTTCTTTCCATGGGGCGTCTGTTTGTGTGTGTGTGTGTGTGTGTGCGTGCACGTGCGTGCACCATCCGCTGCATTTTTCACATTTTCACCCCCACCCCTCCAGGCCTTAAAGGTCTTTTTCTGTCCCGGCGCAGACAGAATGCAAGCCGGAGCAGCAGGCTGTCATTCTGCAGGAATGCGACCTCCTCCTCCTCTTCTTATTCTTCTTCAGTTTTTTTTTTTTTTTTTTTGTGTGTGTGTGTGTGCGTCATGTTGCTCTTTTCCGTCTCGTCTGGCCCACACTTCCCCCAAGCTTTTTTTTTTTTTTTTTTTAATCCCCAAACCTTCATCTTTTTCCCCATTTTCCTGCTGCCAACGTCTGTCCTCGCTTATCATCTTGTACTCACTCAGACAGGATGTGAGGTCAGACGCGCAAGAGGAAGTGTGGGCAGCACATAAACACATTTTTTTCCGAATGTGTGTGTGCGTGTGTCTTTGTGGTTCTTCCCCGTATTAAAGAGTTTAGCATCTGGCCTCATTGACCACAAGTCGGAGCACTCAACATGTTTGTGTTTTGCTATAAACCACTGCATCTGCATTGGAAATTTTACAGAGCCCTATTAATTTATTATTATTATTATTATTATTGCAGTATCCAACTCAACATAGCCTATTCACAAATTTACCCCAAAAATTTTCTGTGCAAACCATCCTCATTTGTGTTTTTTTTTTTTTTTCCTGTAACACCCTGAGATGCCAGAGGATGGCACCAAAGCCCTAGCTAATAGGAAAGTAGTAAGTGGGGGCGAGGAATATGTGGAAGTATTAAGTACTACAAATAGTAGTATTACATGATGAAACTTGATTAAAATGGTTCATTTGAAATATTTACAATGAAAGCCAGTAATAATGTTTACTGGGATGCGTTTTTATCATTAAATATAGACCAGGTGAACATTACTGTTGATTCTGGAAAATCACACCTAGCAGGACGCTTAACACACCTGAGATCTTGTAACACTAACCAGTCACATGAAATTAACTTTGTATGCTCAATTTGGAGATTTTCACTTAGGGGTGTACTCACTTTTTCCGTTTAGTCCTATAAACTGTACTGTACAATTTGCATATTGTCCTTGAACCTTTCACATGCAAATAAGCATCGAACCAATCATTTTGTGCCGAGCTCAACAGGTGAAGTGCATACAGTAGCTCTGCTGTGACTTTTTAGAACACACACACACACTCACACTCATAGAGGGGGGGGGAGGTCAAGCTGAGGTTGCGCTTCCATGACATCACGGTTGCCATGACTCATACGTGCCCCCCACCCCCCAACCCACCCACCCCACCCCGGCTCCCCTGCAAACAAACACACGCTCACATTGTGATTTACAGTCGGCTAAGCTCCGCTGAAGAGAGCAGGCGGAAAAACCTTTGAGTTGGGGGGAGGAGGGGACCCCGTGTGGAGAGCGATGATGGAAAGGGTGGGAGGGGAGGGAAGGGGGGGCGGGGTTCGTTAAGGTGCCCCAGTCTCTTACGTACACGTGTGTGCATGCAATTCCACGTGCCTGTTAAAAAAATGAAAAATCAGCTTTGTATATACACCAAAAAAAAATAGCATAAACATGTGGTCTGTATTCATAGCATCAAATTTTTTTTTTTTCTGCCTCTCCAGATCATGATTCAGAAACAAAACGAGTTCAAGACATGCTGTCTACAATCGACAAACCACAGGTTGGTGCGCGCACCTTTTCCTCTTTCCGCACACATCCATCAATCAGCTCCTTGTCTGATGCTTTCATTGCCGGCACATGATCTTTTTTCCATGTTTTCCATCCTGTCTCGGTGGCTAACATAAAAATCAGATGCTTATAGGCTGGGGAAAAAGGCTGCAAAGTTGGCTTTTTTTCCCCCCCGTGAGGTTGAGAAGGAGACTGAAGCAGTACTCAGATAGGCCACACGAGGGCAGTATCCGTTCATCCTTTTCCCTGACACTGGTCAGCAAGCTGAGTAAATATGTTAAGGTCTACCCAGGGGGAAGAAAAACACTGTGAGCCACAAAACTTAAAAAAAAAAATTACTTTATGTATAAAAAGAAAATATAGTATAGTATAAATATAAAAGATGATTAAAAATTAGGGGCGACAGGTGATTAACGTTTTTAATTGTAATTAATCGCATGACTTCACTAGTTAACTCACCATTAATCACAAATTTTATATCTGTTCTAAATGTACAATAAACAAATTCTAGGTTTTCATACTCTTGTTAACAAAAGTGGAAAAAAATTGTTAAACTAATAGAAATAGTTTAAATGAATTTTTGATGTTTATAGCCGTCAATGGCAGTGAATGAATTAGAAAAAAAAGAAAACGTTATTAAAAATTTGGGGCGTCAGGCGATTAAAATTTGTAATCATAATTAATTGCATGACTTCGCCAATTAACTCACAATTAATCACAAATTTTATATCTGTTCTAAATGTACAATAAAAAAAATCTAGGTTTTCATACTCTTGTTAACAAAAGTGAAAAAAATTTGTTAAACTAGTAAAAATAGTTCAAATGAATTTTTGACGTCTATAGCCGTCAATGGCAGTGAATGAATTAGAAAAAAAAAGAAAACGTTATAAAAAATTTGTAATCATAATTAATTGCATGACTTCACCAATTAACTCACAATTAATCACAAATTGTATATCTGTTCTAAATGTACAATAAAAAAAATTCTAGGTTTTCAAAAGTGAAAAAAAAATTGTTAAACTAGTAAAAATAGTTCAAATGAATTTTTGACGTCTATAGCCGTCAATGGCAGTGAATGAGTTTTAAACACACAATGCAAATTCTTCTTTGCTTTATTTAGTTTGACAGTAAATTTTAACTAGTCTAGCGACTAGGGAACAAGTGAAGGATTCCAAACCCTTTTTAAACACGCTTGTACGTTTCTTCGCAGGTGTCCAATCTGCAGGCCCGAGCCGTGCGCCTCTCTTGGGCGCCCCCCGCAGGCCTGGCGAGCCGGCACAACAACGGCATGCCCGTGTCGTGCTCCTACGAGGTGTCCCTCTCGGATAAAGGGCGAGACGGGAAATTTCGCATCATCTACAGGTAATTTCCAAGAGCAAACAAAATCATTTGTTTCAACAAAAAATTTGGAGAGAAAAAAAACATTTATCCATAATTGGCTCATTTATTATTTTTTGGGTGTTCCAAAGTGGCGAAGAACTGGAGTATCATCTCAAAGATCTAAGGCCAGCGACGGACTACCACGTACGGTACGTGCGCCCCTCGCATCTCTCAAGCAACAACTTTGTTCGCTGCTTTCCGAATTGACCTTTGTGACCTTTGCACGCGTTTGCCGACAGGGTGTGCGCCACGTACAACTCGCTGCGCGGCTCGTGCTCCGAGGCGTGCGCGTTCACCACGCACTGCAGCGTCAGCGTCCCCGACGTCCCGCTCGCCCCCAAGCTTTCCCACCGCACCAAAAGCACCCTCACTTTACAGTGGAAGGTAATCATAAGCCAAATGTTTTGCCAAAATCTTTCACTGTCCAGTGACGAGCACGCGTTGGTCAAATTTAGCTCGGTTTTCTGAAAAGAACGTTTTAACTCCAATCTTTAAAAAATTGACGGTTTACTGTGGTTTTTAAAAAAGCTGTCTGTGACCGGTAAAGGTGAGGTGATGAGCAGAGAGGGGAGGGGTGAGCATCTACACATGGAGGAGGAGGAGGGATTAAGACGAAAAATACTGTGCTAGTTTTTGCTCTGTTTATTAATAAACTGAGAGTTTTGGGGCAAACATTATACTTTTTTTTTTTTTTCTTTTTTTTTTACAAAATTTGACATCTTAATGGGAAAATTAATTTGTTTTAACAAGATTAGATTTTTTTTTAGGGATAAATAACCATTTATTGTTGGTATCGGAGAAAACTTCTTTTTTGTTTAATTATAATACTTATAATAGAATACTGCATGTTTTTTTTTTCAAATTGTAATGTTTTTTTAAACTCTTTAAATTTAGCAGGAAAATGTGTTTTCACAAAATGTTGCACTCATATCGTAAAGACCATTTGTTTTAAGTAGTTTTGATGTTTTTACTCCCCAAAACATTTTAGTTTTAACAAAAATCTACTTTTGTATAAATTTGATGATTTTACTTTCAACTGAATTTGACACTTTTGTCACAAATGTTTTTTGTCAAAAAATGTTCCTTTAATAAATTTGATTGTTTTTTTTTATAAACACAATATGATGTTTTTGTTCAGAAAGGGCATTTATTATATATTGTCTTCAATATTATAATACATTTATTTAATGTTAATTTAATGTTTTTATAAAAAAAACCTCATTGAGTTAATTTTGTCATTTTCAGCAGAAACATTAATTTAATTAAATTTTATTTAAATTGTACTTGTACAGTTGGCAAGTTTGCCAGAAAACCTTTTGAACAAAAAATCTCTTGAATAAATTTGACACTTTAACCGTATAATACATTTGTTTGATAAAATGAGACCTTTTTTTAAAATGGAAAATGCATTCAATTTACCAAAATTGTTTTAGCAGAATTTTTCTGTTAACTAAACTTAATGTGTTTTTTTTTTTATGGTGATTTAAAAAAAAAAAAAAAAAGCTTTAGTTTGAACACAATTTTGCCATTTTATCGAAGCAATGAATTTGTCCATTTATTGTTTGTCCTCATTCAGCCACCAGGCGACAACGGATCCAAAATCACAAACTACCTGCTCGAGTGGGATGAGGTGAGTGAAAATTGCCATACATTTCTTTTTTGCAAATGATGACCGTTAATTGAATTGTTTGCTTGTGTGTTTGTCCGCCGGCCGTGCGTGCGTGCGTGCGTGCGTGCGTGCGTGCGCAGGGGAAGAAGAACAGCGTTTTCCGGGAATGTTACTTCGGGAGCCAGCGGCACTGCAAACTGACGCGTCTGTTCCCCGCCTGCGCTTACACCTTCAGGGTGGCGGCGCACAACGACATCGGCACGAGGTAACCGCCAGCCATGCCGTCAGAAAGTTTCGAAATAAGGAAAGGCATTATCAGGGTTGTTATGCATTCATAGCGCACTGCAGGAAGGTTCGATTGAAAGCAAATCTCATTTTCACCTGGTTTTGAACTCCGGCCAGCTCACGTGTTGCTAACAATGGGAAATGTGTAAATTGCATTTTTTGCCATATTGACGCCCGTTATGCTTCCATTTTCTCTCCCGTGTGTCATTATACGGAAGAACATCATAAGTCTGTGTGACTTAAGGTGAGCGCAGGAGGGGACGGGAAGGGCTGGGACTGTATATGTAAATTCTGCACACTTGATTAAGCAAGCCTGCTTTTGTATTGAAAAATGAATTTTGTTCAACTTGAAATGGGGAAAATGCATTTGTTCTTGCTTAATTTGACATTTTTACTTGAACATTGTACATTCGACAATTTCATCCAAAATTTTGATTTCAGTAAACTATAATTAAGGGTTTGTTTTTTTAAAACACCAAAATGCTTTTTTAAAATCATAAATACTTGTTTTTGACGAGAAAATGCATGTTAAGTACTTTTTACTGACTCGATGTCACATTTATTTATTTATTTGCTGGTATCGGCAGCCTCCACGAGTACCCGGACCCTGTACTGACGGTACTCGCCCATTTATAGATATTAGCCGCAAAATTTTGATCTTAAAAACGGGACAAAAAAAATTAAAATAAATTAAATTAAAAATAAATAAATTAAAAAAAAAATTTAAATTTGAAGTTTTCAATGGAAAAGATTTTTATTAATGACTTTTTTAACACAAAAAATATTGATGTTTTAACAAAAATTAACATTGATATTGGGACTGTGCATTTATTTTGGACTAAATTTGATATCATAACGGAATTACTGTTTTTATTAGTAAATTTGTTTCACCCAAAATAGATGTTTGGATGCATTTTAAAACTATATTGGACTTTTTATGGAACAATGCATTTGTTTTACAGTAAGTATTTTTTTTTTAAAAGTTAAGTCTTTATTTAAAATTTTTTTTCAAGTTTTACCTCAACATTTTATTTAAAAAAAAAAAATACTAATTTCATTTGATTTGTATGCTTTTTTTTTTTTAAATACAAAATTAGACATTTTTATTAGGAAAAGATGGATGAATAGAAATATAGAGATCGATGAGATCGATAACTAGCCTTCCTCCACAGTTTTATTTTAACTCAAAATTTTCTGAGGTTTTGTTTTGTTTTTGACAATAATAAGATAAATAGATAACCTCTAGTTCTTTTCTCTTTTTTTCGCATTTTGTAGCGGCTTCAGCTCCGAGGCGGTATTCTACACCATGGGCACGCTGCCCGCCCTGCCGCTGGCGCCGCGTCTGGTGAGGGCCGGCGTGTCCTGGGTGACGCTGGAGTGGGGGCGACCCGAGGGCAGCTCCAGCGAGGAGCAGCTCAAATACACCCTGGAGATCCAGGAGGACAACAGCGTGAGCGTCCCGTCGTCAGTCAATGCGGCCACATGCTAACACGCGGGTTGCTAACACGCGCCTATTGAACCTCTCCCAGGGAGCTGACTTTCACCCGAAGTACACTGGAGAAAACTTGACCTGTACTGTACAAGGCCTGAAGAGGAGCACGCAGTATAAATTCAGGGTGAGTTGGCCGCAATGTCACGCGGAACTCGGCCAACGTGAAACGCCGTACAATAAAAAAAAATTCTAGGTTTTCATACTGTTGTTAACAAAAATGGAAAAAAATGTTAAACAAATAGAAATAGTTCAAATAAATTTTGGACGTTTATAGCCGTCAACGGCAGTGAATGAAGAAAAAAGAAAAAAAAGTATTGTTAAAAATTCGGTTTTTAATCGTAATTAATCGCATGACTTCACTCGCGATTAATCACAAATTTTATGTACAAAAACTAAAAGTACAATAAAAAAAATCAAGATTTTCAACAAAAGTGGGGAAAAAAAAAAGTTAAACGGAAATAGTTCAAATGAATTTTTGACGTTTATAGCCGTCAATTGCAGCTAATGAGTTGAATAAAAAAAAAATAGACATTTATTGGCACTTAATCTGACATGTTTATTGAAAACAAATCTTACAGCTGATTGGACGTATTTTTAATCGATAAATGCTTTTGTTTTATTTGCTTGATATGACATTTTGATTGCAAAATTCATAAAATTTTAATTTAGTTTTACACTCCAGTTTTAAGTTAATTCATTTTAACTAAATTTGGCATTTAAAGTAAAATGTGTTCATTTGAACTAAATTTTATGTTTTGAATGAGAAATGGTAGTCATTAAATAAGAATGTAATGTTTTTATTGTTAAAGCGAATTGTTAAACAGAAATATGTGTTGACACTAACTCAAATGCAAGCCCCTCCCCTATTCAAATTTGGTCATTTTTTGCCATCTTAAAATAAAGTGTAATTGCGCATCCACTACAGTAGGTGGCAGTGGCACTCTCATTGTCAGTGTGCAAAGAGTATTAGCTCCTCTGCAGAGGTTTTGAATTTTTGTAACTAAATTTTGCATCGTAAATATTCGTTTAAACAAAAATTTAATAAATTAATGGAATTTTTCATGTGGATGTTTTTGTTCTAAAAGTGTATTGCTTGAACAAAAGGTGACATTTTTAACTAAAAAATTTAACTAAATTTTATGTTTATCTTAAATATGTACAGTATTTGTTTATAGCAGATTTAATGTTTTTTAATCAAAATAAAAAAAAAAAAAAATTTTTTAAAGCTCTTGTGACCACCATTTTGTGGTGAGACAATTGACTGCAATTTCACATGTTTCTTAGCATGATGGTAGACAAAATGGACTGCAGCGTGTAAGTGTACGTACCGTGTATGTTGTTGAGCAATCATATGTAATGACAGCTGCCGTACTTCTCCACATACCCAAAAGCACCATTTACGGCATTGTACAAAGAAATTCCCATTACATTCACGTTATTCACCCCAGCCTCCATTACCTGACATGAAACCTATCTGCCCCCCCCCCATCCCCCCCACACCCCACCTTCTGTCTTCTCCTCCCATCGGACGCAGCTGATCGCATCAAACATGGAAGGCAAGAGCAGTCCCAGCGAGGTCCTGGTGTGCACCACCAATCCCGACAAGCCAGGACCGCCGTCCACGCCGTGCGTCGTGGCGTCCACGCCGTACGCGCTCACGGTCTCATGGGGTGAGGCCTTCTTCGTTTAGGGTTCGATGGGTCAAAAGGCAAAAAAGAATCATAATAATAACTTAAGATGTGAGCAGCTAAAAAGGGGCCGTTGGGGGTACTGTAACTAGTTACCAAAAGTAAAACAAACAAACCAAAACAAGAATGCAATAATAATAATACAATATATTATTATGCAGAATTAATAACATAATATTTAATAATATAAAAATTATACATACAATTTCATAAATAAATAAATAAAAATAGATATAATATATGCACTATATTATATAAATGTTATACATGAAATTAACATAATTAATACTATATTATTTTTGATCATGGAAGCGGTCATTTTCAGAATTAAGGTTTGGCGAATTTATTGAAGATAATGAAAAAAAAATGCACATTTAAGTTTAGTCAATCAAAAATTTACCGTATATCAAATAAATGAAAACATTTAAAAGAAATATATAATTTTCAAAATATTAATTCCTCTCTGATGATAATAATAATAATAATAAAATAATAATGATACCATTTTGTTACATAAACTCTTCTCTTTGTTGGTGCTTTGGTGAAATGTGCAGGTGTCCCTAATGTTGTGTCCCGCATGTGTGCATCTGACTTCATCTTAATCCCAGCAAATGTTAATGACACGCGCGTCAATTCAAATGAGAAGCATCTTGTTGCCGAATTGCTCGGGGCCAGATTAAATTGCCCTTCTGTCGTTTGTCTCCCTATTTTTCGATCTGCCAGATCCCCCCCAGGACAACGGCGGCTCCGAAGCGCTCACGTATTTGTTGGAGATTAGCGAGGGATGCTCGGAAGGTACAAATGTGCTTTTATTGATTGATTGATTGATTGTTGTCTGATAATTGTTGCAAATGAAAGTAAAAGGCTGTAATTGAGGCTGCACTCACTCAGTCCATTGACGGCGATAGACGTCAAATATCTATTTTTACTGGGCTGGCTTGGGAGGGGGGGGGGGGGGTACCAAGCCCCGGTACTAAACTGCTTATTTTGATGTGTGGGTTATAGGGGTGAAACTAGACATATGGACGCTCTATTTCTAATAGAAATGGTTCAAATGAATTTTTGACGTCGAAAGCCGTCAATGGCAGCGAATCATTCATTTTCCACTTTTGTTAACTAGAGTATGAAAACTTAATTTTTTAATTTTTTATATTTAGAACAGATATAAAATTTGTGATTATTTGTGAGTTAACTAGTGAAGTCATGCGATTTAATTACGATTAAAAATTTTAATCGCCTGACGCCCCAAATTTTTTATCTTTTTCTTTTTTTTATGAATTAATGGCAATGAATGATTTAACCATTGCAATGACAAAAATCTTAAACTGATCTTACACCAAACTTGCATAGCAGTGCATATAAGGAAAAAAACAACAGAAAATAAATCCTTGTATATAGTCGAGGCTCGTTTAGTTTTGAAATTCTTTCTTCTGGGTGACATTTCAACAATTTGCACTTTTGGATAATTTGTTCAATAATTCGATATTGAATATCGCATCTTGTCGTCCTCACATCGCTGACATGCTTCGCAAAAACATTTTGGCTCACGTGCACTCAAACAATTTGCTAATAACGGACGATTTGAATTTCTTTCGGATAATCCTTTCCAAAATATTCGCTGCGAGGGCACCTCCTATCAATCTGGGTTTTTTTTCGTTCAAAAACATCATGTATAAGGACCGACGGAATCATGGCTATTCATTGTCATGTCAGGTTGCGCGCGTAATCAACATCGTTCCCTCCTGGGCGTAGAATTGGATTGAAAATGTCGTGGGAAAAAGACATCCTCCAAAAAACGATACACTGACGGGAATCGATGCGGGGATCAAGAATTCGTGGAATTGGTCCTGGTTGGAAAAACAGGTCGACGGCGGCCCGCTGTCAGAGTTCATTTTTAAACACAAAGAGCCCGGGGAAAGCGCTTTGCGGTCTTTGCGATGGGAAAGTGATCAAGTACGGGGCAAAAGGTTGGCTTTCGCTCAAACAGCATTGCGAGGGAAGAAGGCACGTAGAGAGGAACATACTGAGAAAGCAAAACTGCGAAATGTCTGGTGAGTCGGCGTATTTTGTCGAATTGAGGCTAAATTGACTTTTTGTTTGCTTTCATAATGACTTGTTTTTTTTTTATGCTGTTTTATATTCGTTTCAAATTTCGGTTATTTCTCCAAAACTGTTCAATAGATTTTCAGTGTATGCTTCATTATGAATCTATAGTTTTCGCTATTGCACAAATCTTACAATCAGAGCAAAGATGCTTCAGTTATGTAATTATGTGTGTGCGCTTGCAGCCAACCAATGGGAGGTGGCGTACAGCGGGCCGGCGACAGAGTGCGTGTGCGAGCGCCTGGCGCCGGGCAGCATGTACCGCCTGCGCGTCTGCAGCATCACCACCGGGGGGCACAGTCAGGTACTTACTTCTATGATTATTGATTATTGGTAATCATTCCCTGCAATTCGCCAGGGAAATTCTTTCCTGCTCGTGATGGGAAAATTCTCTTTCATGAACCAATTGCGCAATTTTTTGGGGCGGGGTGACACTTCCGCTGCATCTTTATACCAACAGCACCATCTAGAGGAGTAAAAAAATATCCCAAGTGGTTCATGAAGCTTCATTTGTGAGTAATAAGCGGTTACAAAAATGGATGGATGGACGATTCCAGTCATTAAAAAAAACAACCACACAGTATTTCGAATTATTTATTATTAGAAAATGTTGTTATTAACTCATTCTTTCACTTTCACTGAAGCAACGCCCTTCGCTCCTGGCTGTTTTACTGGATTTTGACTGATTTTGCAAAGCCCACAGAATATTGTGTTCTTTTGTAGCAATTAGCATTAGAATATAGCTAAATTTCATCATTATTCACAAATCTGTTGGGGTAAACATTTTTTTTCCAACATGGCCCTGGTTGATCTCTTATACTCTGCTGCCACCTGTTGGTCGTTTTTGCCATAACTACCATTGCTTCAACCATTCTCTTCCGTTCATAGGCTGCATAAAAGCCTTCTATATGCTCTAGCATAAAAAAATAAAAAAAAAAACATATAAATACGTCTTTGGGGACGTGGTCATTTTTAAAATAGAACATATTTCTACGTTTTTGGGAGCAAATGACTTTGAATATTTTTATAATTATTTTTCTATTACTAAAGAACTGCAAAACTGCTGGTGCCAAACTACTTCACACTCTGTTGTTTATTTCTTCTCAAGTGCACTGTTGGCGAAGCGGTGCGCACGTTAAGCGTTCCGCCCGGGCCCTGCCAGCCACCGAGGATTGTGGGTAAAGCCAAGCACAAGGAGCTGCAGTTAGAATGGGGTGAGTACACAAATACACACAAAGTGTTTAGCCGGTTGATTATTTGTGATTTATTGCTGCGAGTCGGCTTAATCACTCTCCGGCTGCCCGATGCGTTTTCCCGGGCCCGCCCTAATGGACCCACGCCAAAGCGCGCTTGCCGCTTAATCGAGACTTCATTTAAAAAAATCAAGCCGCGTCCGGCTCGCTCGGGTCGGGGGGGGGCCCCCCGCTGGATTTTGCCAGGCGCCTTTTTTCCCAGAATGCGCCGCCAACGCTCAGGAAAAATATCCTTTTAGCCTTTTTTTAATTCGACACCCCGAGTGAGAGCAGATTGCCGCAATCAAGCGTCTGCAGGTGAAGGTGACCTACGGTGACCGCTTTTCACTCGCTTGGTGTGTGAATTTGCGTCGTAGCGGGTCGGGTCGTTCATGGCATCTTAGTTTGGCAATAGGAAAGCTGGAGGAATGTCGGGGGGGGGGGGGGGTGGCCTAAAGGGGGCAGTGCATATTGATATTGAAATATTTTCAAATATTTAAACCAAATCCATAACATTTTGTGTAGTTTTTTTTTTATTATTTGAAATTTAAAATGATGTCCAATAGTGTTGAAAATTTAGCGGCACAAACAAAATAAATATTCGCATTTCCTCTTTGTCACCATATTGTTGAACTTTACACCGGACATATTTTTTTAGATTTTAAAAGATTATTTTTTTTTTTCATGTTATTGCACAGAGTCCCCCGCCGCTGAAGGCGCGAGCGAGGCGTACATATTTAGCCTGGAGATGAGCGACGGAGACGCCCAACCGGCTGAAGTGTTCCACGGACCGGAGCTGCAATGCACCGTGGGTAGTTTGCTGCCCGGCGCCACCTACAGTTTCCGGCTGAGGGCTGCCAATGAGGCTGGGGTGAGAAAATGATCTCTGAAAAAAATGACAAAAAGCCCGATTATTTAGGATTAATCATTTATATATTTATTTATAATTATTTAAAAACAAAATGTCCTGCCTATTAATCGGTTTCCCCCCGTTTTTTTTTTTTTGTAGTTTGGCGAGTACTCTGAGCCAACGGTGGTCACGACTGCAGCAGGTCCTCCGGGCCAGTGCGGGGCGCCGCTCATCACTCTGACCAGCAACACTTGCGTGTCGCTCAACTGGGAGGTGAGAAACATTAACGGGAAAAAGTTCAGACTACAACTTGTATGCAAATGAGACATTCATTTTGGTGGTGCAAACAGAAGAGTGCAAAAAAAGTGGTCAGGTTGCCGTGGAAACGGCGCGCAGGAGAGCGTTTTTCGATGATGACCTCAAGAAAGGTCGTTAATGTTGTTTACGCTGTCGGTGACTCAATCGCAGCAATCAAGCTTGCTCATCGCTTTAATGGCGGCAATCCATCTTACATCACATCGAGTTTCGGTCTATTTATGGGTGCAGCCAAATCATTGTTTGTGTGTGCGTGTGAGTTGACATTTTTGAACTAAAACATAATAATAAGCAATTAATGTTTTTTACATTCCTATATAAACATTTTTTTTATATTTATTAGAATATAGATCAGAAAAATATTCTCATTTATGAACTGTTTTATAATGTCCTATTTTAATCAAATGTAAGTTAGGATTGGAGTAAGAACGTAAGTAAAGGGAGTGTATGAGCTGAATGTGTGTGTTGGTCAGAGTCCCGAGGGTTCGGGCAGCGACATATCGGAGTACCTTCTGGAGTGGGGCCGGGAAGACGAGCCCATGGAGCTGATCTACTGCGGCTCGGCCACACAGTGCGAAGTGTCGGACCTCACGCCCGCCACCAGCTACTGCTGCAGGTTACAGGTGAGGCGGCCAAGTTTGCCCTTTTTCATTGTTTCATTTTGTTTGGACTGTTTTTTAAATTCAGTTTGTTTTTAGAGTAGGTTTGAATTTTTTTTTTTTTTTTTGTTAGAAAATGTTCTTAGTTTTTATTGTTTTATTCGTTGTAGTATTTTTGGAAAATGTTTTTAGTTTTTATTGTATTTTTTTAAATTAGTTTTTAGTTTTTATTGGTTGTAGCATGCTTTATTTATTTATTGAAAATGTGTTTTTATTTTATTTTTTATTAGCTGTAGTATTATTATTTTTTTAATATGAGGTTTTAATTTTTATTAGTTATTACTTGTAGTATTTTTTTATATTTTTTGAAAATGTGTTTTTAGTTTATAAATAATTTTTTGAAAATTAGTTTTTAGTTTTTATTGGTGGTAGCATTTTTTGGGGGGGTGTTTTTTATTTTTTATTATTATTTTACTATAGTATTGTTATTTTTTTAATGTGAGGTTTTAGTTTTTATTAGTTGTAACTTGTAGTATTTTTTAATATATTTTTTTAATGTTTTATTTTTTATTTTTTATTGATTTTCTGAAAAATAGTTTTTAGCTTTTATTGGTTGTAATATTTTTTCTTTTCTTTTTGGGAGTTTTGTGTGTGTTTTTATTTTTTATTAGTTTTATTATTATTATCATTATTGTTATTTTATTGTAGTAGTATTATTTTTTTTAATAGGAGGTTTTAGTTTTTATTAGTTATAACTTGTAGTATTCCTCACCGTACACTTGCCAACAGTTCTGCCCGCCCCGCTAGCTAGCGCTAAGCTAGCCAGCGCTAAGCTAGCCCGTAAGGGTCTTACCGGTCCAAGTTTGCTAACTCTCTTTATGCTAGGACTGCATCAGACATGTAGATAGGAACTCTAAGGAAGCTATGAAAGAAACTAGTTTGCTAGGATTCAAAGAAAGGAAGGAAGGAAGAAGGTAGGAAGGATGGAAGATGGAAGAACAGAGAGTAGAAGGAAGGAGCCGTAGCTCGTTAAAAGTTTGAAGGGTTGGAGGACCAGCCAGGACGCTTCATGTTCTAGTTTAGTCACTTGAATTTTGCCCACTCTTCACCCCCAGGCTGTCAATCAGGCGGGGGCGGGGCCTCACAGCGAGCAGGTCAGTTTCCAGACACCGGCGACCGTTCCCGACGCCGTCTCCTCGCTCAGCCTCCTGGACCTGCCGTCCTCCTCGGAGACGGGCCACTCGCGCTCCACTTGTCTCTTCCTCAAGTGGGAGGAGCCAAACAGCAACGGGGCGGAAATCTCGTCGTACGTCATCTCTCTGGACGAGCGGACCATCACGGTGGAGCCGGCGACCAGTCACCTCGTCAGCGGTCTGCAGCCAGACAGCGAGTACGGGTATGCGGCCCAGTTTGCTTATTTCGATTGTGCAAAATGACCACTTTTGCAAGTAAATGGTTGAAAGAGCCGTAATTATGAACGGTAGATTGCGTGGCTTGCATGGCCAGACATACTGTGGACTTTTTTGACCTTTGTGGATTATTTCTAGTGGTTATTTCCATTATTCAAGTTGGCACTAGAAAGAAATGATCGCATTACTTATCGGAACAGGTTGACATTATGCCCATGTGTGACCAAGCATACCATCGACTTTTTTTTGGCTTTGCATTATTTTCAGTCATTTTGTTTATTTATTTCTAATGTGCGACGTGGCGGTTATTAGGTAAGACTGGTTTAAGGACTGTTAATTATATGACGGGTAGGTTGCTTGCACTGTTAATGGCCATACAATGGATTTTTTATTGATATTTTTTATTTTTTACTTTGCACATTATTTATTGTCGTCCTGTTCATTTTAAATGTGCAAGATGGCGGCTATCATGAATAGCAAGTAACAAACATATTACATTAAGTCATTTTAATGTTTTTTATTTTGCCAATGCATGACCAAGCATACCATGTGTTTTTTTGTTTTTTTGTGAGTGTGTGTTTTTTTATACTTTGTGGATCCTTTCTAGTCGTTTTGATGATTTCTATTGTGCAGCTGGTTTAAGGACAGTTAATTATATTGTCTGCCCTGCATGGCTTAAGGCATGCCATGGACATTTTTTGTTTTGTTTATAAATAATTCCTCATCCTTCTGTTTTTGTGGCCGTGATCAGGAATAAAAAATTGATAAATCTGTCTAGAATTAAATTATTTTTTTTTTTTTTGAATCTGGTAAAAACGTTTAAAATCCATCCTTTGAATCAAAAACAGGACATTTGAAATTGACTGCAGACAACGCACAATGAAAAATTGATTATAATTCAGTTACTCTTAGTATATTTAAATGATTAAGCCATTATCAAAATAGTTGTCACATTAAATTGATGATCGATTAGTTAACGATGAATCAATGCATTGTTGCAAATCGACAATATTTGACAGGTGGACGTGCCTCATCCAGCATCGCATGGAATTTTTGGGGGACTTTATAGATGATTTCTATATTAAATTGAATTAAATCGAAAGTTGACATTATTTTGAAAAGAAAAAGAAAAAAAATTCAAGCCTGGCTGTAGTGTAGTTGAGGACAGCCCTTTTGTTTTGTTTTTTTCCAATAGAAAATAATTTTCAGCCTTTGGGGGGGGGGGGGAAAACCCCTGCAGTAAATACTCAACTACTCACCAGCTGAATCACAATTTGCTGTTGTTATCATCTGTAAATTCTTCTGTTATTACCTGTACCAGATTGCGTTTGCGTGTGCCGTGTTTTCATTCTCAGCTTGTTTTTGTTCCCGTGTCACTCTGCTCTCTTGCGTAATGGCCGACACTGGAGCACAACACCGTGCGTGTGCTTGTGCATGTGTGTGTCCTTTGCGTGGCACGCTTGGTAGTTGTTGTTTTTTTGGGTACTTAAAAGTGTCTTAATATTCACAGCGGTTTGTTTGTTTGTGATGCCAAGTTGGTGTTTAGAAAGTGGTCGTGTTTGGTGCGGAGGAATCAGGAATATGGTTGACAAAATGAGAGTTTGGGCTCACAAACACAATCAATTTTGTTTAGTCACACGGACACACATTTAAAATAATTACTCAAATACCGTATATTATTAACTCCTTCACTGCCATTGACGGCTATAGACGTCAAAAATTCATTTGAACTATTTCTATTAGTTTAACATTTTTTTCCACTTTTGTTAACAAGAGTGTTGAAAACCTAGATTTTTTTTTTTAATTGTACATTTAGAAAATATATAAAATTTATGATTGATCATGAGTTAACTAGGGAAATCATGCGATTAATTACAATTTTAAAAAATGTAATCGCCTGACGCCCCTAATTTTTAATTATCTCTTCTTTTCTTTTTTAAATCGCGTCGGGCGATTAAAATTTTCAATTGTAATTAATCACATGACTTCAATAATTAACTCACGATTAATCACAAATTTTATGTGTTCAAAATGTACAATAAAAAAAAAATTCAGGTTTTCATACTCTTATTAACAAAAGTAGAAAAAGTGGAAAATTAATAGAAATGGCAGTTAATGAGTTAATGTATCTGTTCTTAATTCATCCATCTGTCCATTTCATTTTCTGCCTTTGCTAATTTATAAAATAAAAAATATATTTAAATCAAAAAAAAAAAGTAAATATTTTTTAAATAAATCTGACATTTTACTTCAATTTTACTTCAATTTTCAGAGGGGTCAGAATTATAGAACTAATTGATTGGTTGCCAGCTCATGACCTGTATGATCGTTTTCAATTAATGTTGGTAAATATTAATAAACAGTGATAATTTAATGATGCATGTTTGCTCACTATTTGGCAAGCTTAAGTTAGCACATTTGGTTTCATAAATACTTGGCTAAGATAGATAAATCCCTTACTAGCAACCACAATGTACTCATTTGAAAAACTACTAGAAATTAGTAAATGATGAAAAAAAAAAAAGTGTGAATAATAATGAATAATTGCAAAATAATGGCAGGTTCAATCAAACAGCCACCATTTATTAATTGAAAAAAATAGTAAATATTTGTTTAAAATTTTGTAATATATCACTGGAGTCGTGCTGAAATCTCCCATGTCACAAATTTCATATTTTTTCAGAAATTTTTGCTATTTGTCAGTCCGCACGTGTGGGTGTGATTTTTACAAATTTCTGACCAATCAAAAGTGTTGCGCTAAAGTTAATAATTGAACAAAGATGACGTTAAAAGTCATGAATATTCAACGCCACCGATCATTTTAAATGCATACCGCCTGCATGTATATGAAAGACGCTAATAATCATAATATGTTGGTGTCGGTGCCTCTCGTGGCCAGATGCGCTTGTTGTGGCCAAGCCGTGTGAACTTCAATCAAAGGTCAGCCATGTTGGCCTCCAAATGCCACGTGCGCGCCTGACGCAAGATGTCTGACCCCCACGCTAATTGCAATTTTCCTTTCCTGTGCTAGTCATAACGGCAAATAAAAAAAACCTAGAAAAAACTAATCACAACAGCAAATTTTAAAAAAAATAGATATTTTACTGACTTTATCCTTCAGTATTTAACTTAATAGAGAAAGTGGAAGAAAAAAAATCTAGTTTTTTTTTTTTTACGTGGGGGATATAAGTTGTAATATGTTCAAATCTAAAAAAAAAAACAAAAAAACAAGACAACCAAAAATAATAACCAAAAAAAAGTGATACTATGAGTGACACCTGTTTTTCATCCCACCTGTGCCGTTTAGCGTTCAGATCCAGGCGGTGAACGCCATCGGCTGCGGCCCGTCCAGCCCGCCGCTGCTGGTGAGGACGCGGCCGCTGCCCCCGGCCCCGCCCCCTCTGGAGTGCACCGCCGCCGGGCCGCAGAGCCTCAAGCTGAAATGGGGCGAGAACGCCAGCAACCTTCGCTCCGCCCTGCTGGCCGATGATGTTTACTACACGTTGCAGATGGAGGACAAAAACCACAGGTGGGTTCAACGCACGCACGCACGCACGCACGTGACTCTTTGTACACGCAACTCAATTGCCACTGACGGATATAGATGTCAAAGATCCATTTTATTATCGGAATTATGCTCTGCATTTAAATCCAATTAAATCCAACTTTATTTATATAGCACATTTCATATATAAAATGCAATTCAAAGTATTGTGAGATGTAAACATTTGAAATACAACAGAACCCACCCACCCTAAATCACCGCAAACATACACACACACCTGAACACCTACTTTAATAAAGTCACAAAGATCCACAGAGAAACCATGTGAGGAAAAACACCTCTAAGCACTGAGAAAAACTGCAGACTACTAGTCTTAATTTTACTATACGCAAAAAAATAAACATTTAAAATTATTTGAAAGAAGAAAAAAAACATTTGGGAATTTTTTTTATTTTTATATAAAATTTGATTTTCATCTTTTTAACCTCGTATATTGTTTTGATAAAGATGAAAGTAATATAAATATATATATAAAATAAAGTAAAAAGAGGAAACTAAATGACTGTGAATTAAAAAAAAATAATGTCAAAGTGTTTATTTTTATGAAAAGATTTTCATTTTAATTAGCAACAATTTCTGATTTATATGCACCACATTTACCTAAATTGATTAATAAAAAAATATATGTGTATAATGTGTATAATTATTATTTTTTTAAATCTGATTTTAACCCAGAAATTGTTTTAAGTCAAACTAACTATTCCTGTTTGAAAAATGTATGTATTATATATAATTTTAGATATATTATTCATAAAATTCAAATACAAAGTTGAGACTAGACTAGACTACTCATTTTTTCTTCTTCATTTTTTTCCTTTTAATTTTTATTACGTTTCATTTAAATATCATTTTATTACTGGCTATGTATGTACAGTATATAGAATTGAAAATTAATGCAGAATTAATGAATTGTGTGTACTTAAATGTTACACAAAAATGTATAAATTACAAAATGCATCTTCTAAAGTTGCTCAAATGAAATCCTTTACTTACTGGTCACGTCAACATCACATTTGTTGCATAATAAGAAAGGTCAGTTTTGATTGACGGAAAGGCATTTAACAATATTTCTCATTGTAGTTAATAGCATGTTTTCTTTCTACATGTACCTTTTTATAATTCCTTTATTTAGATGTCATGAGAATGTGCAGTTGTACCTAATAAAGTGACCAAAGGTAACCACTTTGCCTCCTCCACCTGCTGCTAGTCAATCGCACAAACGTCAATACGACACCGAAAGCATACACAGAGCATGAGCAGCTCATTAGAGGCCGTGTGTGTGTGCGTGCGCGTGCGCGGTTTAACCAGATGTACCACAGAGGAGTCACGTTGAGACCCAGCGAGGGGAGGAGGAGATGAACATGGCCGCAGATGAGCTCTATTCTATTAACGCGCTTCTTAAAAGGTGCTCGGGCAGATGTAAAATGAGGAAACGAGCCCGGTCGATGACCTCCTCGCGACCGTCCTCAATCATGGTGAAGCGCTGGGGGGGGGGGGGGTGCTTGGCGTCGTACCCCAGTTAGCCGATGGATAGCGATCCGACAAAAACATGCAGCGCTATATGCGATTATGCTAATTTCTGCTGCGTAACATAGTAGTAATAGTAATAGCTTCTTTCAAGGGAAAAAAAGAGACCTAACAATAACCCAACGGGGGGAAAAGCTGAAAATAACACAATACATAATACATGAAATAATCTGTAAAAATACCAAATCATGTGAAATACATAAATTCTTTTTTAAGCTGATTTTAAAAATGCCGTTTTTCCAAGTTTGACCTATTAAAAGCTGCCCTTAATTCATAAATATTACTGAATATTTTACCATATTGTGTTTTAATATGAAAACCTACATATGTATCCATCTGCGTCATTTGTACCAGCTTGTTTGTAGCTTTGTAATTGCTAATGCTAAGCTCGCTAACGTTGCGCTTGTAGCTTCATCCTCGCCAATGCTACGCTTGCTAATGCCACGCCAGTAGCTTTGTCCTCGCTGATGCTACGCTCACTAATGCTAAGCTAGTTTGTCTAAGCTACGAATGTGTGAGAAGCGTCCACATTTACAAAGTCCCGTTTGTTTGTTGCGTGACAGGCCAACAACTATTATGCTAATTTCTATTGTGTAAGACAGTCGTAACAGTAATAGCTTCTTTCAAGGGAAAAAAAAGAGACCTAACAATAACCCAACGGGGTGAAAAGCTGAAAATAACACAATACATAATACATGAAATAAACTGTAAAAATACCAAATCATGTGAAATACATAAATTCTTTTATAAGCTGATTTTAAAAATGCCGTTTTTCCAAGTTTGACCTATTAAAAGCTGCCCTTAATTCATAAATATTACTGAATATTTTGTGTTTTAATATGAAAACCTACATATGTATCCATCTGCGTCGTTTGTACTAGCTTGTTTGTAGCTTTGTAATTGCTAATGCTAAGCCCGCTAACGTTGCGCTTGTAGCTTCATCCTCGCCAATGCTACGCTTGCTAATGCCACGCCAGTAGCTTTGTCCTCGCTGATGCTACGCTCACTAATGCTAAGCTAGTTTGTCTAAGCTACAAAATGTGTGAGAAGCGTCCACATTTACAAAGTCCCTTTTGTTTGTTTTGCCTGACAGGCCAACAACTATTATGCTAATTTCTATTGTGTAAGACAGTAGTAACAGTAATAGCTTCTTTCAAGGGTTCCAAAAGACAACTAACAATAACAACCCATTGGGGTGAAAAGCTGAAAATAACACAATACAAAATACATGAAATGAACTGTAAAAATACCAAATTATGTGAAATACATAAGCTGTTTAAAAATATATATTTTGTAAGCTGATTTAAAAAATGACGTTTTTCTAAGTTTGACCTATAAAAGCTTCCCCTTAATTAATAAATATTACAAAATATTTTACTATATTATATTTCAATATGAGAACCTATATATGTATCCATCTGCGTCGTGTGTACTAGCTAGTTGTAGCTTTGTCCTCGCTAATGCTAAGCTGGCTAATGCTTCGTCCTCACTAATGCCAAGTTCGCTAATGCTACATTAGTAGCTTCATCCTCGCTAATATCTACGTAGGCTATAAATATTCATACATACATGTATATTGTGTATACATCCCTCTGCTGGGTTTGCCTTTCTGTCAAATTGTATTTTGTGATTTTCATCATGGGATAATTGACCTTGGCAATCTCATCCTTCAAGGGAGCCCCAAAACAGCGGCTCGGTGAAAATTTATACAAACATATGGAAAAGCCCAATGCAAATAGCTCAAATGTAATTTTCGGGTTTTGGCCGCCTCACTTCATAAGCTTCTATCCAATTGCCTCTCGGTACCACCTCGCCAACTCATGCATTTTTATTCCTCTAATCGCATCTCAAGCAAATCCACTTCGCCGCGAGATCCAATACAAGAGCTGTGTGTCAAAAAAATTGCAATAATTTCGATTGTCAGACAGGCAGTACTTTTTCAGGACAAATCGTGGCCCCTATTGAAATAGAAATGCTGAAAGTGTCATTTACTTGAAAAATATATTGCATCCTTTTTTTTTTTTTTTAACTCATTCACTGCCATTGACGGCTATAGACGTCAAAAATTCATTTTCCACTATTTCTATTAGTTTAACTTTTTTTTCACACTTTTGTTAACAAGAGTATGAAAACCTAGAAGAAAATGATTGTACATTTAGAACAGATATCAAATTTGTGATTAATCGTGAGTTAACTATTGAAGTCATGCGATTAATTACAATTACAAATTTTAATCGCCTGACGCCCCTCATTTCTTATTATCTTTTCTTTAAAAATAAACTAATAGAAATAGTTAAAATGAATTGTTGACGTTTATAGCCGTCAATGGCAGTGAATGAGTAAAAAAAATAAATTCCGATTACAATTAGATCATAAGATCATTACAATATTGTTGTTGTGTGGGTGTGCCTAATAAAGTGTCCCGTGAGGGAATTTAGCTTTTTATTTCTATATATAAGAGCACAACATGTTCTGTCCTCCCTTCGCTTCAACTCTTTCTTTCAAAATCCAGACACTTGATTTTTCTCATTTCCTTTGCGCTCCATGGCAACGTGACCCAGACTAAAAGCCTTCCGAGATCAACAAAAAAAAGATTGTTGCAGGTTGAACCCAATACTATAGATTAGCCTTTCGAAAATAATCAAGTGAAACGAGAACATCATGCTGCCATCCTCCTTTTGCCCTCTCGTCGGTGTTATTGCAGGTTAAGTCAGATCGAGGCCTCGTTAAATGCCTGCCCCCGGATCGAGTTAAGTGCTAATGAAGCCACGTTCGGTGGCTTGATGATGATGGATTGTTAGCAGATGACGACGAGGGGCTGTAAATTGGTGGCTCGTTTATAACACCTGACTTTGCACAAGGGTGTGGCGTTAATTATCACACCATGCGTTTCATCAGGAATGTGTCCAAAAGAATCCATTTGGGGAAATGTATGAAGTGAAAAATAGACACCACACCTCAATAAAGTTCAGTGTTGATAATTTATTATATAATATAACTATTGTGAATTTGTACTTGTGCATTTCATGCCGCACCGGACCACTTAACTCAGGGATCCCAAAAAATAAGCGCCTTACCTCAAATAAATGCCATAGGGAAAATTCTGGGGTATTTAAAAAAAAAATACAATTAAAAGAAGATTTTTTTTGTTATTGTAATACATTAAATTTTAAATTTTTTTTTTTTGACTTAACGAGCGCGTGTAACTTTAATGCAACTAATTGCCCCCCCCCCCCCCCCACGCCTGTTGTCGCCAGGTTCATGACCATCTACAGGGGCCCCAGTCACACCTACAAGGTCCAGCGGCTGACCGAGTCCAGCAGCTACACCTTCAGAATACAGGCCACCAGCGACGCCGGCGAGGGCCCCTTCTCGGACAGCCACACCTTCTGCACCACCAAGTCGGTGCCCCCTGCCCTCAAAGGTAACACGTTTTTAAAAATCGGATTTCCCCCCCATTTAACTCAGTCGCTCCCAGCCATTTTCACTGAAGCAGCCCCCTTCGCTCCTGGCTGTTTTACTGGATTTTGACTGATTTTGCAAGGCCCACAAAATATTGTGTTCTATTGCTATAAAAACACGGAACCTACCGAAAGAAAGATTAGAGTCTCTTCTTTCATCAGGAAAAAAAAAAGTATATTTCTGTTTCCGTTTTGCAGCAATTAGCATTAGAATATTGCGAAGTTTCATCATTATTCACAAGTCTGTTTAAAACAGTGGGGGAAAGAGCTTTTTTTCCCAACATGGCCCTGGTTGATCTCTTATACTCTGCTGCCACCTGCTGGCCTTTTTTGTAATAACTACCATTTCTGCATGCATTCTCTTAAATTCAGAGGCTGCATCAAAGCCTTCTGTATGCTCTAGCGTTAAAAAAAAAAAAAACATTAAAAAATGTATAAACACGTCTTTGGGAGCATGGTAATATTTAAAATAGAACGTATTTAAACGTTTTTGGGAGCAAATGAGTTAATATTGCAATTGGAAAGTTACTCTTTACATGTATTTTTTAACAAATAAATACAATCATTTATTGTGTAACCTTCTACTACAACGCGATGTCAATTTGAATTGGATTAACTCATTCACTGCCATTGACGGCTATAGACGTCAAAAATTTATTTGAACTATTTCTGTAAGTTTAACATTTTTTTCCCACTTTTGTTGACAAGAGTATGAAAACCTAGAAGTTTTTTTTTTCTTGTATTAGAACAGATATAAAAATTTGTGATTAATCGTAAGCTAACTAGTGAAGTCATGCAATTAATTACGATTAAAATTTGTAATCGCTTGGCGCTCCTAATTTTTAATTTAAAAAAATATATATTAAAAAAAACAAATTAAGTTTGTTTTTTTTGCAAAAAAAAAAGATTATTAAAAATTAGGGGCATTTTTTTTTCTTGTATTAGAACAGATATAAAAATTTGTGATTAATCGTGAGCTAACTAGTGAAGTCATGCAATTAATTACGATTAAAAATTGTAATCGCCTGGCGCTCCTAATTTTTAATTAAAAAAAATATATATTAAAAAAAAACAAATTAAGTTTGTTTTTTTGCAAAAAAAAAGATTATTAACAATTAGGGGCATCAGGTGATTAAAATTTGTAATTGTAATTAATCGCATGACTAATGAACTAATTAACTCAGGATTAATCACAAATGTGTCTTACCCACCACCACTGCCACCCACACATGAGATTGCTAATGATTTTTCTGCCGATCACGTGACAGCCCCCCGGGTGCAGCAGCTGGAGGGGAACGTGTGCGAAATCACGTGGGAGACCATCGCACCCATGAGAGGGGACCCCGTCAGTTACGTGCTGCAGGTGCTAGTGGGCCGTGAGTCCGAATACAAGCAGGTACGCACAACTGATTCTGGCT
Source organism: Vanacampus margaritifer (assembly GCF_051991255.1). Lineage (NCBI taxonomy): Eukaryota > Metazoa > Chordata > Actinopteri > Syngnathiformes > Syngnathidae > Vanacampus > Vanacampus margaritifer. The sequence continues at coordinate 65,136,552 of NC_135432.1, forward strand.
GTTTGCTCACGTTGGTTATTTTTCTACTGAAAACGACACCTGGCTTTTATGTGTTTTGTTTGGACAGGAAATCTTTGATTCTAGAGTTGGTCTTAACGATACATAATTACGTGCGCGCGCGTTCAAATGAGGAGAGGATTGGTTCATTCGTATTCTTGGCGAGCATGTGGTTTTCTAATGTCCTCGGGGAGAAGCAAAAAAATAATAATAATGAAGTGTGTATTGATGGACAACACGCAGAGAAAATGGAAGTCATTTTACGATCGATCGATGCAGTTGCGGCCGCTCTCGCTCTCTCTGAGTGAGGGCGTGCGAGCGCTAATGTTTAGCTTGTTCCTTTGTGGATATTTTAGTTCCTTTTAATGGCACAGTTTTTTTTGTTTTTTTACACATTATGTTACAAGATAAGACAAAAGATAATTCCAATCCCCCCCCCCCCCCCCCAAAAAAAAAGAAAATCCACCAAAAACGAGGCCATGCTGAAATACTACCCGTTTCGTTTACTGCCAATGACGGCTATAAACGTCAAAAAATAATTTGAACTATTTCTATTAGTTTAACCTAAAAAAAAAAAATATTGTACATTTAGAACAGATATGAAATTTGTGATTCATCGCGAGTTAAAACTTAAAAACTTTAATCGCCTGACGCCCCAAATTTTTAATAATATTTTCTTTCCTTTTTTTATTTTTGTATTCATTCACTGCCGTTGACGGCTATAAACGTCAACAAAAATAATTTTAACTATTTTTATTAGTTTAACATTTTGTTTCCATTTTTGTTAACAAGAGTATGAAAACCTAGAATTTTTTTATTGTACATTTAGAACAGATATGAAATTTGTGATTCATCGCGAGTTAAAACTTAAAAACTTTAATCGCCTGACGCCCCAAATTTTTAATAATATTTTCTTTCCTTTTTTTATTTTTGTATTCATTCACTGCCGTTGACGGCTGTAAACGTCAAAAAAATAATTTTAACTATTTCTATTAGTTTAACATTTTGTTTCCATTTTTGTTAACAAGAGTATGAAAACCTAGAATTTTTTTATTGTACATTTAGAACAGATATGAAATTTGTGATCAATCGTGAGTTAACTAGTGAAGTCATGCGATTAATTACAATAAAAAAGATAACCGCCTCTTGCAGCCCCTAATTTTTAATATTTTTTATTTTTTATTTTTTTAAATGAATTTATGTCACGCGAATGAGTTAAGGTAACCGCTGTTGTCCGTACAGCAGGTGTTTAAATGCGAGGAGAGCGCCTTCCAAATCTGGGGCCTGCAGGCCAACATGGACTACCGCTTCCGCGTGGGCGCCTGCCGCCGCTGCCAGGACTCGTGCCAGGAACTGTGCGGGCCTCTCAGCCCCTCGTCCCAGTTCACGCTGCAGCGCCAGGAGGCGCCGGCGCCCGGCGGGCCGGCGGGGGCCGGCGACTGCGCCCCCTGCGCCGGCCACGGGGCGGCGGCGGGCCTGATGTACAGCGACGAGCGCTTCGCCGCGCTCATCGTGTGCGCCTTCGCCGGCCTCTCCATCCTCATCGCTTGCTTTCTGCAGTACTTCTTCATGAAGTGAGGGAATCTTATTATTCTTTTTTTTTTTTTTTTTTTACACGACAGGATAGAAAGAGAAAGCGAAACCCAAGAGAAACTTTTTGTAACCGATCGTCGAGAAAAACACTTTTATGTCAGTGTGTTTTCTTTTTTGTAGCGGAACCTCCGTGCTGAGGGCGAGAAAACTCATCCACAAGCCTTAAAATAACTGCGAGCGGTCACTCAGACTGACTTGCATGTTTTTGTTGTTGTTGTTTTTTTTTTTCCGATCATATTCGATTAGAGGACGTGTATATTTCCTGGTTCATTTTTTCTTTTATTTGCATTTTGTTGTTTTTGTTTGCTGCAGTCTTTATCCACTCAGCCATATTCTAATGTAGGCATTCAAAGCTTTAGCCGCGCATAATGGATGACACACACACACACACATTTATACACACACACACACACACTTGTGCGTTGACAATGACTCAACTGGTGTCACGCGCGCAGCCGCTCCGCTTCTTAACGCTCGCCAAAGTGATGCAATCCACGTGTGATGTAAGATGCTGCTATCCTGTGATTTTTGTTTTTTGTCTTTTTTTTTTTAGAATGGAAACCCAGTTATCTAATATAAATATGAAATAGAAATATATATATAAATATAAATACACACTCACACATACATGGCAGAAATATATGTATACAAATATCCACGCTTGCGTCGGAAGCCAATCGGGGCATTAAACTGGACCCCACTTTACCCGCCCGCCGGACATCTTGCAAAATGGCCGCACCAAAACACCGCTTTTGCCTTTTTCAGGGAATTCCCGCTTTAGGATTATCCGAACTGAATCCAGAAAAAGTCGATATTGCCGCGACATTCTGACATTTGCATGCATCAGCGCCTTTGCTTTGGACATAACTGTCCCGACATAACACACGAAAATTTCCCAGTCCTCTTTGACCCCACTGTGAAATTCCTGGCAGTGTGAAATTGACTTTTCACACAGAGATCCTGCAAAATTGCCGCATCAGAGCCGTAACGGATGACGCGCCATTCATCCATCCGTCTTTGCCTTTGGCTGAGAGGTTGCTGCAACAGTGCGCACTTTCCCACATATCCAATTCGGTATTCAATTGATTATTCAGCTCTTGGAGTACCGATACCAAGTATCGATAAAACTATGACTTTTGATACAGAAAATTCCCCCCAAAGAACATGGACATATTTTAAAAGAATATCCCAATTTATAATTTTCCCTTATAGTTGCATGAAAATATTGGCAATTTTCCAGTTCCTGACTACGGGTATCAGACGTCTATTAGAATAAATACAGAAAAGTTATCCCATTTTTACTCTTATAGTATTGCAAAGCATGACTCATGCTTTTGCAGCTTCAAAAACAAGAACCGGCCTAAAAGAAATGAAAAGAGGGCTCGGCAGAATGTGCGTCCAGATCGGTAGGAGGTTGTAACTCTGCACATCTCTGTCCGTTCTCCTCACGAGCAAAAATAATCTCGATCTCTTGTCTTCCTTCCTTGTTGTTGTCTATTAAATGTTGGAGGTTGACTGAACTTGACACTTTCTGCCGTGAGTACTGATACCTTGAAATATAAGGCTGGGTATCGTCCCAATACCGATACCTGGTATTGGTACTCGCTCATCCCTAATATTAGCATATCAAGGTGGGAAAAGTGAGTATTTCTTAGATACAGTCACGGTCCCACGTTACGGTCCTGTTACGGCTCTGATGCTACCTTGGACGGTAAAAAAATTTGTGAAACGCACTTTGTTTCCCCCCGGGCCCCCTGGGAAAATGGTGGAAAAGGCACAGCAAAATGTTCACGTAACCCCCCAGGGCGGGACAAGTCAAGCCCCGCCCTTTCCGACATTTTCCTAACACAGGCGACGTCTCGCCTGTTACGGCTCTAACTACCTCTAAACGCGGAAAATCGCCGGATGAACTTCGTCCCCTGTTCCGCCTTCCCGGCATTCCCTTGCAAGGGGTACCGTAGCGGGAAACGGTCCGAGTCGACGTCCCGCCTCTGTTACGGCTCCGAGGGGGGTATTGTCACAGTTTACAGGCAGTGTCTTGTCTACTTTCCCGACCGCCCCTACGCAATTGTTCCGCCTCTTCTTTTCAATCAGTCCACTCATCTTTTTTTTTTTTTTATCCACCTGTCCTCAAACGATACACAGGGCATTCTGAATATCATCCCTCTAATAAACACAAAGCCAAGGTACACAGCCCAAAGAGGTCACCCTGACCCGTATGAAATGGAGTCTGCACATGAGGCCTGTTATGTACCTCAGGGAAATAAGAAAAAATAAATAAAATTGAAAAAAAAAAAAAGATCCTTTAACCCTCCTGTTACTTAGATTCGGAGGAACAGCAATAATGTTCCCGGGTCAATTTGACCCACGATAAGTTAAGAAAAACAAATACATTTCAACCGCTTCATAGCAAATATTCCAAATGAACCAGTTTTAACACGTTTCATCATGAAATACGGTTTGTAGGACTTCAACTTTGAAACGGGTCATTTTGACCCATGCTATGTTTAATGTTCCAATAGTGGCCTGATAATGATTTATAGAGCAAGATTAGCAATTTTCAGTGCAAATATGTAATTGTCTGTTGAGAAAAGATTTCATTGCGAAAAACTACGGTAATTTTAAAATGGGTCAGTTGGACCCAAGTTACGTTTAATGTTCCAAAAGCACCCTGATAATGAATTATAGCTCATGATTCACAGTTTTTGATGAAATATTAACCATTTTAATTGTCTAGTTTCATTGTGGGAAAAAACATTTTAAAATGGGTCATTTTGACCCGGGCTATGTTTAATGTGCCAAAACCATATATGTAATATTAAATTGAAAATGTCAGTGGAACCATTTTGTTGCAAAAAGCCTAATTTGTACTTTTTCAACATTAAAATGGGTCAATTTGACCCAGACTGTTTATTGTTACAAAAGCATTCCGATGAACGCGTCAAAGTGAAATGAACATTTTAATTGATGTTTCATAGTGGGAAAAACTTTATGGGTCAATTTGACCCATAATATTTGTTACATTCTATTAAACGATTTCATTGCACATACGTCACAATTAATCATTTCAAACACACTAAAAACGGTTGAGTCAAAAGTAGCCCAATTATGGATCAAAAATGGACCGATACATTTTATGGGTTAATTTGACCCAATTTTCTGACCCAATTAAAGGATCTGACCAATATGAGTTGTTTTACACTAAAATACCCATTTCTTGGCTCAAAGTTGGGTCAAATTGTCCCAAGTAGAAGATGGGTCTATTTTTGACCCATAGTTGGGTTATTTTTGACCCAACTGTTTTTAGAGTGTAGCCTGTTGATGTGAATTTGGGGTCAGTTTGACCTGGTATAAGCTCAAATGTTCCTTGCAAATATTTAGCGTCTGTTGTTGTCTAGTTAAGGCTAACGTTTGTTTCTTAACTTGAAAGTGGGTCATTTTGACCCACAACCATAACAGGAGGGTTAAAAACAACAAAAAACAGCCCATCTTTTTTTTTTTTTTTGCCGATGCCGCTCACCCTTCTTGTCTTCCTTTCCGCTTTTTGCGTCTTCGTCCTCTTCGGATGCCTTGTCAGCAAGTCGCGTGGTTTACTCGCTCCGTTTTTTTTTTTTTTTTTTTTTTTTGCCAAAGTCGATGGGAAAATGATGGTAGATTTTTTTTCGTAGTTATTTTTATTTATACTATATATTTGCATACAGTACTTTAAAATGCCAATTACAGTGCAATCTTCATTTATTTATTGTTTAAAAAGATTAAGAGACAAGTGTAGTTATATACTAATTTTTTTCCTTCTTCCTCGTAGCATGTTTTTTTTTTTTTTTTTTTTGTATGTTAGAATGATTTTTAAGGCCAGCATTCCTTATCTCGGTAACCTTTTTGAGTATTTCTCTTTACAGTTGTTGGGATCCCGCAGTTATAAAACTTGTAACCAAATACATATGTACTGTTTTGTGCTGTTTTTATTTTCATCTCTCGTTTGGGCCACGCTCGGCTGAGTCGTCGTCTGTTAATGCTTCGAGAGACATGTAGCAAAGACAAATGTCCCTGCCTTTGGCTTCTTTTTTGGTTGTAATGAAGCTTCTGATATGTTTAGTTTTTTTTGTCTGGCCAAAGTGCAGGCATCACTCTGTTCTGACCAAGGGTTCTGTGATATTCTTCTGTAACGACAGCATCATTACTATTATTATTGTTACTATTACTCTCTGATGAAATGGACAAAAAAAAAAAAAACATTAACTTGATCTGTGATTATACTTTATTTTCAATATTATCGTTTGATTTTTTTTTTTGTTTTGTTTTTGGGTTTTATTTTGTTTTTTGGTAAAGCCAAATGTGCCATTGTCGAAACATGTCGCCCCCTAGTGGAGAGGAGGGCGGTCTCGTATCGGAAGGGACTGACGAAGGCGGGGGGGAGGGCTAAAAAAAAAAAACAATCACACAAGCGACGAGCGCAGGCAGGCAAATTTATTGACAAGTTCTTCGGCGTAGCGAGTAGTAGTGAGTTGTATCCAGTATTTTTTTTTTTTTTTTTGCGAAGATGATATACAGTACAGAGATATCTATAGAGCTATAGAGGTGATAAGTACATTTACGACTAACCTAAGTTGAAGCACTTTTTTATAACCACGAGCATTATTAGTCTTGATGGGTGGGGCTTATGTATTGATCCAAAACACTACTGCCAGGCCCCGAGTTCGTCGCTCGCGTGTTTTTTTTTTGCCGCCGTGTCACGTACAGCCAACTGCACATGCGTGAGGAATATTCGGCGTTCGGATCAACCCGGGGACAGGTGAGAACCATTTTACATTCTCAAAATGGAAATCACAATTTTTTTTTTTTTTTTTTTTTTTTTTTTTACATCTTGGCATTTTCTGAATGGCACAATTCACAACACGTGTTTTCATCCGTGAAAATTTTCAACCTGCTGATGACCAAAGGTTTTTTTCTCCCAAAAACCACATGCAGAAAAATAAAGCACGTAATAAGGACCATATTGACTTTCTTCACCATTTGGTAGAAATGCAAAGCAATCATTTGCAAGGTCAACATTTTTGAAACCGCTACTGGATACGCAATTCGTGAAATGTATTGATCTTTATTGTGAAGACAAAATTAGTAGGATACAGATTCATATCAATATGAAAAGTTCTCAATGTCCCATCAGTGATGAGCTATTTTGGCTACTGGCACCATTTTACATGTAGACTCCATATATATTTTTAAAAGACTGGTGAAAAGGATTTTTCGAGATTTTTGGGTGGTCTGCGCCCCCGATTCTACAAAAATCGTGCCGCCCCTGTACTGAAAAAAACAGCGCCTGTTGTGAATCTGCGCCATTTTGCATGTGCATTTCAAAGTTTACTGAACGCCAATTTAAGTTCACCTGAAAAGGTTCTTATGCATTCTAGGTTCATAATCTTAACTTTTGCGAGGCATGTTACTTGTTTTTTTTTTTTGTTTTTTTTTCATTCCACCTAAGTGGAACAACATGGAAGAGTTCATGGAACAAAACTGATTGCGAGATGTAACCCAACATGTGTCCCTTTTAATGCGGCAGGTATCCCCCCCCCCCAACACCCCCTCCCACCAAAAAAAACTTTATGAAACATTAATTGTCCTTGCAGCAACACACACCTGTGCCTTCTGATTTTTTTCTTTTTTTTTCAATTTGTTTTGTATGATGTTTTCTTCTCGACTGAGCGATTGGCCACAGAGTGCGGAAGCACACAAAAGAGACAACAAATCAAAGTGTGTCTTTTTACCTCACGATTTTCAGAGTGAACATTCCAGGTTGTCATGGTCTACGAATTTGAGATTATTTTTTTTAAAAAGAGCAATTCATGCATTTCTTCTTGTATTGTAAATGTTAGACAATTTCATATGCATTATATAAAAAGAAACTGCCATATCAATTTTAATGTATAGATTTTTTTTTTTTTTTTTTTTTGCAAATACTACCCTATGTATGTAAGACGTAACTGTATCGGTAGCGTATATATAATATATTTATGCCCAATAAATGTTTTAATTTTTTTCTGACATGGATTATGAGTGTTTATTTTGTCGGTTTCTGTTTGCTGTCCACTAAGACTCCGCCCCGCTCCCGCCCCGCCTCCGCCCTCATTCGTCTACTGAGGAGTATTTTCAAGCTTAGCAAATTATCTCGTTAGCCTGTTAGCATAATTGCCAAAGTCATTTTCAAATTACTGGCAAATGAATTAAAAATAACAATGTGTTGGATACGTCAATGTCATCTGTTTTTTTTTTCTTTAAGGCAATGCAATCTGGTAGCTTATTCCACTTGTGTGCAGCAAAACAGCCAAATGCCGCTTCACCATGTTTGCTTTGAAACATGGGCTCCGAGTTTGCAGACCTCAGTCAGAGTACATTTTACTCTGAAAGACTATTTGGTCCCAGTCTAAACAGTACATTTTTTAAAAAGTGTAAATTTTCACAAAAAATTTAACAAATTGTCTTGTTGGAGTAAAATCTGCAAATTTACTGGCTAATTAGCATAAACAAAGGGCAGCAAATGTGTTCCGATTTTTTTTTTTTTGTCGTAAATATTTGAAGTGATTTTGTTTTAAGTCTGTATTGCCCGCATGCAAACGACATCAAATGAAACTCGTGTTCGTACAACTTTAATCATTGCAAAGCATCTATTTACAGCAAGAAGACAAATTCCGAGCATTTGTCAACGTGTACAATTAATTAAGGCAACGTGGAATGTGTGTTAATGGCTCACAACATTAGGTACAACCTGCACAAAATTCCGCCTTTACAATGATAAATAACATGAATCACTTTTTTTTTTTTTTGTTATAATAAAAAGGACATCTTTAACCACTGTCGATACAAACACGTCTCTTTTGGTAACGTTATATAGTACACCTGAGATGGGAACGTCAACATTATCCAAAACAAAGATATTTTCATACAATGGCTTCATGCATGACTCATTTTGCAGGCCATTTGCAGCCATTTGTAAAATGCCCTCGGCTTGACTTATTTACATAACGCCTCAGGAAAGAAACAACAGCGAGTGGTAAATGCAAAACGTGGACACGATATTTCACGGCTTTCAAAACTTGCCAACCAGCTGCTGGGGAACATCGAAAGCATGTCAGGGGCAACGGGCAATTAAGTCAATGTGCTCTGTTACATCTGCCGAGCAACAGGTGACATCACATTACCAGGAATGGCAAATATATATGAACTCATTCACTGCCATTGACGGCTATAGACGATTTTTTATTAGTTTAACATTTTTTTCCATTTTTGTTAAAAAGAGTATGAAAACCTAGAGAAAAAAATATTGTACATTTAGAACAGATATAAAATGTGTGATTAATCGTAAGTTAACTATTGAAGTCATGCAATTAATTACAATTAAAAATTGTAATTGCCTGAAGCGATTTTTATTTTTATTTTTTTAAAGAAAAGATTAAAAAAATTAGGGGTGTCTTGTGATTAAAATTTTTTATTGTAATTAATCGCATGATTTCACTAGTTAACTCATGATTAATCACAAATGTTATATCTGTTCTAAATGTACAATACAAAAATCTAGGTTTTCATACTCTTGTTAACAAAAGTGTGTGTGTGTGTGGGGGGGGGGGGGGGTAAAACTAATAGAAATAGTTCAAATGAATTTTTGACGTCTATAGCCGTCAATGGCAGTGAAGGAGTTAAAAAAATCTGAGCTTTTTTTTTTTTTTTTTACATTTGAATGACTTGACATTTTTTTTAAGTTCCTTATACAGTTTCCAGATCCATTTAAAGTTCTTGATTTTTTTTTTCTGTTTTATTTTAAACGTTTGCATGTAGCTTGCCTGTGCAGTCGGTAATCAATCGGCCAATGGGAGCAGTGGTAATTCGAGCTCCGTGAAGTCTGCCTAGCAACCAATGAAATCATGTGATCTGGAATTATCAACGACAAACAAATTGGAGGTCAACCAGAGTTTTTGTTTTCATTTAATTTTTTTCCCCAAAGTCTGCCTAGAAACAAGTTGACCAATAAGGAAAAATCTGAAGAAATTGGAGCTGAACCAGTGTTTTTTTTTTTTTTTAAAGACTTAATATTGCTTAAATCATTGCCTGTGAAGTTTCTAAGTTTGAGGTCGGTTAGATACTGGAACTTATTTTTTTGTTTTTATGCTTTTAGTTGCGATGTATGGAAAAAAAATCCATAAAAAATTTGAGGTCACTGGAAGTATAATCTTGACATTTTGACGCTATCGAGCCTTTAAAGAGTCGAGCCCTCGTACTGCCCATCCAGGCTACTTTCGCGGTTCCGCTGCATTTTACTCACACGCTGTTACGCAATATAAAACAACACACACAAAAAGCGGGTTTACGAGTTCTACAGTGCTTTCGTTGTCATCCAGAATCGGGAAAATAAATACTTGTACAATGCCAGCAAGGTTTGTTACGAAGATGCCAGCCTGAACCCGTTATCACAGGTTGCACTGAAACAGCTGTTCGTGGAACCCAGTCGGGGTGGAGAACCTTGCAAATAATTAACTATACGTGCGACACAGTGCACATGCGGTTAGCACATCTGCTTCACAGTTCTGAAGAGGTGAGTTTGAATCCGGGAAAAAGTGAATTCAATGTATATGGAAAATTGTACTTTTTAAAAATTGGGACTATTTACAGTACAATACATCATTTATATAATGAGAAATTAATGCTGAATAAATTAATTTGAACGAATTTTGAGGGGAAAAAAAGAATTTGTGATCATGTAAATCTGATTTTTGGGGGGGCACACACCTACTATATCCTGTTTCCTTCCAGTGCTTCTCAATTATTTTTTCAAACCTGCAAGAGGAAAATATTTTGCGCGCACACCAACTTGTCGTCACAACTATAAATAGTATCATTTGTGTATAAAATTATTGTAAATACACCTCTGCAAAGGAGCTAATACACATCGTGCACTCTCTGACAACAAGAGCGCCACTGCCCCCTACTGTAGAGGAGGTACAATTACACTTTTTTTTCTACTACAGAGAAGAAGAAGAAAAAGTTCCCTGAGGCCAACGCCTGGGTTATTTTTTTAAAGCAGCAGTTTTAAGAGGCTTCAGAAGCTGACGCTCGATTCCATCCAGCCGTCCGCCACGGCCTTCAGCGCACTGGCGGTGCGGGTCCGAGGAAGCTGCTGGCCGCCGAGGCCGAAGAGGCGCGCCGCCGCGCTGCGGTACTTCCAGGACATGGTGTTGTAGAGGATGGGGTTGATGGCGGCGCTCAGGTAGAACAGAACCACCGACAGCAAGCTGCAATGCTCGGACAGGGCGGACAGCAGCGGGGACGGCGCGTCCAGCGAGCGGAACTGCAGGTAGCGGCACACGTGGAAGGGCAGCCAGCACAGGACGAAGGCCAGAACCACCACCACTGGACAAGAGGGCGGAGAGGAAGTGTTAGGAAACCAAAGTCGGGGTTTTCGCTACCGCTTTTGTAGAGTTTCTTTAAATAAGTACATCTCTAGACTCTAACGGGTGTTGCCAACTTGGCGACTTTCCAAAACTTCTTGGTGACGTTTTTTTTTTTGTTATGTGTCAAATCTGGCAACTTTTTCTGGTGTGGTTTTTTTAACTCACTTTTTTTCTGTCCCACAATATTATGACTCTCTTCTACAGCGTTTATTAGTAGGCCTATTACTTGGCAAATTGCTTGCCAATTATGCAAATTAGGCAGTGACATCATTTAGCAACTTCTAGCGACTTTTAAGACTGAATCGAATAGCTACTTTCCTTACTGTGGTGTTAGCAACATTGTCTCTAACTGGTACCAAACTAGCCTCCTTGAACATAAAATCTATGTTTGTTTGTTTTTAATTGACCGTTCCGAACATCCGGGCATTTCTGATTCTTCCCCAAAGGAACACAATGCGAATGGTGAAAACAAACCGTAAATTGTATTGCTTTCATACAAACCACACACGTTGTTATAGCAGTCAAACGACTTCTCATCACATTTTAGAATAAAAAAAATAATCCTCACAAATCAAATTACAACGATCCGAAGTCCAATGCTTTTCACCGAATTGACCGCCATTTTGACACGTGACGTCATCTCAGAATTGTCGATACACCTGTGACAAATGAATGATCTTTTCCGGTACTGCGTGAGTACTTTTGCTAACCTGGCAGAGCCGGTGATGGATGTGTAAAACGTGCGTTAGAACCCACCCAACATCTTGACGGTCTGCCTGTTGCTCTTGTCCCGGTGCGCCACGCACGAGCTGATGTTGGTCTCCCGGTGCCTCCGCCACAGTCGGCGGCCGATGAGGCTGTAGAGCACCGTGAGGCAGAAGACGGGCATGAAGAAGAAGACGGAGCTCAGCCACACCATGGCGCCCATCAGACCCGACTCCACGGCGTAGTGCGTCATCTTGCACTCCCGCGTGTCCCCGTACTCCTCCTCGTCCTCCTCCACCGCCGCCACAAGACCATCGGTGTCGTTGGCGTGGAAGCCGCCCAGGTGGTCCCGCTCCACGCCCACCATGACGAACACGGGCCCCGCGCTCAGCATGGCCACGCACCACATGAGCAGGATGAGTCCGCGCACGCGCCCTTTGGTCACCAGGGCCTTGGCGCGCAGCGGGAAGCAAATGGCCAGGTAGCGCTCCACGGAGAGCGCCGTGATGCTCAGGATGGTCGAGTAGGTGCTGGACTCGGATACGAACTGGAAGAGCTTGCACAGCGCGTCCCCGAAGCGCCACGGCCGGTAGCGCCACATGCGGTACAGGTCGAGCGGCATGCACAGGAAAATCAGCAGGTCCGACACGGCCATGCTGCACAGGTACAGGTTGGTGGTGGTGCGCATGTCGCGGTACTTGCCCACCACCAGGATGGTCATGACGTTGCCGCTCACGCCCACCACGGACAGCAACGTGCACGCCACCGTGATGAGCGTGAGGAGGGGCAGGCTGTAGTAGTTGAGCGGGGGGAGGTCCAAGTCGGGGGTCGCGGGGGTGGCGTTGCGGATCTCGTCCCAGCTGCAGTTTTGAGGGAGGCACGAGGACAGGTTGGGCCCCGGGGGCATGCTGGCTCAAGGGTCACGGGGTCGCAGTGAACCTCCCATCGTCACAGAAGACCGTTTTGGAGAGCAAGAGGCGTGCGTCAAAGTAAACTCAACAAGTCGGGAGACCGTGAAAACCTCAGAAACCGCATTTCGCTCTTAAAGTCGTTATCATCACAATAGCGGGTTTAAAAAAAAAAAAAAAAAAAGGAGCAGCAGTCGTGCGTAAAAACCAAACTCCAGTTTGAAAAAAAAAATCAGATAGAGGTCTTTTTTTTTATTATTCTTCTAGAGTCCCATAGGCATCATTGTGATCGTTTTCACTGTCAGTTTTTGTTTTTAATAACAAAAGTCATGCGTCAAAGTAAACTCTCGTTCACATCGATTGAGAAAAAAACAAAAACGTTTCTACACATTCCAAATATAAAACTGCGCTCGTCTCAACAGGAAATCTGGGAAGCCAAAATCCTAATTCGTGTAAGGATGTTTTTTGTTTTTCTTTCAATGACAACTGCGCGTAAAACCAAACCGAAGGGCACGTCGTCCTCGATATATCCAAATTAAAAGACTGTTTTAATAAACAACCCATCACCATCAGTTTCAAGGTTTTTAACCCAAACGCAAGCTCACAGAAAACGTGCCCAAATCAATTAAGAGAACCAAAAGATATTCCAAACACACGACTACTTCAGTCCCTAGAGGAAATCATCCCAAGGGATCTCGTCATCGTCATCTGACTCTTTTTCGACAATTTAAAAAGAGTAGCAATCGTAAAACCAAACTCCAGAACACAGAATGTGTCGAACAAGCCGAAGCCGTCCGTAAAACCAAAATAGTTGAACACGTCCGTTCACAGTGAAGATGGCAAGTCCATTTCAAGAGTCCCCAAATTGGTTTCAACTGAAATGTGTATTCCGGATGTTTCCATCAGAGTTTGGTGGTTTAATAATCCAACTAAAAAGCACCACAAGGGGAAACATGACATTTTAAAAGGTGAAAAAAAAATAGCCATAAATCGCTTTCAATAATCCACTAAAGCCACAAAAAGACCTCGGGGGGGAGAAAAAGTGAGTCTTTTCCAAAAGTCATCCAAACACAACAACAGCAAACGTGAAAATAAATACGATGCGAGGGAAAGGAGGAGACACTTTGATCCAAGCCACGAGCACCACGTGAGTGCGACGCATCGTTAGCATGTAGCATGTAGCATGCGTTGGGGATAAACAGTCAAAAGAAGATGAATGAAGTGTTGTTCTCTGCGCGCTGCGCGTCCAGCATGTGCTTGTTTGGGGACGGGTGCACCAAAACAATATGAATCAGGTGAGCATGTGGGGGGGAGGGGTTGACTATGATAACAGCGCAGCGACGCCACCTGCAGGCCACTCTGCGCAGTGATCAATAAAAGCAGTTTGTTTACACTGCGTTGCTTCGCTCGACGATTTAGAAATAATCTACGGTGACCATGAATTGCAAATCACAAAAAAAAATAACTCAACACAACAGCAAAACGCAACAAAAATAGGCTAAACAACATAACAAAGTAAACACAACGGTAAATTAAAAAAAAAAATCCACATAAATGGCAAAAAAACCCCACAAAACTAAACACATTTGCTGTTTGTTTAGTTTATAGTTGTTTTGGTTTTCTTTCTGTGTTAGTTTTCTTTGCACGTGCCTGCGTTTTTTAGATTTTGAGGCTTTTTGTTTTATCATTCAAATTCAGAAAGGTTGTTTTTGCTGTGTGTCAAATTTACAAAATGGTTCCTTTCACTTTACGGGGACTTTAACTCATTCACTGCCATTGACGGTTATAGACGTCAAAAATTAATTTGAGCTATTTCTATTAGTTTGACATTTTTTCCCAATTTTGTTAAGAAGAGTATCAAAACCTAGAATTTTTTTATTGTACATTTAGAACAGATATAAAATTTGTGATTAATCGTGAGTTAACGGCCCTAATTTTTAGCAATCTTTTCTTTTCTCTTCTTTTAAATCGCGTCAGGCGATTACAATTTTTAATTGTAATTAATCGCATTACTTCAATAGTTAACTCATTATTAATCACAAATTTTATATCTGTTCTAAATGTACAAAAAAAAATTCTAGGATTTCATACTCTTGTTAATAAAAGTGGGGAAAAATGTTAAAATAATAGCAATAATTTAAATGAATTTTTGACGTCTATAGCCGTCAATGGCAGTGAATCAGGCGATTACAATTTTTAATTGTAATTAATCGCATTACTTCAATAGTTAACTCATTATTAATCACAAATTTTATATCTGTTGTAAATGTACAAAAAAAAATTCTAGGATTTCATACTCTTGTTAATAAAAATGGGGAAAAATGTTAAACTAATAGAAATAATTCAAATGAATTTTTGACGTCTATAGCCGTCAATGGCAGTGAATGAGTTAAATTCACCTTTGTTCACACTCAAGCTGCCAATGTGCTTGCAAACTCGCATCCTACTCACGGGCTGCTTATTTGCACATATACACAGATGAATACTTTGTGTCTACACACACTTCCTCTTCCATCAACACAATACTGGACCGCTCTCGTGCAGTAGATTTTCCAATAAGGAGTGAATCCCATGAGCAATAGGGAGGATACCCATTTTATTGTCGAATGGGTTCATTATGCCTTAAGTATATATTGTTATCACTGCGGCCTTTGCACTGTTTACTGGTGGGCGTATTATATGTCTTTATGGGCCACACATAGTTGATGCACGGCGAGCAGGAAAGTCATACGCCACACGAGGAGGGGATTTATGATTATTATTTTTAAAAGGAGCCTTTTCGTCATATATTAGGTATGTAGCTTTCCAGAATGTTCTGTACTGTATTTGTGAATGTGTGTTTTGTGAGCAGTAATCCATCAGTCTGGTCACATAGTTAGTAGCGTTTATATCCACACACTAATGCCCTGTTAAAATATATAGTTGAAGCTACGCATCCATTTGTATTCAATGCGGCTTTATTCATTTGTGTGAATATAGTGGGCGTCAGTGTGTGTGTGTGTTTAGTTTGGAAATCATTTTGTCTGAAATATTGCTAAACACCGTGGATGTTTTTCAGGTTAAAGTTTAAGTTGAGTCTAATAAATAGGCCACTGTTTAGTGTTGTGCAGTACATAGCAATATACACACGGTGGCGCAAGAGAAGCAAAAACAGGATTTTATGACATGTAAGCTCAATGCAATATGGAGTATTTTTAGAATCAATATTGTGGTGGTAGTTTTCATCATCATCATCATCATCATCATCATCATAATATTTTGGAACACTCATGCAAGCTCGACTCGTACACAAAAAGCATGTTTTTATTCAAAGTTTCTGTAATTTTTTTAATTATAAGTGGATAGATGGAAGAATACAAATAATGCCCACAAAATGTTTTTTTTTTAAACTGTACAGTGTGATTATGTTATTATAACTTCTCTGGGTATAAAGGATTTATTTATTTTTATTTTTTTAATGAATAAAACAAATTACAGATGAATCCTAATAAGGAGTAGCAGTATATTATTGTAGTCTTCCCGAAGTTTAAAATTCTATTTCACTTACAGTAGGCTATAATGATTATCAAATTTATCATTATACAAATTAGCATAGCTTTTTAAGTCAGTTAAATGTAGGAATACGTTACTTAGTAGATTATAGTATTGGTCACTGTTCGTACCTTAGCTGACACATAAACATAAAAATCATAAGGCACACAATAACAGACTTTGTGGACAAAACAGACAGAGTTGAAGCTATGACATAATTAACGCAGGGCCAGTCTTCTCCTTTCTCATTGGCTCCTCCCAATTCCTCGGTATTTGACTCCCCGTAGGAATCACTCTTCTCTGATTGGCAGAGATTCCAAACCATCCCGCCTTCTCAGCTTTGATTGGCTACGAGTTTCTCACCCCTCCCCTTTGGAAAAATCTCTCGGAGTTGACTCTTTGCTGGTTGCCACACTTTTACTGATACCCGAAAGTGGAAGAACACCAGAGTTGCTCTTGTTGCTTTCTTTGCATTTAGCGTGACTTTTCTCAACAAGTGGACCGAAGCAAAGCAAACATGTGGACGTCACGTCCACCCAAAGAGCAGGTCGGTGACATTTCACTCGCTTTCTCGTTCCGAGGCGGTTGTTCTATTTGTGTCTTTGGGGGTGTCACTAAGGATCACTCAAAATGGACACCTTACCGCCCAAAATTCCTTGTTGTCATAATTGTTGAGTTGCTGCTCTTGATGTTGTTCTTATATTGGACGTGTGTCACACTTAGAAAGAGAGAGTTGTGTAAGATTCCACAGGTGTTCGCTCACACACGCACATGCACCCACCCACTCACACACACTGGGTAGTCGAAGTTGCGTGTGCACGCGTGTCATTCCCTGTTTCCTCCCCACAACAGCATCACCCCCAGCTACTTAATTTTTCTTCTTACCAGACGGGTTTGCTCAGTGTACAGTACTAGCGGGGTTAGCACGTCTGCCTCACAGTTCTGAGGATCAAGGTTCAAATTTGGAATTCCTCTGTGGAGTTAGCGTTGTTCTCCCCTGTGCTTGTATGTGTTTTTTCTTCCTCCCAAATTCCCCAAAACATCCATGCAAGTAATTAACATTAACTAAGTGACGTCTCGTAAGGTGCGAATGGTCGTTTGTCTATGTGTGCCCTGCGATTGGCTGGCGACCAGTCCACGGTGTCGAGAATGAGGGTACGCGATATAGACAAAATGGATGAACAGATATTTCTAGATGTGCAACGCTGGCATTTATGGATCATAACGTCAACTTGGGTTCAATGCATTCCAGATGTGAAACTGCAAACTGCATGCGGCATATTTCAGAGAGCTTTTCAACCACAACATTTCAGAGTTTTGACTGTACGCTGTCCAATGGAAGGCCGGAGAGGGAAGCGCGATGTAACCCTAAAATGATACGCTGGAGGTTGATCTAAAATTGAAAGTTATTCATAAGTTTTGCAGATGTGTGTAAACACAGGGTGCCAAATGTCCTGCAAGTATGAAGTATGCTGAAATAAGACAAACTATTACAGTGTCAGTAACAGCCTATCTGTGTAATATGACAAAATAAGACTACAATACAGCGAAATTACTCGCCGTTAGCATGTAGCATGTAGCTTGACAGGAATGAAGAGAGGGTAGGTGTTGATAAGAAATGTATGTCAGTTTAGCAGGTCGAGAAACGATTTTACGTTGATGCTACGTTTCGATTTTTCATTGGCTCTTTTTGGGTGACATTTATTCCAGAAGAAATGGTCTCAACAAGGGAAGTTGAAAGGTATAATATTTCGATATAAAAAGTTGTGCAGTCGCCAAACGCGTCTTGCTACCGTACCCCATAAACCAGATAGATAGAAGATGGGTGGGTGTTGTCACATGTACTTAAACACTTGCCAGAAATTCCTGCAGATCCTTTCATGTTGTTATCTTTGTGGTACGCTCCCTGACCAGTTTTTTCTTCCTTTTTTTTCATCCGTCTTGGATTGGAAGGACATCCAGCTTGAGAATGACTGTCTGTCTGTCCCATGGCATATTTTTGGAAAATCTTTTGCAACCTTTTCCTGAATGTTACGTTTTAAACATTTATGGAAGCTCAGTCCAGCATGGCAACAAAAATACCAGCAAAAGCCTACTAGAACATCCAAACTTTGTTTCGGGTTAATCAGAGGTAGTTTAAATGTGTGCTCACTGCCGTTTAATGTGTTTGAATGCGATCGGTTAATTCGTAACACATCCCCAGTTATACACTTATGCAACCACATTATTAGTTTATTTTTACTTTTCCTCTTGAAAATATATATATTTTTCCATTTTAGTTGTTAAGGTTATAGGTCATTAAAAGTTTCAATTGGTCTCATTTTTGTATACCACAAAAAAAACAAATTTAAACAAGAGTGTGCGTAGTTTTTATATCCACTACCAGGAATTTAAAATGACAAACTTTTTTAAGTGACCTTTATGAACTCATTCACTGCCATTGACGACTATAGACGTCAAAAATTCATGTGAACTATTTCTATTAGTTTAACATTTTTTTTTCCATTTCATTTACTTTTTTTATGATTTTACATTTATAACAGCCCCTTATTTTATTATTTATTTTTTTTAATTAGTCCCATCAGTCGATTCATTTTTTAAAAAAAAATTGTAATTAATCACTTGATTTCACTCATTAACTAACGATTAATCACAAATTTTATATCTGTTCTAAATTAAAAAAAAAAAAAAATCTAGGGTTTCATACTCTTCTTAGCAAAAGTGGGAACTAATAGAAATAGTTCAAATGAATTTTTGACGTCTAGAGCCGTCAATGGCAGTGAATGAGTTCAAACAGAGAGCTTTTCATACTCTCTGCTGTGTTCCCGGTAACCAGGGAGTATCCAAAAGTGGTGTGGAAACCAGTGCGTTGAATTTTGGCTCCCGCCCGGTCACGATGACATGAGCGAAGACCACAGCGACCAAAAAGATGCCCCCCCCCCCTTTCTCGCTGGCACAATGGCGCCTTGTGTTTGTGGCGCTACGGTGACGAGCATGACTGCTCCCTCGTTGTCGCTGGCGCCTCCTTGAGCGTCCCTGTCACCCCCCACCACCGCACCCGCCACCCTCTTTTTCCCGTGGATTAGATAATAGGCAGCTTTAGTGTGGGCAGAGAGAGAGGTGTCACAGACCTCCTCTCTTTCTTCCGTCTTCTCTAGTTGTACCATCTGCGCCACGAGGAGCTTGGCACCGCACGCTCTGTTAATGCTACATTGATGAGCTCTGCATTGCATGGATGGATCAATGTGTGATTGTGCCACTGTAAAAAAAAAAAAGCATACTAAGATCCTATCGACACACAGGACAGGTAGTAAGAGAAGTTTCCGCAAAGCACGTGCATTCAACGTCAACATTTGCTATAATCAATCAATCAATCAATCAATCAATTTATAAGTGTAAATAAATTATGTTTGTTTATACGAAGAAAGTAGAAAACCATACTTGAATTTATACATTTGCGCTTTTTATTTTTTTTTATTTTTAGAAAAAATAATTTTATACATTTTGTTTAGTCGGAAAGGAACTTAAATTAGTGTTTCAAATAATTTTATTTGTCTTAATAATTATTATTTTTTTTTTTACATGTTTACAAATTTTCTTGTTTGCTACCCAAAAATATATGAACGTTTGAATAATCATGATTTCAATTATTACCAAAATAATCGTGATTAATATATATTTTTTATTGCACATTCAGAACAGATATAACATTTGTTAATAATCGTGAGTTAACTATTACAGTCATGCAATTAATTACAATTAAAAAATTTAATCACCCGACGCCCCTCATTTTTAATAATCTTTTTTTTAATCGTGAGTTAACTAGTGAAGTCATGCGATTAATTACAATTAAAACATTTAATCACCTGACGCCCCTAATTTTTAATAATCTTTTCTTCTTAAAAAAAAAGATTTAAAAAAGAAAAGATTATTAAAAATAAGGGGTGTCAGGCAATTAAAATTTGTCATCGTAATTAATCGCATGACTTCACTAGTTAACCCACGATTTTATATTTGTTCTAAATATCCCCCCCAAAATTCTAGGTTTTCATACTCTTGTTAACAAAAGTGGAAACAAATGTTAAACTAATAGAAATAGTTCAAATGAATTTTTGACGTCTATAGCCGTCAATGGCAGTGAATGAGTTAAACAACTTTTCCAAGTGAATTCGGCCAAATGAGCCTCAAAAAAAGGCACGATACGTTACAAAGTCATTTCAGTCGCCACATCAAAATTCATCCAGCCAGTTCCTTCTTGGCATGTCTATCACAAGTAGACCCTCAAAAAAAAACCTCTCAGAAACCCGTACCAAAAAAGACCCAGCAAAACTGTTCTTTTGGTTCCAAGCGGCCATTTTAGAGTCATTTTTGCCATTTACGGAGTAGCGCTCCATTTTGTTGGCTCAGAAGTGAAGGGGCTTGGCACCCTTCAACCATCCTGAAGCAGTGGGACACAATCACATTGTGCACCTCAGTTGATATATAAACATTCTCCACCCGGCTTTTGGAAGAGAACAATCCCGCTGTTTCACATGCGGGGAGCTCCCAACTCCCAACCCTGGGCAGAATCCTCAGTTTTCATCACAGCGAGATACTGTAGATCAAAAGTATTGACATACGTGTGTTTTTTTTGTTGTTTTTTTAAAGCTCCAGGTCACCTTGATAGTGAGAAACTCCAGCCATGTCCACAAATTAGCCGTATATGGGGTCAAACTTCCACCTGGAGTTCACAAATTAATAACAGAAACAGCACGTTTTTAATAAAATGGCCTATTGTCATGTTGTCGTCGACATCAGACTCAGTCAGTTTTAGCCAATCAGAAGTCTGAAGAAAGTAATTTGTGGAAAAGGCAAAAATAAAGTCAGAAATGTCCGCATGGCCTAATTCAATTAAAATGATTAAAACTTAAATTAAATTAAAACTGGCATATTTTCAGGCTGTAGTGTCAAAGATGAGGCGATTCAAAATTTAAATCGGAAGGATTTGCATGACTTCAATAGTTAACTCGCGATTAATCACAAATTTTATATCTGTACTAAATGCACAATAAAACATTTTTTTCCCCAAGTTTTCATACTGTTGTTAACATAAAAGTGGAGGGAAAAAAGATAAACAAATAGAAATCTGGCGGCATCTTTTAGTCATTGATACAGTCATTTCATAATAATTCATAAAATTGCACTGTACTGTAAAAAACGAGTTTGATATTGATTTGTGTTGAGGTCATTTTTCTGCCACTAGATGGCATAATTGCATTTGTAAGACGGTGACCGCTTTACCATGAAGTGCACATTTTTAAAATTGTAAAACACAACTTGACCCCAGTCTCCATAAATATGCATTATTTTTACATTTATTACTGCAAAATTTTGCGTTGCAATTGGAATTCCCCCACTTCAGGCTTGCCAAGTCGGGGCGGTCATTAATCGCGTGTGAAAAAAAAAATTTGTGGCTTAAAAGGAACTTTAAATTAACTCAAAATTAATGTACTCATTTTGACACCCCTAATTTCCAGAAAAGACTTCACAAAATCGTGGAACTTTCATATTGGCTGCCAAAATTAAAATGAAATATGAACTATGACATTAGTTGTAAATGGTAATTATGGTCTCACTTAATAGTGGTTCTATCGGCGTATGTGTATCAATATGTTTGAAAGGGAGAGAAGCTTCATTCCCGGCATCCCGCCATCCTCCACACATCGTCTTCACCCACTCAACGTGCTTTTTTTTCTTCTTTCCTCCTCTCCTGGCTGACGAGATCCACCATGTGCGCATTTCAACTAAGTGACATTTAAGAGGTGTTGTTAATATTCATATGTCAAGCTGCTCGCTGGCTCTTTAAACATCACCATGGCAACGGGGCAGGAAGCAGGAAGTTACGGAAGTGAGCGATAACTCAAATTCATCTCTCCCGTTGGCCCTGATGTACGTCCAGGTTGCACAAGTGCACTTTTTATTTTTTTATTTTTTTTACATGTAAACACTGAGACCTCTTCCGGCATTCCAGCACCCCCTGGAGTTGACCTCTGGGCGGGGCTGGCCGACGGGAGGTCACGGTTATTCTTAGACCCGGGAGATAACGCAGCGCTGTCATAGATCATTGCGCCGAAACTAGGAGTGCATTTGCCTCCCTCTCTTTTAAGCCAATCAATCAAAGGAGGTCGAACCCCGCAAAGACGGTCATCCTGATCGATCCATGCAAACGTTATGCGCTTCCTCATATTTCTAGTTATCTAGTTACACAGATGTTACTCTTTAATCTTGACTGGCTTCGTTGTTCTCCTGCACAAAAACATTGAGGAGTAGCACATGCCTCGACTGTCCAGCATTGTGATAAACGTCAGCTTGTGTCACTCAAAGTGATTATTTCATGCTTGACACGCGCTTTTCAGGGAAAGTCCATAAAAAAAGATGGCAAACAAGGAAACAATACAACTAAGGACAATTGCTGCAGCTAGTACTACCTAACTACTGCTACCGACTGCCAACATTTACTAACAAGTACTAACAACTGCTAGCATCGGCAACAATTGCAAATAACGACTAACACCTGCTAACAACAACAGTGGCTACAATAACTGCTAACAACTGCTGCTAGCAGTTGTTAGCAACACGTAACAATACGACAATTTCTAACAAATGGTAAAAAAAAAAAGCTAAATAATTGGAACAACAATTACTACTACTACTGCTCACACAACTATTAACAACAATTGCAAACAAACTGATAACGACGACTAATACCTGCCAACAAGTTCTAATAAAATAACTGCTAACTACTACAACTAATTGCTAACAGCGAATTGAGAGATTTTTAAAGAGCTACTAACAACCGCCAATACCGTAACTGCTAACAACAACAACTACTGTAACAACTGTGACTACATCACCTTGCTAATTGCTAACAATTTAGCGTACAATGCTTTCCAGCTACTGCTAACATTAACTGTCAAAAAAAAAAAGCTGCTTGCTGACCGCTAAATACGAACTACTAACAACTACTGCTGACATCTATTAACAATTGCAAACAATTAATAACTGCTAACTACTACAACTAATTGCTAACAGCGAATTGAGAGATTTTTAAAGAGCTACTAACAACCGCCAATACCGTAACTGCTAACAACAACAACTACTGTAACAACTGTGACTACATCACCTTGCTAATTGCTAACAATTTAGCGTACAAT
Organism: Vanacampus margaritifer; assembly: GCF_051991255.1. Classification (NCBI taxonomy): domain Eukaryota; kingdom Metazoa; phylum Chordata; class Actinopteri; order Syngnathiformes; family Syngnathidae; genus Vanacampus; species Vanacampus margaritifer. The sequence goes on from NC_135432.1 coordinate 65,159,919, forward strand.
GCTTTCCAGCTACTGCTAACATTAACTGCCAAAAAAAGCTGCTTGCTGACCGCTAAATACGAACTACTAACAACTACTGCTGACATCTATTAACAATTGCAAACAATTAATAACTGCTAACTACTACAACTAATTGCTAACAGCGAATTGAGAGATTTTTAAAGAGCTACTAACAACTGCCAATACCGCAACTGCTAACAACAACAACTACTGTAACAACTGTGACTACATCACCTTGCTAATTGCTAACAATTTAGCGTACAATGCTTTCCAGCTACTGCTAACATTAACTGTCAAAAAAAAAAGCTGCTTGCTGACCGCTAAATACGAACTACTAACAACTACTGCTGACATCTATTAACAATTGCAAACAATTAATAACTGCTAACTACTACAACTAATTGCTAACAGCGAATTGAGAGATTTTTAAAGAGCTACTAACAACCGCCAATACCGTAACTGCTAACAACAACAACTACTGTAACAACTGTGACTACATCACCTTGCTAATTGCTAACAATTTAGCGTACAATGCTTTCCAGCTACTGCTAACATTAACTGCCAAAAAAAAGCTGCTTGCTGACCGCTAAATACGAACTACTAACAACTACTGCTGACATCTATTAACAATTGCAAACAATTAATAACTGCTAACTACTACAACTAATTGCTAACAGCGAATTGAGAGATTTTTAAAGAGCTACTAACAACTGCCAATACCGCAACTGCTAACAACAACAACTACTGTAACAACTGTGACTACTTCACCTTGCTAATTGCTAACAATTTAGCGTACAATGCTTTCCAGCTACTGCTAACATTAACTGTCAAAAAAAAAAGCTGCTTGCTGACCGCTAAATACGAACTACTAACAACTACTGCTGACATCTATTAACAATTGCAAACAATTAATAACTGCTAACTACTACAACTAATTGCTAACAGCGAATTGAGAGATTTTTAAAGAGCTACTAACAACTGCCAATACCGCAACTGCTAACAACAACAACTACTGGAACAACTGTGACTACATCGCCTTGCTAATTGCTAACAATTTAGCTTACAATGCTTTCCAGCTACTGCTAACATTAACTGCCAAAAAAAAGCTGCTTGCTGACCGTTCAATACGAACTACTAACAACTACTGCTGACATCTATTAACAACTATTAACTAGTACTACCATCCCCAGGCAACAAACGGCTGCTACACCTGCAAACGACAACTAGTATTACTAACACCTGCCGTTAACTGTAATAACTGCTAACAACAACCGATTGTAGCGTTTTCAAACGATTACAAACAACCGTTAACAACTGCTTCTACAAGCGCTAATATCTACTACAACTGCTAACAACAATCATGAACAACTGCTAGCACCAACTACTAACCACAATTTTTACTAAAAGAACAACTGCTACTGCTAGCGGTAGCATTTATTGTTACCTGTTGGCCTTAAACACATTTGATGAGCGAATGTTGCATTCGACTGAGTGGCTGAATGAAAACGCCGAGCCCGCCTCGACTGCCGGCGACTCTTCAGATGGTCGGTGTGAACGTGCCTCAACGTGTCCGGAAGTCGGGAATGTTTACTGTCAAGCTGTTATTTGTTGCCGTTTTCTCTTGTGTGACATTCACGGGCATTTGGAGCCAATTCTTGGCCTATTTGGTTGCATTATTATAAGAGAAGATGAATATTTGGCCACTCGTCTAACGTGCGTGTTAAAATATTTTAAATGATTACTGTCGTTACGGAAATGATTGTGTCATTACTTAGGAATGACTCATTAACTTTAAATGTCCAGAAACATCACACCTTGCCTTAACATTTAAAAGACTTCACCCTCTTTTGTCTCTTTTGTTCCTGTAAATGAGACTGACACTTAATATCCTCCCGTTTTCATGCTACTTTTCCCATGAATCTCATGTGTTAAAATGGAGTTTGTGGTGTCTGTTTTACAGACAAAAGTATCGGAAGACACGTCAGGATCAATTCTTCTACGACTACTACGATCGCTCGATGCTTAATCGAAGCAACGGACAGTAATGATTGACTTGAATGAATGATATAAGAGATAACAGGGGAAGTGAAATGCTTCACTCTCACATACACACATTCCAGTCAGGACTGTCTTGAAAAAACACTTCAATATTCTTTTCAGATGTCTTTTTTCCCCCTCCCGTTGCCGAGTCAACTGCTTTTCTGTCTTTTATTAATTGAGTAACGCCAACGTGGGGACGCCTCGGATGACTTTGCATGTTGGATTCTGTAATGTGCATTTCCTTTCAGGCAGTGTTTGAGGGTGAAAACCGGTTCGGCAAGTTGGAGATGCTGTTTGATCAAATTGGTGTCTGCGTGCTTTGTAATCATTTGCTAATATGAACATGAACTGAAGAGCTGTTTGTGTTCTATGGATGTCATTTATTTGAGCTGGTTTGAAATTTCAGCGGTAATAATATATTCTTTAAAAAATGTGTGAGGGGTTAAATTGGAAGCTATGAATTCAATCTCTTTGGAATGGAAAAAACAAACAAAAAACAGTTAAAAATGGCTTCTTTGGGTTTTAAAAAAAGAAAATTGGTGTAAAAAACAAAACGAAAACCAAGCTAGAAGATTTCATGGAAAATCAGGAACAAACAATCCCTTTTGACTTAATTATAGACAACAATTGATTATTTCTGGGGGGGAGGTAGGGGGGGGGGGTATTAAATGCCTCAGTAAAAAAAGAGACTTGTATTGATTAAAAAGGCAGCTTTTTCCCCCTAAAATAAATCAGATAAAAAAAAGTGGGCTTAGTTAAAATAAAACAAATGGATTAAAAAAAAGCTTCCATGTGGTGAAAAATGAAGGCTCTTTGGGTAAAGAATAGAAAAAAAACATCTGATAAAAACAGATTTTAGGAGGTGAAAATAAACAGGAAAAAAATCATTCTCTGTGTTAAAAATAAATATGAAAAAGCTGCTTCTCTAGATATTATAACGCTTTTTAATGTCATTGTTAGGGCCCGACCGATTAATCGGCCACCGGTTATAATCGGCCGATTATTGGCCAAATGGTCGATTATTTTCCCCTTAAAACATTACAGAAGAAAAATGAAGATTCCGACGCTGTGAAAGTACCCTGAATGCACCATTTTGCTTGTGTAGCATTAGCAACTAGCAAGTGTGTAGTTTATGTTATTCTGTTGTCCCCAAGCGTCCTTTAAGCTGTTTAATGACACCTCAGTTGGAGTTAACTGTAAAACTAAACACACGACGCTAAGAATTTCATCCACTGTATGTTAAATACAAAACGTGCTTTATTTTTTTTAAACATCACGAGCAAAGGGAGGATCCCATTCAAATGCTAACAGGAAGTTAGCATTGACTTCAGAAAATGAATATTCACACACAAATGCTGTGGGAACACGTACACACAGGTGAGATAACACTACGCAAGGGCACAAATTCTTCCCAATGTGTGAAAAACGAGTTATTTTAATAAAATTCAATCACAACTTCTGTACTCAATTTAAGTGTGTATGCTATGGATGCACTGCACCACACTGCCCCCAAGAGGCCAAAAATGCACAGGAACAGTCAGTATTTGTTCTTACTGTATTTTTCACTTCCTAATATTTTCGTTTATTCTTATTCTTATTATATAGATTTTTGAATAATCGACGTAAATCGGCATCAAAAAATGTATATCGTTCGGGCCCTAGTCATTGTTAGCATTGTACTGTTTACTATGCCAAAATGACTGCTCTGAATAATGTAATCCAAACAACAAAGCTTGTATCATCCTAACACTTTGCACAGTGTCAACACTGACTCTAAATAGATGCTCATACTGTATGGATAAACCCACATGTGGGTGTGCTGGGCGTCACAGTGGGAGTCTGTTTGCTTGATGATGACTCAGTGCTCAGTGTGCATGCTCATTCCTCACTTGACTCGACAATGATGTCTCCCCTCTGACTCATTAGGGTGCAACCATCAAAAGAAAAGTCACACACAACACGCCAGCTGACAAAGCCTTAAAACCCGCATGCTCATCTTCAAATTGTTATTGTGTTCGTACTAGGGGTGTGCCCAAAAATAGATTCTCATAAGAATCGCAATTCTCATTTAGTACGATTCAGAATCGATTTTAAATGTCCCAAAATCGATTTTATTTAAGTTATTTTATACTGTCTTGCCTTTGTGTGTGCCTTTATTTGGAGCACTGTTCATGTTGTACCCGGTTTGGCCACTGAGGGGCAGTGTGGTTCCACGCGATCTAATACACTGTTTAGTTGTAGCCACATTAGAGAGTAGAAGGAAAAAGTCACGATCAAGTTATTCCAATAAACTTTTTTTTTTCAGCGTGGAGCCATTCTTTTGAGTGATAAAAGTGCCGCGAGTAACGCGCTAATTAGCATTAGCCAGTCAGACTGGAGTAGATCATTACAATTCCTTGCACATCTATAGATTGAAGCAAAAATCAGTGTCAATCAAATCATTTTCAATTAAAATCCGCTCTCAATCGAAAATCGATTCTGAATCGAATCGCACACCCAAAAACCGGAATCGAATCGTGAGACATTCAAAGATTCCCCACCCCTAGTTCGTACTGTCGTTTGGCCTTGGCGGAGGTGTGCATTCTACATTACGTCACGTCCCGTCTCCACTCTTTTCAGGCGCGCCCTGCTCCGGGCGCTAACGGCTGCTGAGCATGCTGGCCAAGGCTCCGCCCACGACCAGCAGACTCGATCTGATAAACGCCGAAAGTTCGGACAGCACGGTGACTGACGGAATCAAGATGGCCGATCTGGTGGAGAGCTTGGACGCCCGAGAGCTGGACTTTGATGATGGGGAGGACGTAGACTACGAGGGAAACTGTCTAGGTACTCTATGGGTATGAATATTACTCGGGATCCACTGATACTACTTTTTTTTCCCCCCTAGATTACAAGTACTGATATTTGAGTAACAAATTGGCCAATGATGGTCAAAGCCAGTAGTAGCTACTGCATGTACAAGGTGATCTTGCATATTGTAAGACTCTAATAAATTTAAAATGAAGCAGACCAGAAGCTGCACTTGGAGAGCGTGGAAATCTTGGAAGCAACATCAAGATTCTCCAGCGTAGCATCCCACTCGCTCCACTTCATCGTTCGCCTCCCACATGCACGACTCTCACCCCTGCTACGGCCCTCTCCGTCCTCCCAGGGGACTGCCGCATCCCGTTCTCGGCCGTCTACGCCACGGTGGGCTTCAAGGAGGCCAGCGCTAAGGTCTTCCTTCCCACGGTGCCCATCACCGCCCGCATCCTGGAGGTGGAGCGCTTCACGGCGGCGCAGGATCGCTTCAACCTGTCGCAGCACAGGAGCGTCAATAAGGTACATTTACACACCACTGATTAAAAAAAAATAGCATTTTGTCCTCTTTGTAGAGGAAAGAGTTCACAATTATTCAAAATTTCTGTTTCAGTTAAGTTGAATTAACTTAAGTTTAATTAAATAAAATTTACTTAAGTTTTTAAGTAAATGGTACTATATTTTGTTTTTGTTTTTGGAAACTAAATTCAAGGGAATATTTGTCAGAAAATTATCCCAAAAATATTGCAAATGTTTTTCGTCCCTTTTCCAGTTAACTCATTCACTGCCATTGACGGTTATAGACGTCAAAAATTCATTTGAGCTATTTCTATTAGTTTGACATTTTTTCCCAATTTTGTTAAGAAGAGTATCAAAACCTAGAATTTTTTTTATTGTACATTTAGAACAGATATAAAATTTGTGATTAATCGTGAGTTAACGGCCCTAATTTTTAGCAATCTTTTCTTTTCTCTTCTTTTAAATCGCGTCAGGCGATTACAATTTTTAATTGTAATTAATCGCATTACTTCAATAGTTAACTCATTATTAATCACAAATTTTATATCTGTTCTAAATGTACAATTTTTTTTTCTAGGATTTCATACTCTTGTTAATAAAAGTGGGGAAAAATGTTAAAATAATAGCAATAATTTAAATGAATTTTTGACGTCTATAGCCGTCAATGGCAGTGAATCAGGCGATTACAATTTTTAATTGTAATTAATCGCATTACTTCAATAGTTAACTCATTATTAATCACAAATTTTATATCTGTTGTAAATGTACAAAAAAAATTCTAGGATTTCATACTCTTGTTAATAAAAGTGGGGAAAAATGTTAAACTAATAGAAATAATTCAAATGAATTTTTGACGTCTATAGCCGTCAATGGCAGTGAATGAGTTAATTGCCATTAAATCCTACAAATGACCCCCAAATGTTGTAATCAATTCCCGTCAATTGCCACCACGCACCACAGTCTCTGCCGGCCGTGTTCAAGATTGAGATGAAGCACGGCGAGTTCACGTGGGTGGTGAAGAGGAAGGAGAAGCACTTTTTGGAGCTCCACCGAGAGCTGAGGACGTACAAGACCTTCATGAGGATACCGCTGCCGTCGCGCAGGTCGGCCACGCCCATCTCATTTGCATATCGAAAGCACAAACTGTTAACTAGATTGGGCCTTTATTCAGATATGTGTTCTGTTGTAAGGCATAACCAAATGTGGGTCGGTTTTTAATATTTCCATTTCATTTATTCATCATATGATGTGATGAAAATATAATGTGGATGTTGAAATGTGTACATCGGAAAAAATATTTTACACACAGAAACCACAATTAGTATTAGTAAATATTTATCGCCATACCTTTGCAATATACTGTATACAAACTAATTAAAATCTATTAAAATACATGAAACAAAATACAAATATTTGCTATTTTTTCCGTAATACACGTGGCGCCACTATTTGTTACTATTTGTAAAAGTTTTATACATTATAATAAAAATCTTAATATTTACATGAAACACTATTTGTTCATATTCGGGTTTGGAGTTTTCTCTCAAGAATCTATTGCAGAGCTGCACCTAAAAATATTGACAATATTGATATGTATGCATACTTAGAATATATTACAAATATAAAATAAAACATAAAACCAAAAATCATTATTTTAATAATACACGTGGAGCCACTATTTTGGATGCATTTTCTGTCAAGAACAAAATATTGATCACATTTATTATTTATACACCATTCAAATAAATAATGAAATAATTTAAACACATACAGTACATATAAAAAGATTTTACTTTTTTATTTTTTATTTTTTTAGTTTATACAATATGTGGATTGTGGAAGCAGTACTAGTTCCTGTTTTCTCATATCCCTTTCTATTTGAAGAGGAGGCATGCATGCTAATGAGGACGCTAACCTGTAATTATTCGTAATTATAGCCTTGTGATAACAAAGTGGTAAAACTTGCTTTTTTTTAATTGTCGATCGTCTTTCTCTAGTTGCCTTTTCAGACTGTATCATTGCTATATTGCCTATCTTTTTTACTGTCCATCCAGTAAATTCACAATGTGGCCTTTTTAAGGCAGCCCAATTGTGCAGACCCACCACGATTCTTACAACTCTCTGTTCCCGCTAGCTCAAAAACAAGATTAAGCTTTTAATAACACGCTCCTGTGTTGTTGACTTTACTTTATTGCATCCATGTCACACAGTTCGACAAAACATTTATAATGCCTTCAAGACCGGCTCACCCTGCAGTCAATTTATTCTCGCTAACCGAATTAGCCTGCGCAACAAACAACCCGCCAGGCGATGCCGCGCACCTCAACAAGGATTTGAATGAGCAAATAAAATGGATTCTCACCCGTCTTCTCCTTGTGTCGACAGTCACACGGTCAAAAGGAGGACGGTGAGGAAGAGCGAGGTGAGGGAGATGCCCTCGCTGCCCAGGGGCGGAGGCGACGAGCTGGTGCGGGACGAGCAGGTGTCCAGCCGGCGGGTACGTCAGCGTGTGACACGATGGCTTCGATTAACAACTTGGGATGCTATCTATCATTTTGCTGGAAATCAAATAGAATGCATTTCACCAAATTTAATTTGTAGTCAATCTTTGTCAACAAGGGGAGGAACAGGACCTGCGTAGTATTGGGAAAAAATTAGGTTGGCAAAATCCGCCGGGACGAGGGACCCGAGGCTTAAAAATGCGAACGCCCCAGCCAAAACGGGACATCTGGTCACCCTAAATAACACTAATCTTGCATTATGTATTTATTTTTGTTGTTGTTGTGATTATATACTCACAGGTCACAATATTAGGTACACCTGCATGGTCCAATGCAGGGGTGAGCAAAGCGGTTTCGTTATCTCATTTGGCATTGATTTCATTTGCATTAAATTAGCTGTTGTTTTCCACACAATGTGTTAATTAAAGTGTACCTATTAATTTTGAATGTATTATTTTAGTCATTTGTTGTTAAATACTTGCTTAATTTCTTTATTGCTAAAATTAAAATTAAAATATTGGTCAAATAAGCTCTCTACATAGTGAACATTAGTGAACAAGTACTCGTTTCAAAGTGTTTGCATGTTAACGTTGACTTGAACGTCTGCTAGCTTAACGCTAGCACACAATGCAAAACACCTTCGACGGCTAACAAAACTAGCATTGATTTTATTGTTATGATCAACCTTAAAACAACTTATTTAGTTAGCTTACTTAGTTGCAACAGTCGTCTTCCTGCCCCCTGCTGGCCAGTTCCCACTGATTGAATCGACAAAACATAAGGACAAGTACGGATGGGCAGTTTTGATCACTCGGCAAAAGAAAATCATCACGTTTGTGTGCGTCTGTGTTTCTCCAGAGACAATTGGAGGAGTATTTGAACAAGCTGCTGAAGATGGCGTTGTACCGAAAATATCACCACACTGTGAGTATCCCGTCACTCGTGTTAGTGATGTTCACACTTGTTTTATAATTTGATGAGCGTTATTTATCGCTATGTTAGGAGCCTCGTCAGCGCGTTGAACAGCTGAGCGGGATGCAAATTGCCTCGCGGTGTGACGTTGTCGTCTGTTGTCTTTTCTCAGATGGAGTTCATTGACGTCAGCCAGCTGTCTTTCATTCACGACCTCGGCCCCAAAGGACTGTGAGCGCTTGTTTTGTTTTTTTTGTTTTCACAAAAATGCGCTGTTAAATCTGATTATTAGATTTTTTGTTTTTAATGTACAAATTAATTTGTATTTATTTGATTTTTTATTCATATTTTTGTGTTAATTAAGCATTGTATTTTTATCTTATTACATTGGCCAATGTTTTTTTTTTAATTATTTTTTTATTTTTATATTTATTTTTTTGAGTGCCAAAGATATTTGAATGGTTTGTGGGTAATTTTGGGCTGCTGAGTCAGAAAATGACATCGTTTTTTTTTAATTGGCTTTACGTTTTTGACAGTTGATTGATGTGCTTTGACAGTTTACAATATGACTTCAGCTGTTTTTGCATTGGGAAAATCTTTTGTTTACTCTGCTAAAATTGCCTCCTTTTCAGAATTTTTGCTTGATTTTCAAATGATTTGCACATAGAAGGCTTTCTGCAATGACATCTTTCACGATATTGCATAAAGACAGAATAGTGCGGACAGGATTCAAAAGGCAGATACGGCCTCATCAAAGAGTCAGCACCTAAAAAAAAAAAAAAAAACGACGAATGTAATATGTCAAAAACTATAGTCAATCCGGAAAACCAATGCCATTTTGGTATCAAAATAGCCTAAAACCGTTGACACCAAAATGTGTATTGAGCAGTGTTCTTTTTTATGTTGCATTTTGCAGCTCTTGTACTTACTGCAGATTTTATTTTATTTTCAAATGTATTATTTTTAGATGTGTTATAATTTGTGTGTGCAGGGAAGGAATGATACACAAGCGCTCCGGGGGCCATCGTATTCCCGGCATGAACTGCTGTGGTCACACCCAAGCCTGCTACCGCTGGTCCAAACGGTCAGTGCTCTTCGCTTTCTTTTCTTTTTTTGCATCCTTTTTTTTTGTCTTTAATAGCTAATCGCTGCCTCCTTCTCTTTATCACAGCCAAAAGATTATATGAGCATTTTTACAATGTATTGCAAGAACACACGCACGCACACACACGCGCACGAATAATCCCACACATTTGGAAGGCTCCGTCAAGCCACCTACGGCTCCGTGATGATTTGCTTCCCACAGTCCTCCTCTCCCCAAAAAAACAACAACAAGCAACATAAAGGATGCTCACACGTGCAACAAAAGTTTACGCCAATCCGCACGCGATGATGATGATGATGATGATGATGATGATGATGATGATGATAAAGAGTGCGTGTTTGTGTTATGTATCAGGTGGCTGGTGGTGAAGGACTCATTCCTGTTGTACATGAAGCCCGACTCGGGAGCGATCTCATTTGTTCTCCTGGTGGACAAAGAGTTCAGCATCAAGATGGACTCCAAAGACACTGAGACCAAGCACGGGGTCAGGGTTGACAGCCTTTCCAGGTGTGTGTGCGTGTGTTTAAGCTTTTTTTTTTTTTTTTTTTTTAAATCTTAATGTGACATCCTGTGAGGTCATGTGCCCGCAGGACGCTGGTGTTGAAATGCAGCAGTTACAGACACGCCCGCTGGTGGGGTCAGAGCATCGAGAGCTTTGTCAGGAATCACGGCAAGGCCTTCCTGCGGGAACACCGCTTTGGCTCCTTTGCACAGGAGCAGGAAAACATTCCTGCCAAATGGTCAGTGCAAACCATGCACAATGTCCCTTGTCCAACTCGTGTCCCTAGTTGGAAATATATAGTAGAGATAAGCGGTTAGGAAAATGAATGAATTTAATGAACTACTGATGCTTTACAATGAATGAATGTTTGCGTCGAATGTCATCGGGTTCACCTCATGACTCGAGACATGAGACTTGCGGGTTTATTTTTTCATCAATTTGTGAGGTTTTTTTTTGTGAGGTTACAAATCTGCGAGTTTATTTGTTGTTCATTTGTGAGATTTTTCGCGCAAATTTTCCACTTTTTAATTTATTTTTATTTTTATTTTATTTATTTTATTTTTATATATTTTTTTTTTATTTTTTTTATTTTTTTTTATAATTTTACAAATATAAATATAGTCAGTAAATTTGTGAGATTTTTCTCGGAATATTACCCCCCTCTCTAAAAATTGTTTTATTTATTTATGTTGTCCTAATATACCATCGTTTATTTTTTTTAAAGCCTTTTTTTAAGTAGAAGCCATTTTCTTTTTTTTCTTTTTTTTACAGGAGTTGTTTTTCTTTCAAGAAAAAAAGCCATATTTTTTTATTATAAAGAAAAAGTTTTCATTTTTTTTAAAAAATTGCCTGTCAGACCCTTTTCAGGCTGCAACCGTTTTTTTGTTTTGTTTTGCCACATTACTAATTCTCTTTTGTGATTGGCTGGAAAAGGTCACATGATCATAACTCCCTTATAGTGAGGCATGTGGTGTCCATTTTGACTCAGTTTACGGATTAATAATGGATGTTTGATACCATGCAGCCTCTCTATGAGTACCCAAAACAATTCAAAATAAGACGCAATACCGATACCTGGTATTAGTACTCGGCCATCCAACGATAGTAAAACTTTATTTGTATAGCATTTTTGTAAACAAAATTACAAAATGATCTGTGTGTGTTGTGCTTGATGGACATACTGTTGTGATGACTAAGTAACTCTGTCATGCAGGTACGTGAACGGAAAGACTTACATGGAGGACGTAGCCGATGCCTTGGAGGAGGCCAGAGAGGAAATCTTCATTACTGACTGGTGGTGAGTGTCATTCATGGGCCGCTAGTTGCTAAGGCAAAAAAAAGGGATTGGAACCAACACAGCAGCTTTCAGGATGCTTATCCTGCCGCTCATTCACTTAAGTAACATGAGCCAACAGAATTGCACATGTGACCTCTGGATGCCAAACTGTGAGCTTAGACAGTGACAAGCCACAACATTAGGAACACGTTATATTTAAGAAACATTTCAGTAGGAATATGAAGTATAACAAATGGTGTGTATTGGTGTGCAGGCTGAGTCCAGAGATCTTCCTGAAGAGACCTGTGGTCGAGGGAAACCGCTGGAGGTTGGACTGCATCCTAAAGCGCAAAGCTGTAAGTGAGGACGCAATCGCTTGCCAGTTTCAGTTTTCAGTGTCACTCGTTGCTAGGCGGGATTCATAAGGCACGTCATCGTTGCATTTTGTTGAGGAAAACGTTGTATTTTGACCCCCAAAAAAGTATAGATAAAAAAATAATAATGAACTACTGTATATATTCTAATTAAGTACATTATGAGAATGTTGTATTATTTCTGAGAAAGTCAGAATCCTGTTTTTAAGAAAAGTCTTAATATTAATTCAGTAATGTATTTTTTTAGGACAATTTAGTATTTTTGGTGGCAAATCATTTTTTTCATTTTTTATTTATGCATCGTACTTTTTATTAGAAAAAATGGGAATTTTTAACATTAATTCACGTTTTTCAAGAGAAAACATAACTTTTATGACCAATTGGGTATATGTTTCTACAACAGTCATATACATATATATTTTTTAATTTCAAGGGGAAATATTGCCCTTTTTTTTTTCTTTGACCATTTTGAATATTTTTGACCAAAAAGCCATATTGTTTCAGATGAAAAAGGTTAGATATATTTTTGAGGGGAAAAAAAGAATGAAAAACCTCAACAGATTGGTTAATGTTTAGGGGAAAAGGGCAGTTTGACAAATGAGAAAGTCTGGCTTTAAAGAAAAATAAATTTAATATTACAATATTTACAAGAAACAGTCAAATTTGTATGCGTTTTCAAGGGGGGGAAAACATTAGAAATATGTATTTTTTTTTCTTGAAAAATGGTCTTATAAGACCAAAAAGAATGTCGCACTGTCTTCTAATTAGACTACATTCTTTTAAAGAAAAAGTTATCAAGCTAAAATAAAAAATAAAAAAAGAATATTGCTTTATTTTTTCTTCAAGAACACATTTTTTTGACAATCCAGTATTATTAAAAAAGAAAAAAAAGAAAAAGTAATCTTGTGAGAATTGAGATGTGATCAGACGATAATCTGACGTTGATTCGCCAGTACACCGATTATTTCATTCTTTTCTGGAGTATAACTTGACAAGATTCTTAACGTTGCTTCTTCTTACTTCACTTCCCCTCACGCAACTAACATTATTCTCTTAATATTAAACTTGTAATTCCTCAAAAAAAAAGATCTTGATGTGTGTGTGTGTGTGTGCCGGCAGCAACAAGGCGTGCGCGTCTTTGTGATGCTGTACAAGGAGGTGGAGCTGGCATTGGGCATCAACTCCGGCTACAGCAAGAGAACCCTCATGCATCTGCATCCCAACATCAAGGTCGGTTCGCCGATGTACTGAAACTTATGACTGATGAGTGTATTGCATTTACAGCTTCCTCTGTGTGTGTGTGTTTGTTGTCAGGTGATGCGCCATCCAGACCACGTGTCCTCGTCCGTCTACCTGTGGGCGCATCACGAGAAGATCATTGTGGTCGACCAATCGGTGGCCTTCGTGGGCGGGATCGACCTGGCGTACGGTCGTTGGGACGACAGGGAGCACCGGCTGACCGACGTCGGCAGCGTGACGCGCTCCGTGGCGCTCGAACAGGTCAGACTAAGACTACAAATATAGTAGGAACCCCAAGAATCCATACGTTTTTTTTTTTCCCAGGACATAAAGGCGATGCAAATCTGTTCCAGGGTTAGACCATTTCCATCATAAAAATTTGATATGTTGTACAAAGCACAGGTTTTTGGAGTTTGCAATTTTGGAGTCATTTGATTTCACATGTAATAATAATAATAATAATAATAATAATAATAATAATACATAAGTATATGTACTAGGTAATAGAAGTAAATTATTTTTTATAATATTTTGTATTTTATAGAAGGTACACAAATCCATGGAAAAAATCCTAATAAAAATATTAAAATATATATTTTCTTTATGTTAAATCAGATTTTAAAGGGGAAGTCAAGTAAAAAAAAATAAATAAAAAATTCCATCTCAGGATCCATTTTGCCACTTGCGCATCTTCAGAAATTAGGTGAGCTGTGATTGGCTGTTGCCTGAGCCCTGAGCAACTGTGATGTCATCTTCAGTCGACAGCAAGTGGCAAAATGGCCGCCCCCTGGGATGGAGAGAAACAGCTGGATTTTGCTTCATAACTCATATTCCACAAATGTAATATTAATCAGAGTTCTCCTGTTTAGACTAGTGAGGTCACATATAACATATTATTGTCAAGAAATATTTAAGGTTGACCTCCACTTTAAAGTACAACTTGTTTGGCGTAGGGAATAATGGTAGTACCAGGGTCAAACCACCTCACACAAGTGCCAAGGATAAAAAAAATAAGTTAGCCATCTTCATTTATCTGCCCCGAAACATTTTACCAGTCATCTTTCTCTCCAGGCCGCTTCCGCCAACGCTCAGTCCAATAAGGCGGCCCCGCCTGTGGACGGCGTGTGGCAAAGCAACGGGCGGGGGGCGCCCCCCGGAGACCCCGCCGACCTGCCCAAGCTGAAGGGCGTCGGCCGCAGCCGGCGCGCTCGCTTCAGCTTGTATCGACACCTGCACAAGCACACCCTGCAGCACGCAGACAGCGTCAGCAGCGTGGACAGCTCGGGTGCGAAGCCAACGTTCAATCACCTTCGCTTGCTTCGCAAATGTTTTCTCGCTCTTTTTCTGAGTGTTATACGTGTGCCTTGACAGGGAGCGGCTCAGTGCGAAGCCTCAAAACGGGTGTGGGAGAGTTGCAGGGAAACACTCGCTTCTGGCATGGAAAAGACTACTGCAACTTTGTCTATAGGGACTGGATTCAGCTGGAAAAACCTTTTGACGGTGTGTAGTACATGTAGTTATTAAATATGAGCCAGAGATGACTCAAAAGAAAAATACAGCTAGAAAACAAATGTCTTGTAAATGTGTTCTAGCATTGACACATTTAACTCTTTGACTGCCAAAAACGTTAAATAACGTTTATAAAATCCTATGGAGGAGTGCCAAAGACGTTAAAAGACGTTTGTTTCAAAACAGAGGTGAAACCAACCATTTTCTATTGTTGATTACTGAAAAATGGAATAAGGTAGAAACAAACTTTTTCTTTTTCTGATGAAAGATGAGAGTCCAATGTTTCATTTGGTAGTATGTGTGTTTCCAAAGTCCAAACACATAATTTTCTAAGGCCCTTGAAAGATCAGTCAAAATGCTTAAAATCGGCTGGCACCCACGGCATCCCTTTTCTGAAAAAGTCTGGCAGTCAAAGAGTTAAGAAGTCACTTGTTCCTGGGAAAAATTAATCAGGGACATTGTAATATTATGTGAATTAAGTAAATTTATTTATTATTTATTTATTTAGTATTTTCATGAGGAAAGACATTTTTTTCATAAAGGTCTTTTTAACAGCAAAAAGTCTTTTTTTCCCCATTTTTTATGAGAAAAAAATAAAAGATTTGATGATTTAATGAAGATGAGAAAAAAAATGCAAGAAAAAAAATAATCACATTTTAATAGCAACTTGAATTTTTGCCCTAAAAATAACGTACATTCATAGTATTTTGTGTGTTTGTTAAAAAAAAAAAAAGATTAGAAAAGGTCAGGGTTTTTTTTCCATGGGGATGAAAATTTGAGAAAATAATTCAGAATGTTTCAAAATTTAATTGAAATGTTATAGGGGGAAAAAAATCAATATTAAAAGTGATAATGGGAGAATAAAAGTTGCATTTTTGTCTGAAATAAACATGTATTTTATTAGACAAAAAATCGACTCCTGTTTTTGCCCCGTCTGCACTTTTGAGATAAACTTAGTATATATTTTTTTTGGAGACAGAAATCATAATCTGAAAAGAATAAAATCATATCATTACTAGTCAAAATAAAAATGTAATATTTTTAATATGCAACAAAAGTCGTAATGTTATCCCATTGCTTCCCCCGCTGTGCAGACTTCATCGACCGGTACGCCACTCCCAGAATGCCGTGGCATGACATCGCCTCGGCACTGCACGGCAGAGCTGCTCGTGACGTGGCGCGGCACTTTATTCAGCGTTGGAACTTCACCAAGGCAAGTACACCAATTATTATAATTATTATTATAATCATTATAATAATAAGAATTATTATTATTATTATAAATTTTAGAAGGAAATAACTAGTAGCATATATACAGATGTTAAAAGATAACATTGTCTTTATTTTAAGAAAAAATAATAATAAAAAAAGATATTACTGCAGCTTACTGCACAGTTGTGACCGTCTTCTTGTCTGTACTTCCTCCCCCTTTCGGCCAAGGCATGTAGACCAAATGGTGCCACAAAAGGAATTTATTATGATGCACTAACTGTTCAAATCTTACTCAATGTGCTGGAATGGTTCCACAAAAGAAAATCATTGACTAGAGGTTACACGGCACCGTTTTGTGCCTCACTACACACACGCAGGTCAATAAACACTCCCTTGCCTAAATTCAAGGAAACTCTTAAGTGTGGAAAAAGCACCTTTACTTTTCCCGCTCATGCTTTCTTTCCACTGCAACGTGAGGTCACGCCTTCTCGCCCCCGCTAACCTTCTTCTCCACCTCCTCCTCCTCCTCCTCCTCCTCCTCTAGATCATGAAGCCAAAGTACCGCTCTCTGTCTTATCCATTCCTGCTGCCAAAATCTCACTCCAGCGCCACTGAGCTCCGATACCAAGTGCCTGACTGTGTACATGCCAAAGTGCAGGTAAGAGAAGCCTGCGAACGTGGCGCTTCCGCTGCTCCCGTTGACCCTTTGGGCGTTGTGAACCACAATAAGCCAGAAAGAAGGCTTGAAAAAAAAAAAAGTACTGTATAATATAAAGTACGAGCATTACCGACATATCCGCCAAAGCTGCTGGAAGGACACAAAAGGGAGTCCGTGGGCCAAAAACAGCATTATGTAACTACTAAAAAAAAAGCAAAGAGCTTTGTTTTTTCTTCTTTGGTGCCACTTATGAAGTATATTTGGCCACTTTTAGCCATATTTGTTTTAGTTAGGCAGTTTATTAGACATTTAAAAAGTATCATTGTCGCTATTATTATGAGGCGAAATAAATGGCCTTTTTTTTTTTAAGTGCTTTCCCGTTTTTGAAATCTCCCCAAATTATGCAGACATCTTGGAAATAGTGGAAATTACATGACAAACTACTGTAGTGACAGCCTCAGAAGGCACACCTGGAAAGATGCAAGAAGTAGCCATTTTGGGTCTTTATTTTTCATATAATATGCGCCAATCTCCATGAAATATTTTGTATTGGAGCTCTCATTATGTAGCTAAAGAAATGTCCAGTGAGTGCATATTGATTTAAGGGGATCTAATGATCTTTCTCTTTTTTTCCCCCCTGTTTTCTGTAAGGTCTTGCGCTCAGCAGCCGATTGGTCAGCCGGCATAAAGTACCACGAGGAGTCCATCCACAACGCATACATCCAAGTCATCGCCAAGAGCAAACACTACATCTACATCGAGGTAAAAGAAAAAAATTAATTAATAGCGCATCTGAGTTGAGGTAAACATCATGCCAGAGAATAAAAAAATTATATATATATTTTTTTCATTTTTAGTTTCATTTAGCTTTTGTTTTATTGCCAAGAGAAAAGTGCATTTTTTTTCTTTTCTTTTCTTTTCTTTTCTTTTTTACTTATAGTAGTTATACATACCAAAGATTAGGGGTGTCAAAATGAGTGCGTTCATTTTGTGTTAAATTAAAGTATGATTAATGATCGTCCCTTACTTGGAAAGCCTGTATTGGGGGAATTCAAGTCGCAGCGCAGCAGACACGTCCACGTCAAAATTGAGCAGTAATAAATGTAATAATAGTGCATGTATTTGTGAAGACTGGGGTCAAGTTGTATTTTGCAATTTTAAAAATGTGCAAAATTTCTAAAGTTACTTCATCTTAAAGATTGGATTGCTCATAATATGAAAAGAAAAATGCACTGATGCAATTATGCCATCTAGTGGCAGAAAAAAATAACACAAATCAATATCACACTAGTTTTTACCGTACAGTACATCATTTTTTATTTTAACTCATTTTATGAATTATTCTGAAATTACTGTATCAATTTGTTTTAACATTTTTCCACTTTTGTGTTAACAAGATAAAAAATTTGCAATTAACCGCAAGTTAACTATTGAAATCACGCGATGAATTACAATTACAAAACGTTAAGTCGACAATAAATGAAGCATCATCTTGTCCTCCTCAGAACCAGTTCTTCATCAGCTGTGCTGACAACCGAATGGTGTACAACAAGATCGGAGACGCCATCATCGAGAGGATCCTCAGAGCGCACAAGTAACCCGTGTTCACTTCAAAATGTCTTGACAAAAATGCTCCATTTTCCGTTTAGCTACATTATTACCTCCGCCAGGCACTGGAGCTCATTTGGTGTACCTAACGAAGCGACCAGTCTTGCTGTAACTGATGTGTATGTGTGCTGACAGGGAGGGCAAGAAGTATCGCGTGTACGTGGTGACCCCTCTCCTTCCCGGCTTCGAGGGCGACATCACCACAGGCGGGGGGAACGCCATCCAGGCAGTCATGCACTTCAATTACAGGTGAAGCACAATCAGGAGGCTTTGAAATGGAGAAAGCCTGGGAAGTGAATCCATTTTTTTTTTTTGAATTCTTATTTTGTTTTTTTAAGAACCATGATCCGAGGGGATTACTCCATCATCTCCCAGCTTCGAAAGGAGAGTAAGTACGAGATCATGTGTTTCTTCAAAGCCAAATTAACCCTGGAGAACCCATGGGGTCAAATTTGGCCCCTATAAATTCTTTTTTTTTTTTTTACAAATTTAACTTCAAAAGTCCAGAGTGCCACTTCTGACCCCTGCATGGGGCCATCTAGTGGATGAATATTGCACTTACATGAGCCAGAGTGGTGATGACAAGATGGCTGGCAACAAACATGCTGTTTTGTTGAGCTGGAAATCAATCCAAACAAAACCATCAGATGGTAAAATTGTGTTTTTTTTGTTAATCTATTTCATATCATGTTGCAGAATGCCTAGGAGTATGTTATAGATATATATATTTTTTTTTGATAAATTAGCAATTCTGAGCTAGTTAAAAAAAAAGGGTTAAAATTGAAAAAACATATATTTTGGTGTTCAGTGAACTTATAGCAGTCATTTAATGTATAATTCATAATTTTCCAAAGAAGAAACGGGTTCTTGGGTTCTCCAGGGTTAAAGGTCAACAGGCCTAATCACTCACCTGTATAACACAGTTCAGTATAGAAAAGCTACAGTCTTAGTTTTGGAGGTGCTGGTGAGTGATGTCCGTCATCTAGTGGTGAAAAGTCTGATATGTGGTTCCGCTCTCCTACTCCGCAGTGGACGACCACTGGATGAACTACATCTCCTTCGCCGGCCTGCGAACGCACACCGAGCTGGAAGGCCGCCTGGTGACGGAGCTCATCTACGTGCACAGCAAGATGCTCATCGCTGACGACAATACCGTCATCATCGGTGCGTCGCCGCTATTTTGAGGCGCACTGACGCCTTCTGAGTGTGACCCGTCGAGAAAGCTGTCAGCGGTCGTATAAGAACACACTGAAAGCAATTGAGCGTTGCACTCCTACGCCACCTGCTGGCTGGATAGGACGAGGACCTGGCAGCAATCTGATTTTAACCGCCGCGTGGCGTTTCAGGCTCGGCCAACATCAACGACAGGAGCATGCTGGGCAAGCGCGACAGTGAGGTGGCGGTCCTCGTGGAGGACACGGAAAAGGTGGCCTCGGTGATGGACGGGCGCGAGTTCCAGGCTGGTCCGTATGCGCTCGGGCTGCGTCTGGAGTGCTTTAGGTGACAGATTTATTCTTTTTCATCCATACGTTACATACATGGCTTATCCTCACGAGGGTCAGCGTTCTGCTGGCAACAGTCCCAATTATGATTTGTTTTGATTGCCTTTATTATTTAGTTTAAAGCCTAAATACAAAAAAAAAACTGAAATATTTTCAAGCCCACCTTACATTGCTGTTAAAAATAAATGACTTAATGCTAACTTAAGTATGTGTGTAAAGTACTCCTCCAAGTCACACACTAAAAAAACAAATTACCACGGGTAACTTTATTAACTCATTCACTGCCATTGACTGCAATAGACGTCAAAAATCAATTTGAACTATTTCTATTTTTTTTCCTCCCACTTTTGTTAACAAGAGTATGAAAATCTAGAATTTTTTTATTGTACATTTAGAACAGATATAAAATGTTTGATTAATCGTGAGCTAACTAGTGAAGTCATGCGATTCAAATTCGATTAAAAAATCGCCTGACACCCCTAATTTTTTAATAATCTTATTATTTTTTTTAAATCGCGTCAGGCGATTACAATTTTTAATTGTAATTAATTGCATAACTTCAATAGTTAACTCACAATTAATCACAAATTTTATATCTGCACATGCGCAAAGGGAACATTTAGTGCTTTAAGCACCGTCTATAATAAATAAAGTATAATTACCCACCCTTTAAAGAAGAGGACAATTTTAGCAGTTTAATTTAACATTTTAACATTCACCTGTCATCTCTGTAACAATAACATAAGTTGAATACTTGAGCTATATATACAGTGCTTGATGTATGAAGCGCTATATAAAAGTAGCATTTACCATTTGATATTATTTTATCTGTATTGAGTCATGCACCGCCATTTTTTTTTTTCTCTCCAGGACGATCCTCGGCGGCCACAGTGATGCGGCCATCGATCTCTCCGATCCCATCAGCGACCGCTTCTACAAGGAAGTGTGGATGACCACAGCCGGCCGAAACGCCACCATTTACGAGAAGGTGTGAGAGATCTCAAAATTAATCAAAAATGTTATCTCAATGTTAGAGTTTTCCATAATCTAATTATACCAGGGATTCTCATCTTACAACATAGTTTTGTTTATAACAGGATTTTGTTTAAAACGCTAATTTCTAATGTTGTATGAAACTCATACAGTCAATATTTGGATGAAAAACACACCATAAATATGCAGCTGGCCGATTGAATGCCTGATATTATCTTTTAAAATTGCAAAATAGGCTGAGTTTTTTCCCCCACATAAAAGACAAAGATAATGACATCTAAAAAATTTCCCCCTTAAAAATCTACCAATTTTTGCTGATTTGTTTTCTCTTTAACTCATGTGATCCCAAAAACGTATAAATACGTTCTATTTTAAATCTTACATGCTCCCAAAGACATGTTTATACGATTTTTACGTTTTTTTTTTTTATGCTTGAGCATACAGAAGGCTTTGATGCAGCCTCTGAACTGAAGAGAATGGTTGAAGCAAATGGTAGTTATTACAAAAACGGCCAGCAGGTGGCAGCAGAGCAAAAGAGATCAACCAGGGCCATGTTGCAAACAAGCTGATTTCCCCACAGTTCTAAACAGATTTGTGAATAATAACGAAATTTAGCTATATTCTAATGCTAATTGCTGCAAAATGGAAACAGATACAAATATGCCTGATATTTCCTGATTGAAGAGGAGAGAGACTCTAATCTTTCTTTTGGTAGGTTCCATGTTTTTATAGCAGTAGAACACAATATTCTGTGGGCCTTGCAAAATCAGTCAAAATCCAGTAAAACAGCCAGGAGCGAAGGGGGTTGCTTCAGTGAAATGGTTGCCAGTGAATGACTTCTTCAGTTAATCAAAAAACAGTATTTTAAAACAGTCAAATGATCTGCCTGTAATTCATTATCATTGTTATAAAAGTTAAATAATTAATTGGTTATCAAGATTTTTGATTCGGAATCGGCATCCGCCTCAAAAAATCCAAAATGGTCGGGCCCTAATAAATACAAAATAATTCCATGAAAACCATTGCTGTATGTATGCTAATGACTGAGCGTGCCTTGTTGCACCACGTGTCCACGTATTCTCACGCCGCTGTGCATATGTTGCGCCGCAGGTGTTCCGTTGCCTTCCCTCCTCGCTGGTGCGCAACATGTCCGAGCTGGAGCAGTACCAGTCCAAGCCCGGCCTGGCCCAGACCGACCTGGCCCGCGCTCAGGAGGAGCTGCGCAAGATCCGCGGCTTCCTGGTGCAGTTTCCTCTGGACTTCCTGTCGGAGCAGAACCTCATGCCTTCGGTCGGGACCAAGGAAGCCATGGTGCCCACCGAGATATGGACGTAGGACGTAGAAAAGCCGGATACGTCGACGCTATCTCACGCTTTGCAGGGTTATTGAGGTGGAACAACCGCCAAAAGCATGATGGGCTGCCACTTCCTGAGAAGCTTACGTTTTAACAAAGGGACCAGCTCTTTGTTTTAAATACAACCCATATTATGCTGAGATGGCGGCGCATGCGTAAGCGCATGGGATGCATTTGGTTGCGTATGTGCTGCTGGACACCAGCGGTGGGAACCTTGAGGATGACATCATTTAGCATCGCCCATCTGCCTCGTACGTATGGTTTAGAATTTGCTAGCCAAATCTCTAGGACTCATTTGCTTTGGATGGAGCGCTGGAAATGGCCAAATGGCTGCCTCGAACCAAAATGCCACACTTTGTCTGTCTATTTGGTTTATGAGACTTTTTTTTTTTTGTGGGTCTCCTCATGATAGACTTGCCTACCAAGTTTCGTGTTGCTAGGCTGAATTTTGAAAAACATTCGAAAGGGTGCAATCTAGTGAATACGGCCGCTGTGAACCACAATGACAAACTTTTGTCTTTTTGGACTTGGATTCTTGATACTTTTTTGTGGGTCTCTTCATGATAGACATGCCTGCCAACTTTCATGTTGCTAAGCCAAACTAGCCTTGAGGCAAAATTTTTAAAACATTCTAAAAGGTGCAATCTAGTGAATATGGCCACAATTAACTGAAATGGCGGACTTTATGTGTCTTTTTGGGTATGGGTTCTTGAGACTTTTTTTTTTTGTGGGTCTCCTCATGATAGACTTGCCTACCAGGTTTCATGTTGCTCGGCCAAAATGGCTTTAGAGGCTGAATTTTTAAAAACATTCTCAAGGGTGCAATCTAGTGGATATGGCCACCATGAACCAAAATGGTGGACTCTATTTGTCATTTTGGGTATGGGTTCTTGAGACTTTTTTTGTGGGTTTCCTCACGATAGACTTGCCTACCAAGTTTCATCTTTCTTAGTCGAACTGGCTTTGGGGGCTGAATAAAAAATAAAAATAAACATTTGAAAGGGGGCAGTCAAGTAAATATGGCCACTATGAACCAAAATGACTGACTTCCGTGTATTTTTGGACTTTTTTTGTGGGTCTCCTCATGATAGACATGCCTGCCAAGTTTCATGTTGCTAAGCCAAACTAGCCTTGAGGCAAAATTTTTAAAACATTCTAAAAGGTGCAATCAAGTGAATATGGCCACAATTAACTGAAATGGCGGACTTTATGTGTCTTTTTGGGTATAGGTTCTTGAGACTTTTTTTTTTTTTGTGGGTCTCCTCATGATAGACTTGCCTACCAGGTTTCATGTTGCTCGGCCAAAATGGCTTTAGAGGCTGAATTTTTAAAAACATTCTCAAGGGTGCAATCTAGTGGATATGGCCACCATGAACCAAAATGGTGGACTCTATTTGTCATTTTGGGTATGGGTTCTTGAGACTTTTTTTGTGGGTCTCCTCACGATAGACATACCTACCAAGTTTCATCTTTCTTAGTCGAATTGGCTTTGGGGGCTGAATAAAAAATAAAAATAAACATTTGAAAGGAGGCAGTCAAGTAAATATGGCCACTATGAACCAAAATGACTGACTTCCGTGTATTTTTGGACTTTTTTGTGGGTCTCCTCATGATAGACATGCCTGCCAAATTTCATGTTGCTAAGCCAAACTAGCCTTGAGGCAAAATTTTTAAAACATTCTAAAAGGTGCAATCAAGTGAATATGGCCACAATTAACTGAAATGGCGGACTTTATGTGTCTTTTTGGGTATGGGTTCTTGAGACTTTTTTTTTTGTGGGTCTCCTCATGATAGACTTGCCTACCAGGTTTCATGTTGCTCGGCCAAAATGGCTTTAGAGGCTGAATTTTTAAAAACATTCTCAAGGGTGCAATCTAGTGGATAATGGCCACCGTGAACCAAAATGGTGGACTCTTATTTGTCATTTTGGGTATGGGTTCTTGAGACTTTTTTGTGGGTCTCCTCACGATAGACATGCCTACCAAGTTTCATCTGGGGGCCGAATAAAAAATTAAAATAAACATTTGAAAGGGGGCAGTCAAGTAAATATGGCCACTATGAACCAAAATGACTGACTTCCGTGTATTTTTGGACTTTTTTGTGGGTCTCCTCATGATAGACATGCCTGCCAAGTTTCATGTTGCTAAGCCAAACTGACCTTGGGACAGATTTTTTTTAAAAAAAACATTCTAAAAGGTGCAATCAAGTGAATATGGCCACTTTAAACCAGAATAGAAGACTGTGTCATTTTCAGCATGGCTTCTTGAGATTTTTTTTGGTGGGTCTACTCATGACAGACATGCTTACCAAGTTTTGTGTTGGGTTCGGGAACTGAATTTTTAAGAAAATTTTTGAATCATCTACGTAAATATGGTCACTTTGAACCAAAATGGCAGACTTTTTTTTGTGGGTCTCCTCACAATTGGCGTGCCTACCAAATTTCCTGTTGCTAAATAAATCAGGCTGCATTGATTTTGAAGGACTCCTAGATATAAATTACCCTAAAATATCTGCTTCAAATCAAAATGGCCAACTTCCTGTATCTTTTCTGGCATGGGTTCTTGAAACTTTTTTGTTGGTCTACCAAATTTCACGTTTTGAAGTGAAACTGTCTTCAGTGGCTGTATTAGCTTGAAAAATGGCAAAAATGACCTTAACACGGCCGCTTCAAAGCGAAATGGCCAACTCTTTGTCTTTTTGGGCATGGGTTCTTGAGGCATTTTTGTGGGTCTCCTCGTGACCGACATGTCTACCACATTTCACGTTGGCTAAGAGAAAGAGTCGTTGGGGGCTGATTTTTTTTCAAAAGCTTTCACGGACCACTGCAGAGTGAAGCCCCTGAAAACTTTGAGCGCATTGCTATTATTTGAGCCACTTTAAACAACAAGGTTTTGTGTACTTTGCCCTCTTTTATGACATCATATCTTGACGCGTCATCCCGCTGAAATGGAGCTGAAATGGGAAAGTAGCAACCCAGTCAGAAGAGACAATCTTTGCTCATGTAATTCCATGTTTTGCTCAGCAGGTGGTGCTGCTTTCTTACAAGACAGCTTGTACTCTTTTTGTTTCTTTTTTTGGGTCAAAACTCCCCTTCAGACATTTTAGAAAATGCTCCCTTTTAATTGACCTATTTTATTGTTATTAATATTTGTATTAATTATTCTGTGGAAGGTAATTTTGTATTGAAACATAACATTTCATATCTGAATGATCGTTGCCCTCCCCCCCGCCTTCCAATGTGAAAGTTAAGAAGCACTCATGTTATTTTCTAATGTTAGCAAGTAGAATATAAATGTATAAATATATATACGTGTGAAACAATAACACCTGCTTTGACGATGCTGGAAAGATAAGTTCACTTTTCGTACTGGTAATAGTATCTTCTTACACTAATCGTTTCTTGACTGGGACCATGGACTTTTCAATGTTCCAACATCCTGTTTTGCCTTTTACTATTTTAACCCGTACTGTACTCTGACCTGTCAGTCAGCTGCTTGGTATTTTTTTTTTAGTTTCTATGATGTAAAAACCACAACTGTATCTAAATTCTATCTATCTGCTCTTAGTGGTTTTGTACAGTCCCGTGTCTAATCTACTCAAACTCACTGAGCTTACTTTAAATGGCGAACCAATAAAAATGATCACTTGTTCACACCAAAGACACTTTGCATGAGTGTGTCGCTGAGATTGTCAGAAAAATAATGATTCAATAGGTATTCAAAATATTTGAATGTTTATTCAATTAAAAGTTATTTGCAAAATAACAGAAAACTGGAAGAATCTAATCACATAAAACGTGGGTTAAATGCATAATTCAATGCATATTATAAATACAAAAAATGTTTTAATACAAATATTTGCTGTGTATTGAAACTGTAATTGACATTTAACCGAATTTGATCAAATAAGAATAAGAAATGCAATTAAATTTTAATATTTCAACTAAATTTGAAATTTGCAACATTTTAATGAAACAATATTTCTAAACTCAAAAAATGAAATTTAATTAAATACAACGAAATAAAATAATTTTCTGAACTGAACTTTTATAATGCTAATAAAACAATGTAACACCAATTAACATATGATTACATATTTTAATAAAAAATGGACAAATATTTAATTATAATTACAATTTCTAAACATTTTCATTTCCCATTATTATTATTATTATTATCAATATTACTACTACTACTACATTATTTTTATGACATGAGCAAGTCACGTGACACTTTGAAAGTGCGGGACTCCCTGCCGCGCGGGCCTCCCCCCCCACCGTGTCCCGCCCCCTCCCCATTTTAGCCCCTCCTTTTCCGCTCTCCATCCGCTCTCGCTGTCTGTCTGTCACCTCACACGTAGCGGCGGCGGCGGCGGCGGCGGCTCGCAGTCACACGCACACGCCGACCCGCACGGCGACACATCCGGGCTCGCTTTCGCCTCCGTCCCGCCGACATGGACCGGGAAGCCGTCGCCAACGTCCTCCCCTCGCTTTAGCCGGAGGTGACTCGCAAACGCCGGAAGAGACATTCAACGCCAGGACCGCCTGCATTTCCTTGGATCTTTTTTTGAATTTTTTTTATTTTTTTTTTGTTTGTTTCCTTTGGTGTGACTTAAGTCCTCCCGTCATGGCGAGTGACTCCCCGGCTCGCAGTCTGGATGAAATCGACCTGTCTGCTTTGAGGGTGAGGCAGCCTACATTCTACTGTTACTACTTTGGGTGCACCTGACACTGGAACCAGCAGGTGCAATAAGCCAATGTTGTGGACTATACAAGTGTGCGTGTGATTCCGCACTCTGCCCCATCCCCAACTTGAATTAGGAAAGTAGTACTCTACAGTATTGCACTTTATAAAGACATTCGTTACATCACTTCAGTTCATTGCGCCCGCCTTAGCCACCAGAGGGCAGTATAATACACTAATACAGACACAAAAGAAGAATTTCACAACTACTGTGATCGTGACTATCGATGCTAAGCGTTAGCTCAGTCAATGGCGTTTTCCTGTTATGTGTTTTGTGTAACGCTAGCTTGGTCATTCTAAAGGCAAAGCTGTGTGGTTTTAAATACACGATGTGTACTTTTCTTTGTTTTTCATGTAGAGGGGAGGAGCAATAGCAGTAAACTGCGTGACTGTGGACTTTTTAAACTAAGTTTGTTTGCTATTGCTCTTGTACAAGGTGGTGGTTAGCGTGACTCACTAGCAAGTGGCCGTTATCGCATTAATTATACGGCATTGGCATGTAATGTTATTTTGAATCGTATTTATTTCTATTGCGCGAGGTGGCAGTTAGCGTGAATAACCGGCTATAAGAGCCGTCACATTAAAGCAACACTAAGGAACCTTCAGTTTATGTTGATTATGGCGGCGCCATATGGACAAAAGTGATAAAGTTATGCCTGAAGGAAGACTACAGCCTCCTCAAAGTTGCTTAGTGCCAGGAAAATGGATACAGACCCCCCCTCAGGCCATGGCAAACGTACCATTCAACTAGTTTTAAGTCGATGTTTCATCAGAAGGGTTTGAACATATTTTATTAAGGTTGAAAAGTTCCTTACTAGTGCTACTTGAATCATATTACAGCGATGCTGAGGCATCAACCTTCCCAGCATGCTTTGCAGCGCTCATTGTAAATGATGGGCGTGCCATATTGTGAGCGTTTGATGTTTTTGATGATGACAAAAGAATGTCTCAGTTTAACGCTAACATTAGCTTTTTGAATTTAGTGGCGGTTTAGGATGTTTTTAGTTGTTGATCAAATTCTACAGAAAAATACACCAGTAGGCAGATTAGTGGAGGTTCACTGTCATGCTAATAGCTCTGGAAGTCCAACTATTAGCGTCAGTGTTTGCTTCCACGGTTAGCGTTAACATTAGCTTCACTGTTTGCTTCTGACCTCACTAAGAAATTTGCCTGCCGTCTTAGGACACTACGAAATGCGTGAAAATATGCTGTTTGTAGTTTTTAGTATCAGTGGGGGTGCTCTGGAAGATCAACATTCATTTGCGACGTTAGCTCAAATGGTAGCTTCCCATGTTTAAGTCAAAATATTTGTTTCCAAAGCTAAGAGGGTGTTAGCCTGGCATCTTCGGTCCTTACAAAAAGTGTGTAAGGATCTGTTTTTGAGTTATGAGCAAAGTTCTACAGGTAAATTTGATAGTTCAATGTACGCTAATAGCCCAACATTAGCTTCTGACGTTAGCTCTGTTAGCTTTCGATGTTAGCATTAATGTTTGCTTGTTAAGGTGACTTTTTTGTTGTTGTAATTGTTAGTATAGTTCTACAGAAAAATACATCAATCAGTAGGGGTTCACTGTAATGCTAATAGCAACATGCTAACTCGCTGACAAGCAGCTGTACATACATAAATAAGCTACCCGAGCTAAGGATAGAAGCTTGGATGTTTGGTTCTGACGCATATGCTGGCTTTTTAAACCCAAATAACAACAACCCCCCCCCCCCCCCCTTACTCCTACACACACTGTCAGATGAGTGTATAGTCATACACTGACTAGACAGGAAGTAGGTCAGCTGGGTCTGATGAGGGGGGGTTGGCGGGTAGGTTATGATGGGAAGGGGGTTGTGTGGTTTTTGTTTCTGTCTGCGCTCAAAGATGCAAAGAAACCGAGTGGATTTTGCTGTTTGCTGTCAGTGTTTTTCAGTTCCTCATGTTTTGTTTTGTTTTTTTTACTCCGCATGGTGGACTACTAGTTAGCACACCCGCCTCACTAAGGTTCTGGGTTTGAATCTCAGACCCGACCTGGCCTCTATATATAGGCGTGCGCTTACAAGGGACCGACGGTGCGTCGAGCGTTAACCTCGGGTGCCACCCGTGCCGCGGAGGCCACGGCGAGATGAGAGGCGACATCTCCGAGGCGTTTTGACTTTCCTCCTCGCACGTTCCCGGGCGTTTAATTGAAGCGCACCTCGCTGCAACAGATGGCCCAGCAGTGGGCGGTTCGTCGGCACACTTTGAGCGCAAAGCAAAAATTATAAACCCAAAAATATACTTTGGGGGATTATTTTAGAAAAATAATGGAAACACGATGATCTTTGTTCAAGATGGCTTCATCTCCGACTTTCCATGTTTGGAGACCCTCGCCCGCCCTCCAATCGCCCTCTCAATGCCTGCTGCCCACTGAGGCCGCATTCCTCGGCCCCTCGCACCGCAGACGCCATGGTAACGGGGCCACGGCAGTGCCCGGGGGCTTACACAAGGCTTATTCATGAATGGTCTATATACTGTATGGAAGTCTGTCCCCTCGTCCTCCCTCCTTCTCACTCAGCTGTCTCATCTCCACTTGACCCATTTCTAACTCACTTCCCACCACTCAGTGATGGACCACCAGATTCTGGATCACCAACGCGGCCTACAAGTTGAAACAAGAAGCACGTTGGCCTTTAAGATGGCTTTTTCCTCACTGACCAGCATGGAAAGAGTCAAAATTAGCATTTGTATTTTAGAAACTTTTGACACCAATATCCCACCCCGCCCCCCTTTTTTTATTTTTACTGAAAATGAATATCTGCTTCAAATATCAGTTATCGACCTACTCGACTAATATTTGTCATCAGTATCAGCCCTGAAAAAAACATTAGGGGTTAACATAAAGTCCGATTTTTTTTCCCCCCTCCCACAAAAAGTATATGGGAGGGGTAAAAGCAGGGCTTCACAATTAATCAAATTATAATTGTGATCACGTTGTTGGATGCCACAATTAAACTGGTCCTGATTGACGGCGATATTTACGTTTAAAAATGTGGGATTGGTGCGTATCAAATCAAGCACTTTCTCAGCCAGCCACCAGGGGGCAGACACACGCTCAAGCCCTCATTAAGTTGCCGTAGTAACAAGCGAGTGCAAACTGCTGAGTCGTAGCAAGAGAAGAAAAAAATAATAATAATTGCAATCGCAATATTGAATGAATAAATGAATACAATTTATTTCGATCAGTCATAAAAGAAAAAAAAGGATCACTCCCAGGTCCATCGTAAAAAAAAAAAAAAGTAAACATAGCCTAATTGAAATGAATGCTTAACTCTTTGACTGCCAGACGTTTTCAGAAAAGGGATGCCGTGGGTGCCAGCCGATTTAAGCATTTGTGACTGATCTTTCAAGGTCCACAGAAAATTATGTGTTTGGACTATGGAAACACACATACTACCAAATGAAAGATTGGACTCTCATCTTTCATCAGAAAAAAAAGTTTGTTTCTACCTTATTCCGTTTTTCAGTAATCAACAATAGAAAATGGTTAGTTTCACCTCTGTTTTGAAAAAAAACGTCTTTTAACGTCTTTGGCACTCCTCCATAGGATTTTACTAAACGTTATTTAACGTTTTTGGCAGTCAAAGAGTTAAAAGAGATTTCATGACCCGAATGAGACCCGACGTGGCAGGCAAACGCTGTCATGCTACGTTTTCTTGTAAATGTGTGATTAAGACTTGACTCCCGCGTGATGAATAATGCAGCGGCGAGGTGTGGGCGGGATGTGCTGGGAATTTAGACTCGTGCCGCATCAATTTTGTGTTCTAAGTGCCGACCCAATCCCCCACCCGCCCCCCGCCGCCACCATGACTGCCTCCATCTTCTCAAGGGTCTCTGATTTAATCCGCCCCACTTGTGTGTAATTCATTTTCCGGAGAGACCAACAAGTCGACGGGCCGCGCTACAAAACAGACGAGGGGAGTGATGGTTACACTTTGGGATATTTGGTGACCTGTTTGGTAGGAACAGGCCAAATGTTAAAGTTAGGTAAGAATCAGCGAGGCGGGTTTACGGTTATGTTGAGGAATGAAACTCACTCACACGTAAAGGTGGCTTTTGCAAGAACAGCAGACTTGCACTCTAAAAGCCATTATTCATAATGGCCTCTCCCCAATACCTCCCCGGGACAAATTTCCCTTGTTTAGAGTTTAAAAAAAGGTGTCCAGGGTCGCTGGTGTCTAACGTGAGGTTCAGGCTCACGTTGAAGTCATTCACTGCCATTGACGGTTATAGACGTCAAATATTCATTTGAACTATTTCTATTAGTTTAACATTTTTTTTTCCATTTTTGTTAACAAGAGTATGAAAACCTAGGATTTTTTATTGTACATTTAGAACAGATATAACATTTGTGATTAATCGCGAGTTAACTCGTGAAGTCATGCAATTAATTACGATAAAAAAAATAATCGCCTGACAGTCCTAATTTTTAATAATCTTTTCTTTTCTTTAATCGTGTCGGGCGATTAAAATTTTTAATTGTAATTAATCACATGACTTCATGAGTTAACTAAATTTTATATCTGTTCTAAATGTACAATAAAAAATCTGAGGTTTTTATACTCTTGTTAACAAAAGTGGAAAAATGTTAAACTAATAGAGATAGTTCAACATAGTTTTTTTTTCAAGTTTGGTCAGCCAACACGATTAACAGGGATGTGATTTTTCCGCTAATTCGCGGAATTCCGCTTTTTTTATCTCCCCCCAAAAAAAAAATTCCGATTTTTTTATTTATTTATTTATTTTTTTTAGTAGTTCATTGTGTATGCACATGACTCCGACAGATAACATCTTCTGCTATAACAAAGACATTTGTGGTATGCTCTAATATGAGTTACTTTTCATTTGGTCACGATACAATTATTTGTTCATGAAATTTGAACTCTTCAACATTATTTATGTGTTAACTTAGTAATCACATTAGTTAGATATGATGATATTCTCAGTGATAGTTTTTAAAAGCAAAGGCAGTCCAATGTTTTTGAATGTGACTGATTTTGAGTTGACTAAAACTGCCATTTTATATGGGATAGTTTAATATACATTGAAAATTTATGCTATTGTTTTGTCTATTTCTTTGTCATGTGAGTGCATTGAAAGTACTTAAAAACACGGAAAACCCATGAGCTCCAGCGGCCCCCAGACCCCCGGCTAAATTTTCAGATAATTTCACTTTGGTCAAATCACATCCCTGGATTAATTTCTTGAGAGGACTTTTAAAGACTATTTTTTTCACACAATAAAGTTTTTCAATGGCGATTCTGCTGTTTTCTTCAAAAATAATCCTCAACAAACACCAATGTAAACTTTTATGTTTTTTGCCACGTTTAATTTTCCGGAAAATTGGTAACGCAATTGATGATTTATTTTAGAGTGTTGGAGGTTTCGATGGATTTCACCGTCCCTCTCATGCCTATTTTTCTCTCTCCCGGCATTCAGTTTGTGTCATTTTCCGGCTTCTAATTCAAGCATTATTGAGCAGCGCGATTCACTGGCTGCCGCTGAGGTCATGTGACTGGTCATGTGACACCGGGGTAATGCACAATGAGAAGCTTGTGGGGGGGGGGGGGGGGGGGGTATTCCAAAGTGAGAGGCCATTTGTGCGAGGGGCCTATGAAAGATGAATGACGCCCGGCCCGGGTTGTATTTTTATCAGTAGGCCCGAGGACACGTACTGTATGAAGTGGAGCAGCATCAAATGAAAAAAGCAAAAGAAAAAGCACTCTGTTCTGCGTAGCCATTCCAAGGTTAATGTTCCAGACCAAAAATCGGTGATATAGAAATAATCTATTTACATGATTAGAGCGGACCCCCCGTATACTTGCGTTTCGCACATTTAGCAATTCCTCGTCCACTTCAAACGAACTGTCAACGGGTTCTTGTGGAAAACGAAATGGCCGTTGCTTGTGTACTTTAGAGATTAGTGCTATCGTGGAGACTGAGGTTGAAATCTTTCACGCTCTGATAGCATCTCAAAAGCAAACTAGCCAGATAGCGTCGGGCGAACACTTAAGCTTGGACGTACATTTTGTTTGCGCTCCGAGGCGTCATGTGGGGCGTGCACCGCGAGACAGAGGGAGGATGTACTTCAGACCGGTTTGTCTTTTTTTTTTTTTTTTTTTTTTTGCGTTTAGGACGCCGTGTAGGGGAGACAAAGAAGAAAAAGGAAAGGGAAGAAGAAGAAGAAAAGATCCCTGACAGCTTGACAGTTCTGCTGAGGCCTGCACAAACCCGTGGAGACAAAAAGTGAGGAGAGGAGCGTTGGGAAGCAAAAGAGGAGGGACAGTAAATCCTTCAAATAAACACGTGCCGTTGCAAGCTAATCGCATCCAATACAGCAATGTTGCAACAATTTAATATTTTTTATGAATAGTCTCAATGGTATTAAAATATCCTATTAAGCCTTTGTTTGGCCAACAATAAGGGTATTTAGTAATAAAAAAATCATTTACTGTTATGAGATCATTTAAAAAAAAAAGAAAAGTAATTGACATTTAGCAAACATAAATGCCGTGAAATCCTTTTAACATTGTTGTGAAATCATTTAAAAATATATTAATAATCATTTAGAAAAATGTATAAATAAATAAATGTTTGAAAAGCCTTTATTTACCCTGGACTTTAACATTTTAAACTTTAACATTTTAAAAAAAAAGATTCAAAATGTTAAAGTTTTAAGTAATTAATCGCATGACTTCACTAGTTAACTCTTGATTACTTACAAATGTTATATCTGTTCTAAAAAAAAATAAAATAAAAAATAAAATTCTAGGTTTTCATACTCTTATTAACAAAAGTGGAAAAAAGTGTTAAACTAATAGAAATAGTTAAAATTATTTTTTGATGTTTATAGCCGTCAATGGCAGTGAATGAGTTGATAAGTAAATGCTTATGCAACGTATGTATTATGATAGTTGACTACAATAATCTTAAAGACTTTTGTGACTTATTTCGAGACATGACAAATATTTATTTTTACTTTCAAGAGTCACATTTTGGTTTACAGTCATTAAAACAATCCTTTGGCGTTTACGCAGTGATGGAAAAACACTATTGATTTCAAAAGAATGATTTTTTTTTAAAGCAACAACAACAACAAAAAAAACGTTTAAATGGACAACCCCCGTGAATGAGAGCCTTCGATGGACTTGTGAAGGAAGCAGAGACCGAATACCAGCTATTGTTGGAATGCCGTAGCAACGTGCACCAGATTGGAAGGGGGAGGTGTGTATTTGCGTGTGTGTGTGTGTGTGCGTGCGCGTGTATGTGTGTGTGTGCTCGCGGTGGTAGAGGCCGGAGGGGGTTCAATGAGTTTGTCATACTTTTGAGTCCAGTCTTGGCAACCTGTCGTTGTGTATTTAAGCCCTGGTAGCGTGTCATCTTTATTAAAAATGTGCACTCGTTTGCTATGCATACGAGATACGTGTGACAGGAAGTGGAGAACGTGCGGCGGCTAGGCTAACACGCTCCTGGCAACCATTGCAAAAAGCCTTTAGCTTAGCGTGTTGGCGTGAGAGCGCTTGGCTAATTAACTGGCGACTCCAGAGGAGCTGTAGGGACTTTGGAGTGGGGGGGGGGGGTCTCTCTAGTCGTAAAGCAGGAATGAGAAAACGTCTTCATGTGCTCATGGAACTTGATGAGAAACCGACGACGCTTCGGTTTTTACGTCCCGGCTGGGACGCGAGTGATTCAAAATGCAATGGAGGTGACTGGAATGGCGAAACACAAAAGATGTGTACTCTGTTCCCATGTCTTAGCTGTGGACGGACCTTAGTTAAGGCTTTAATCACCACCAATCGCTTCTTTTACTTTTACTTTGCTGTAGTGAAAAATAACAAAAATAAACATGCATGCTAATGTTAGCTGCACGCCTTGCTGTTCCTTAGCTGTGGTCGGACCATATTTCACCTTAAATTGCCTCTATTACATAGCTACCCTCTGAACAAAAAAAAAAAAGCCGACATGCTAATGTTAGCATAACCTGTTCCCGAAATTGCCATCTTTTTTGTTGTGAAAAAATAACCGAAGTAAGCACACCTGCTAATGTTAGCTCACACTGCTCCTATGCATGACCTCTGGAGGGACCATCGTTTACCCTGAATGATCAACAATCACCTCTTTTCCACTGTTTCCTAAAAGAGGGTTACCCCAAGTTGGCGCTCTAGAGTCGAGACAGGCTTTAGTGACCCTAAATCACCACCAATCTTGTCTTTTCTATGTATGTCTGTTATTGCTGGAAACAACAACAAGAAACACACATGCTAATATGTTAAAAAACTTAAGAAGTGACCTGACCACCAATTGGCCCTTTTCCACAACTGTCGTCCCTGCAAATGACAAACAAAAACACTCATCTCATCTTTTTCCCGTACCTTAGCTCTAAATTATTTTTGCCCTGAATCACCAGCAATCGCCTTTTTCCATGGCTACCTTCTTCTGTGTCTTAGCTGTGGATGGACCTTAGTTCACCCTAAATGAGCACCAATCGCCTCTTTTCCACTGCTACCTACTACCAACCACAAGTTGAGCTTATTCCCGTACCTTCCCTAAATCGCCACCAATCGCCTCTTTTCCACTGCTACCTACTACCGACCACAAGTTGAGCTTATTCCCGTACCTTCCCTATATCGCCACCAATCGCCTCTTTTCCACTGCTACCTACTACCGACCACAAGTTGAGCTTATTCCCGCACCTTCCCTAAATCGCCACCAATCGCCTCTTTTCCACTGCTACCTACTACCGACCACAAGTTGAGCTTATTCCCGTACCTTCCCTATATCGCCACCAATCGCCTCTTTTCCACTGCTACCCACTACCGACCACAAGTTGAGCTTATTCCCGTACCTTCCCTAAATCGCCACCAATCGCCTCTTTTCCACTGCTACCTACTACCGACCACAAGTTGAGCTTATTCCCGTACCTTCCCTATATCGCCACCAATCGCCTCTTTTCCACTGCTACCTACTACCGACCACAAGTTGAGCTTATTCCCGTACCTTCCCTGAATCGCCACCAATCGCCTCTTTTCCACTGCTACCTACTACCGACCACAAGTTGAGCTTATTCCCGTACCTTCGCTAAATCGCCACCAATCACCTCTTTTCCACTGCCTACCAATCGATAATGCAATTGCTGGGAATGACAAAACCGAAACACATGCTAACATTTTTAAATAAAACCCGAGGAGGGACGACACCACCAGTCGACCCTGACAACATGAAAATGACTGCCTAACTTTTGAGACCCCCAATCTCATGGTCCTAATGTTGACGCAATGTTCTTATCTGTCTTCCCAGGACCCCGCTGGTATTTTTGAGCTTGTGGAGCTGGTAGGAAATGGCACCTACGGGCAAGTGTACAAGGTAAGACGATGTCCTTTGTGTGTGTGGGGCTGATAGGGGAAGTGTGGCCGCGCAACACAGGAAGTGGCTGCGCTCAGCTGTTACCGTGTCGCAACGTCGCGGCGGTTCAAATCTGCTGCGTGGATGAAAGTCACAGCTCATTTACTGGCTGACATTCAGCGACTATGCATTACCCAGAGTGCCGATGGCAACAGCCTGTTAGCCCGTGTCCTCGCTTTCCTCCCATTGGCTGACTTGCGCTGTACCAAAAACGAGTCCGACGAGTCAATATTGCAGCTGGAAGGAGGAAATACTCCAAGTGGTAACTGACACTGAAGTGGAAACATGTTTTTCCCTTTATGACATTGAATACACTGGGGGGGGGAAACATGTAATAACATTCATTAACTCATTCACTGCCATAAATTCATTTTTTAAAAAGATTATTAAAAAATTGGGGCAAGAGGCGATCTTTTTTTTTTATATTGTAATTAATCGCATGACTTCACTAGTTAACTCACGATTAATCACAAATTTTATATCTGTTTTAAATGTACAATAAAAATTCTAGGTTTTCATACTCTTGTTAACAAAAGTGGGGAAAAAATGTTAAACTAATAGAAATAGTTTAAATGAATTTTTGACGTCAATGGCAGTGAATGAATTACAAAAAAAAAAAAAGAAAATATAAAAAATTTGGGGCATCAGGCATTCACTGCCCTTCACGTCAAAAATTAATTGTAACTATTTTTATTAGTAAAACACTTTTTTTTTCTCCCACTTTTGTTAACAAGAGTTTGAAAACCTAGAATTGTTTTATTGTATTAGAACAAATATAAAAATTGGGATTAATCGTGAGTTAACTAGTGAAGTCATGCGATTAATAACGATTTACGAATTTTTTTAAATAATCTTTAAAAAAAAAGATTATTAAAAAATCACAAATTTCATATCTGTTCTAAATGTACAATAAAAAAATCTAGGTTTTCAAACTCTTGTTAATAAAGTGGGAAAAAAATGTTTAACTAATAGAAATAGTTCAAATGAATTTTTGACGTTTATAGCCGTCAATGGCAATGAATGAGTTAATAATGTAAGATTTAATCCCCAAACTACATTGTCACCTTTCTACTATTTCCTTTGCTTAATTGTTCATAGGACTAAATTCTTGCGCAAACAAGCTCCAGATAAAAAAAAAAAGAAGAAAAAAATACAAGCGGCGGCACTGGAGCAAAAAAAAAGAAAAGCAGTCTATTTTCAAAACGCTTACAAGGATCCGCCTCGGCCCCCATAAGCCCGAAGAGGATCATCATCCTGTGAGCAGCTCAATCTGAGAGTGTGAGAAGATAAATTGACCTTCAGTCTGGCGGGTATTAGCCGAGTGGAACGCTGCCTCCGCCGCCGCAGAGCCATTTTTAGACGCTTTGTGTGTGAGAAAAGGAATCTACTAGATTTAATGATCTCAGTAGAGATCAATGGAATGTCTAGATTGATGGAAAAGCTTTTGATTGGCTGGAAACACTACAAGAAATCTGCCTGCAAAATTGATGTTTGAATTCTAATTTGTCTATTTTCCTAGACAGACGCACGTGCGCTCGGCCTAAAAACGGGCGCGTCTTAATTTTCGTGCCATTGCATCACTTGATTTCCTGATTCAGATGGCTTTTAATGACACTCCTAGTTATACGCTTATAAGGGCGGTTTCAGTTTTTTTTTTTACGTGACGTTTGAGGCCCTGTAATGCGACGTTATATAGCTGCCATTGTGTTTGCCTGCGAGTAAGAGATAGCAGCTACGTGTGTGTAGTAGTTCAAAGATACACATCTGCTCCTTTCCGTTCGTCGCTCTCCGCACAAGCGTCTGATCTGAGATCATTTGAGCTTTCCTTCCTCATCCCCCGCTCTATCCATTCACCCCGCTATCAATAAGTAATCACATTTATTTTTTTTTCCTTTTACCATTTTTGTGAGGTTGAAACCTCCCTTGTGAGCAGTCCTTGAGGGAGCCGCCTGCAGGGCCTCACAGCGTCAACGTATATACAGTATAGAAATGGATGGATGGTTTCCGCTGGTTGCTCTAAAAGGCCCCCGTAAATAGAGAACACGGGTAATGCTGAATAATTAAAACGCTTTCTCCATCTCGCGCGCTCCGCAGCGTACTTTCTCATCTCATTTCTGCCGCAACACCTCGTCGTCGACGCGTTCTCGCAAGAAAGGGAATCGCGCAAATGTTTCATCATGGGATAAATGAGCGGTGGTGGAGAAGCTACATTTTTCAATACGAATGTTATATATGGAGTATGAAAGTCACGCTGAAAAAGGGGGGCAGGACGACAAGATACTTGTATTTTGTCCTGAATTAATTTGATAACTACATTTTTTTTTTTATACAATTAACTCTTTGACTGCCAGACGTTTTCAGAAAAGGGATGCCGTGGGTGCCAGCCGATTTAAGCATTTTTGACTGATCTTTCAAGGTCCACAGAAAATTATGTGTTTGGACTATGGAAACACACATACTACCAAATGAAAGATTGGACTCTCATCTTTCATCAGAAAAAAAAGTTTGTTTCTACCTTATTCCGTTTTTCAGTAATCAACAATAGAAAATGGTTAGTTTCACCTCTGTTTTGAAAAAAACGTCTTTTAACGTCTTTGGCACTCCTCCATAGGATTTTACTAAACGTTATTTAACGTTTTTGGCAGTCAAAGAGTTAATACCTTTAAAAAAAAAAATAAAAAAATTCAAGTGCTGTTGATTTAAGATGACATCACCTGTGCTGAGGAAGTAGATAACGACCAATCATGGCTCAGCTGTTTTCTGGGTTTGGTCAGCAAACTGAGCCATGATAGGTCGTTACCTACTTCCTCAGCACAGATGATGTCATCTTCAATCGACAGCAAGTGGAATTTTTTATTTTTTTTTAAAGGTATTAATTCTACATGAAAAATAAAGTTATCAAATTCATTCTGGACAAAATATTAACTTTTTACTGCAGAAATGGTTCAATGAGTCATGAGAGTATCACTTTTAAGTTTTTTTTTTTTTAAGATACAAACTTTTTGGGAAAATAAAATATAGCAAGTTTAGTCCTGATTTTTTAAGGTCAAAGTAAATCATTTTTTTGTTAAGAAAATAGTTGCTTTTCTTTGTAAAACAGTTGTGTCTTGTTGGCATATTGCCAAACTTTTTCAGAAAAAGTCATTTTGTCCCCCCAAAAATATTTGGGATGGAGAAAATAATTTTTTTTATGAAAAAGTCATTTTTATTTCTCTTTTTTTTTGTTACAATCTTTTTTCTTTTAGAAATTTTTTTTGAATTTTTTTGGAGAAAATAGTCATGTTTTGTTACACATACTTAAGTCATATTTTGAGAGGACAAAAGTGTTTTTTGAGAAAATAGTTACTTATACATTTTTGGGGGTGGAAAAATCATCATTTTTTGACCAGAAAATATTTATGGCAAGAAAATAGTTGTTTGTATTTATTTATTTATTTATTTAAAAAAGCATTTTTAGAAATTGTTTATATATTTTTTTCACATTTTTAAAGGGAAAATAGTCTGATTTGTTTTGAGGAAAAAGTCACAAGATTTTTTTTCCAACGACACAAAATTAAGTTTGTATCGTAATGAGATTTTTCACCCACACACATTTTTTTTTCTCAATAATACAAGAATAAAGACGTGTTATTCTCAAATTAAGAAGTCTCCATATAATCAAAAATACCAACTACATTTCTTGTGCTTTAATTTATTTCCCGTCTCGCCCAGTGGGCTATAATGTGGTGGTCTTGTGCAAAATCTTCCACAACTTAGCCAGAATACTCTGCTCATGCTTTTTAGTCCAAAATGCGGTTGAGTGGCTGAGAACAGAAGCTGCGGTGATGGCCCGAAACGCAGTGCGACTCCCCCGGCAAGACGACTTATTGATCGGCTAATTGATTAATTGCACAGCCTGGTCATTCCCGCGGGAAAAGTCATCTTTCTCCCTTGATGGCTCCAAGGACGAGTGGCGAGCACGAGCGATCGTGTCTGGCCGGCATGTCGGATGCCCGCCTCGCACCTTAAGCCGCGTGAAAAAACATGTCGGCCGCTCGTTTGCATATTTTGCACGCTTTCTTGACATGTTATGTGAGAGCGACAGCTGTGTGTCCTCTATTTAGTGACAGGAAGGTGATATGGGCTCAGGTCTTTTTGAGCAAGAATCATAACGGTCCACATTGGCAGTGATGAACAGAATTAATAGTATTGAATAACTAACAGTAGCCAAGAAGTTATAGCAGTGAAGAAGTACAAGTAGCCAAGAGGTAACAAAGATGTCACTAGCAAAGAAGTATTGGTAGCATAAATGACGAAAAAGTAACAGTAGCAAAGAAGTAACAGTCGTGAAAAAGTTACAGTAACAAAGAAGCCATAAAAACGAAGCATGAGCGCAAAAGTAACAGTTGTGAACATTCTACAGTTTTTTTCTAACAGTAGAATTTTGTTGTTGTTGTGAACTTTGAGTAGCAGCGGTGAAGATGTAACAGAAAGAAAAAAAAATTAAGAACACTCATAAAAATGTAACAGTGAGAAGTAAGAGTAGCAAAGAAGTTATAGTAATAAAGAACTAACAGTATTGTTGTAAGTAACACCGGTGGGAAAAAAATAACACTGGCAAAGAAGTAACAGTCATGAAAAAAGTAACATCGTCAGCAAAGACGTAACATTGGGGAGGAGTTACAATAGTAAAGAAATTACAGTCAGGAAGAATTGGCAACAATAGCGAACACGTAACCGTAATGAAGACTAGCAAAGACGCGACAGTTGTGGTAAAAGTTAGAAGAGAAGAAGTAGCAACAGTAGCGAACACGTAACGGTAGCTAATAAGTTACAGTAACAATAGCGAACACGTAACCGTAATGAAGACTAGCAAAGACGCGACAGTTGTGGTAAAAGTTGGAAGAGAAGAAGTAGCAACAATAGCGAACACGTAACGGTAGCTAATAAGTTACAGTAACAATAGCAAACACGTAACAATAACAAAGAACTTGAAGTGCCAATGAAGTCGTAGTAACATTGGGGAGGAGTTACAATAGTAAAGAAATTACAGTCAGGAAGAATTGGCAACAATAGCAAACACGTAACCGTAATGAAGACTAGCAAAGACGCGGCAGTTGTGGTAAAAGTTAGAAGAGAAGAAGTAGCAACAATAGCGAACACGTAACGGTAGCTAATAAGTTACAGTAACAATAGCGAACACGTAACCGTAATGAAGACTAGCAAAGACGCGACAGTTGTGGTAAAAGTTAGAAGAGAAGAAGTAGCAACAGTAGCGAACACGTAACGGTAGCTAATAAGTTACAGTAACAATAGCAAACACGTAACAATAACAAAGAACTTGAAGTGCCAATGAAGTCGTAGTAACAAAGCAAACAAATCATGAAAATGTAACGGTAACAAAGAAGTTACAGTAATGAAGGCGCAGTAACGATAGCAAACACGAACCAGTAACGACCAAGAAGTCAGAATGTGACAGTCGCTAAAAAAGGAACAGCAACAACAAAGGCTATCAGTCTGACTGATGTGTTCAATGTGTCGTGTTTTTTTTTTTTTAAATTCCACTTGCGCTTGTACTTCCTATACATGAATATGACAATACTCACATCGAAAAATGCATCCATAAATAACACTTTTGTAATTAGATTCTGTCATGGAACACCATCGGAATGGCAAGCAACAACTTCTTGTTGACAACAATCGCATCCGTCCGCCTCTCGAAGTCGACTGACACCGTGTAATTTTCCCGCCCCCCCCCCCGCCCCGCTGTCGTGTTTTTCCACACGCCGGCACACGCCTGAACACGCGCTTCAATCTCCCGAGTCCTTATGAATGAGCCCTGAACCGTGACCGAGGTGGATGCCGCTTGTTACCGTGGGAACAGCAGATGTGGCCGTTCTGCTGCGACGCGCACGCACGCACGCACGCGCACACGCGCACCTGGCAGCGCATGCATTAGCCTACATCCTCCCTGCCGCTGTTTTACCCAAGGCCACGCGCCCCACTTACCCACAATGCACTGCGCTGCCGTCACCCAGTCATTTCGCCGTGCCTGATGTCAATAAGGAGACCAGATCAAACATATTATTAATGGATCTTAACTACTAGGGGTGGGAATCTTGTGCGTTTCGATTCAGAATCGATTGAGAGCGATTTTTGATTCAAAATGATTTGATTGACTGATTTTTGCTTCAATTTAAATCAAGGAATCGTAATGATCTACTCCAGTCTGACTCGCTAAAGCTAATTAGTGCGCTACTCGCGGCACTTTTCGCACTCAAAAGAACGGCTCCACGCTGCAAAAAAAAAAAAAAACTACTTTTATTAGAATAACTTGATCGTGACTTTTTCCTTCTACTCTCTAATGTGGCTTAACAGTCCGCGTGGAACCACACTGCCCCTAAGTGGCCAAATCGGGTACAACATGAACAGCGCTCCCAATAAAAGCACACATAAACAAAGGGAAGACAGTATCAAATAATTTAAATAAAATTTAAAAAAAATTTGTCACACCCCTATTAACTATTTTTAGTTCTTGAGTTGAGTTGAGTTCTAATCTTAACTACTGTTAATCCTTCTTCTTTGCAACTGTTCTGTCTTCTTATTTCTGTGGTACTCTCATGGCTTTTTTTCTTGTTTGCAACTCTAACTTCTTTCCCATCATGGCCAGGCGTCTCCACACTAGCGCGTACGAAACCTCCAGCTCTGCTTCTCGCCCCGCTCACCTCCAACCCGTACCGTAGAGTAGCAAGCCGACCTCTTCTGTTTGACCTCCAGCGCCGTGGGAGCGCGACGCCAGTGCGGCGAAGTCGACCACCACGCTCGGCTCGCCCGCTGCCGCCCTTTTCCTCGTCTTCTCTCCCTCCGCTCTCCTCTC
The DNA here is from genome assembly GCF_051991255.1 of Vanacampus margaritifer. Classification (NCBI taxonomy): domain Eukaryota; kingdom Metazoa; phylum Chordata; class Actinopteri; order Syngnathiformes; family Syngnathidae; genus Vanacampus; species Vanacampus margaritifer. The sequence continues at coordinate 65,203,047 of NC_135432.1, forward strand.
GTTCGTCTATTTTGCCCGGTGCGGGTACGTGGGCGACAAAAAGAGAAAGCGTTTGTCATTATCTTCCGGCATCGGGCAGGTTGACTCCGAGTGAGGGATAAGTGGATAAGTGGATGGGTCAGTTACTAAGTGAGTGAATTAGAGAGGGAGTGCACTTGTGACCCAATGTGTGTAAGCGAGTTAGCGAGTCGGTGATGCAGTACCTTGGCAGAACTACGCTGGGGAAGCACATGTGGATGTTCTCCTAAAGCTGGCGTGGAAGTGAAGCAAGACGACGGCAGACAGAACGAGGAAGAACTCGGCTGCTGCTACCGTCACGTGACGTCTGTGCGAGTGTTACTTCTTTGCTAATTGCTAAAATGGCTCATGTTAGCGCTTAGCTTCTGTCACATCTGCGTTACAGATACTTCTTTGGTACCGTTGCATCTTCAGCTGCTGTTACTTGTTCACGACATCCATCCGTCCATTACTACTTTATTTCGTGGTTACTGTTTTTCCTTTCTTGTTTCTCTTAACATTGTTGCCATGGTTACATCTCCCCTTCTGTTGTTTTGTTAGCTACTCATGTCTTCCTTATCGTTACATCTGAGCAGTTGTACTTCTTCACTACTGTTAGTAGTCGATTACTGTTAATTCTGCAATGTAACCACTACTGCAACATCTGTGCAACTGATCTACTTATTTTTATTTATTTATTTATTTTTCTGGAGAGCTCAGTATTGTTCATTCGGTAATTTTACCAATTTGCTCCTTTTTTTTATATATATATATATATATATATATATATATATTTTTTTTAATTAATTTTTATTTTGTATGTGCATGTGCATGCGTGTGAGTGTGTATTCATTAGTTCACCTAAAACCTATTTAAAAAATCCCATACCGTTCACCTAAACCAAACACTTGAGAGCCGTGAGGCCGTCAGGAGACCCGAGGAAGGACCAAAGGAAAGAAAGGAAAGAAAGGAAAGTGAAATCCAGCACCGACCAAACCACTGATCTACTTAACTACTCCAACATCTTCACTACTCCTACTTTGCAGCTCTTACTTGTTTGTTAGCGTTTCCTCCTGTTACGGTTACATCTTTGCTACTATTACATCGTCTTTGTTGCTTTTACTTCATGGCTATTATTGGTTCTTCTTTACCGCCATTTACTACTACGTTGCTACTGTTACTGTTCTTTCAGTACTCTTTCTTCTTTGCTACCATAACACTTACTACTGTTACATCTTTGCAAATTTGACTTCTTCACCCCTGTTGCTATTTATGACTGTTACTTCTTCTCTACCGTAACTTCTCTACTACTTCGTCCTTTCTACTTGACTTCTCCGCTACTCTTTGTAACTGTACTACTACTTCACTACTATTACTTTTTAATCTACTGTAATCTTTGGCCCGCTTTCCCTCTTATTAAAGTGTACGTGATTGCGGATTGATCAGCACCGCACCAAATCCTTCGCCGAGATCTCGGATTAGCGTGTTTATCGAACACAACAGTTGCGCATCCGTCGGCTCGCTAATTATCTTGTCGTGGCGAGTCCGCACCACGGGCCGCTGACGGATGACAGTTTCGGGAGGCTTTCGCCGATAACACAATCAACACACGCCGATTGTCTCGCCGTACGCCGACCCGCACCTGTAGCCGTCAGCAAAAAAAAGCCTCCGGACCGCCTTTACACGCCGTCGCGTTCGTCTTCCTTCAAAGTCTCTTCTCGTCTTCCATATTGTCACAGATCTTCTTTTTGAACGTATCCCTTTTCCTCTCCTTCCCGTGAGCCGCCTCGGGCCGCCTCTTGTGTTTCCTTGGCAGTCTTAGATTGGAATGGAGGCCTTTGTCACTTTTATTTACTGCCTCACTGATTCCACAGCAATGTGTGTGTTTGCTGGCTGTGTGCACGTGTGTGCGTGTGTGTGTGTGTGTGTGTGTGTGTGTGTGTGTGTGTGTTGTTGGGGAGATTGCGAGGTGCGCTCGCCACTTTGATTGCTCCCTTATTTCTTTGCGTTCCGTGAGGCAGAACTGTGTTTTTGGGCCATTCGTTTGCCCAAAGTGGCCGTAATTCCCAGCACCTGCTGCAAAGCATGATGGGAGTGAAGGTCGACGGAGTTCAGTATTGACGCTGCGGGGGTGAAGGCTGAAACATTTGCTGTCACATCTCGGTTACGCTCAGATGAGTTTTGGCCTGTTTTCCTGTCTGAGAATCTGATGAAAGTCTACCTTTACTCGGCGGGTTCCGCTTTTTCCCGTCGGCAAGAGCGGACACTGCTTGCTTGCTCAAGATGAAAGTTGTTGATTAATTGACAAATTGTTGATGAATCGATTAATCCGATAAAGAGCATGTGTGTTAATTTCAACCCCTTTATTCAAAAATAGGACATTATTTCAAATTGACAATGCAGAAAATGCATAAATTGATGATGATTCGGTTGACGTTTTTATCCAATAACATGGAATGGATGGATTTCCAAAGTAAATGTTTTACTTTGAAGATAATCATTCTACTTAACCCTGGAGAACCGAAGAACCCTTTTCTTCTTTGGAAAATTATGAATTATACATTAAATGTCTGCTATAAATTCACTGAACACCAAAATATATGTTTTTTCAATTTTAACCCTTTATTCCCTAATTTAGGATTAAGGCGAAATTTGACCCTTTGGGATTTAGGGGTATCATTTCGAAGAATCAGAATAACAAAAACTGTCAGTAAACTATTTAGAATTTAAGAAAATAATCAATCAAATACACAGCTACATTGAACAATATAATTTTTTTGTTTTATTTGTTGCATTTTAGCCATCTTGTCACCACCACTCTGCCTCATGTAAGTGCAATATTCATTCACTAGATGGCCCCATGCAGGGGTCAGAAGTGGCACTCTGGACTTTTGAGGTTAAATTTGTAAAAAAAAAAAAAAGGTCTTTGTTATTTGAGTAGCAGAATTTATAGGGGCCAAATTTGACCCCGTGGGTTCTCCAGGGTTATTAATGATGATAAAATTTGAAAATATTTAATGTTAGTTTAAGGTCGTCTGAGGATTTCGACCATTTGAGTTAAACGGGGTTTCAATGATTCATCGGTTATCAAATGGATTAGGGATTAGTTTGATAATCGATTACTTATCGATTAATGTGTTTCTGGTTTGAGTTTTGAGAATTTAGAGCTAGAAAATGACCAAAACAAATTTTTTTTTTAGAGCTAACAGTACTGATTTGATTGTTTGCACTTCTCCAGGAACTGCTAGGTACTTTTTCTTCTACTACGTGTCACTCTCGACACCGTCGTTTTTTCATACCTATGAGGTCACTGCATTCATCCACATGCGATGCTACGTTTGTCTGAAGAGCTAGCCGACATTACCTAGCCTTGATGCTAATCAAATTGTCCAGCTAGTTGTAACGGTTGAAACTATTTGTCTTGATTACTTGTTGTCTTTTTTCTCGGTTGGTCATAGCAAGCTAACTGCTACGTCGAAATAATCCTAGCAACAACATCATAATTTATCTCTCACTTGCACAGTCCTTCTAATAGCATTAGCTATGTGCTAATTGTAAACAATTAGCAGCTAGCTAATGCAGTCGTATTGTGTCTTAAGATAACGACATACATTTTCACAGCTGAATGCTAATAATTTGCCGTTATATTAAGGTTGCCATGTCAACAGGCCCCGAGTTTAGATGCCGTTGAGCAAATTTGGTCTCATGTTTTTGTTTGTATGCGTGGATTACCAGGATGGCACAGATTAGGATTAGGATTAGGATTAGGGCGTAACCCACTTCCTCTTCTTGACAAAGAGTTACTCGCTGACAGTTTAGCGAGCGTTCATTCATGTTTTTTCCTTTTTCTGGGTCATCATGTGTAATCACGGACCTGAAGAAGGAAGCTTAGCATATCTCATGACAATTCAATGTGTTTCGCTTTGTCTTTTTTGCTTTTTGTAACTCATTTTCTGCACTTGGCTGTTAGGAATGTTCAAATGACAACATTGCCTGTATCGTTCCTAAACGTTTAATGATGGTGACTGTGACGGATTAATCATATTTGAATGATTCTGACTGAAACTATTTCAGTATCTCAATTGCTATCCTGTAACTTTGTTGAAATCACTTCACAATGAGCAGCACTTTGTGAAATAGTGAACAATTGATCATAATATAAAAATGTTGTTTAATGTTTATTGCCTCTCCCAGTTGAGCGCTAAACATCAAACCAAGAAAATTGTGCCTTGCGTGTTGAACGCAACCAAACAACAATGCCTTAAGAATGGCCCGCCATCTTAATGCTAACAAATAATGGAAAAGGCCATTGTCATGCTAATGCTAATGGTTAGCCTCGATAGACTTGGGTTTTTGTCGGATGCAGTGCATAGTGAACCACAAAAACATGCCTAACCTATCAATCTTGTCTGTTTTTTTATTTATTATTATTTATAATCCTAATCCTAATCCTAAATTATATTTTATTATTATTATTTTTATTTTTTAATGTCGTTCATCATTTAAATGTTTTATTGTTCGTAATTTATTGCCGTTTATTAACAATGATGTAATAAAATATTAAATGAAATGCATTTTTACATTTTTGGTATACTAAGGTTTTTAGATAATCAATTAACAAGTTATCAAATGAGATAAATTAATTTTAAAAAAAAGAATAAATTAATTTAAAAAATAAAATTAATAAATTAATTAAAAAAAAAAAATGAATAAATTAATAAAAAATAAAATGAATACATTAATTTTAATGCAAACATTTCAAGAAAATGTCAATACTTGTGGGCCAGATTAAAGATCAGAGCGTACTGTGTATACCCACCACGGCGCCAACCACTAACCCGCCATTAAAAATTATTTTTTCCCCCTGTAATCTGTCCCCTTGAAAGGGACTCCTGTGGAAAGAATGGGAATAAACAAGTCCAAATTTCTCGCGGTACAAAAGTCAGTTCCCGTGCTTCCTCTTCTGTCTCCGTCCTTCCTTCCTGTCCTCTGCATCACCTCGCTTCCTATCCCATGCGAGGGCACCGGTCTTGCATGTGTGTGTGCGCGTGTGCGCTTAAGTTTCATGCACAGCCAACACTGTTGCTAAGCTACCACAGGAAGTGTCCTGCATAGTAAATGTGTCCTGGTGATGGTGTGTGTGTGTGCGTGCGTAATTGACTTGGCAAGGGCACGGACGGTCGTGCACATCAACAATCAAAACACACACTCTCTCACACACACACACACACACACACTGATATCCAGCAGCAGGTTATATTAAGGCAGTGGCAGGAATCCCAGTCGCACTGAAGTCAAGCCGCGAGCTGGAAAGGATAAAGAAATCCTTCTTATATATGCGTGTGCGTCTATCCTTAACCTTCGGCTCACTGTAGTAGCAGGACACATCGTAAAAGTGAATCAACGCACCCAAGTTCATTTTATGAATCCCATGGTGTGCGCGCGCACACACACACACGTGCTACCGCACTTCATCAGTGTGACGCGTTCATGTACTTCTATACAGTGGGTGCACAAATAATGAATTCATTTAATACAAACGGAAGAAAAATACTGTGCATGTGACATATTGTACATAAGAATAACAAAACCCTTTCCGGGCGAACCCCTGATAGAGATTTTGTCCAAATTTCTCCCAAATTTCAGCCGAGTATTTTAGACGGACGGACGATGCTGAATTGTGAAACATTTTAGTTTTCATCATGACTTTTACAATGGCCTATTTTCTCAGATGAAACCCATGATGAGGAAGGTGATGGATAAATAAATCAATAAATAAATCAAAAGCTCCTGTAAGGGGGAGCACAGTATGGATTTGGAAAAAAAAAACAAAACTCAGCAAACAGGCACATGTGAATACACAAGACAGAAACTGGAATACAAACACATGTGGGCGTGTACTGGGCGGGGAATGATGGAGGCCATCTGCACCGAGCAGGCGTTTGCAGCCGTGAGCTGCCTCCCAGGCTGCTGCGATGCAACAGAGGGAGCAACGGGAACGGTTCAGTGGCGGAAGGCATTGATACGGTTGTGTGAAGGGTGTTGTCTGCGTGTGTCTGTATCCTCAGTAAGACCATGCCTGCCATCAAGTGGTCAATGGTGATATTACAACTTAAAACGATACATTGGAACCCCACCATTCGTGGGGGATCGGAACCAGGCTTGCCCGTTAATAGGGAAAATTTGCGATTGACACCTTTTGAAATGCACCCAAAAAATTTTTTAGACATTTTTTGTAAACCTGTAATATTCTACAAAAATTCTTAAAGCTCCATTGTACATTTTCCAATAAAAATGGGGGCTTGCACGGAAAAAAACAAAATAAATAATGAAAAAAATAAGATATTGGAAACAAAATCTCCAAATGGTTCCAAATTGGGAGCATTCGGGGCTCCACTCCAGTAAAAAAAGAAGAAAAGAAAAAGAAAGTGAATCTAGGGCCCACTCCTTGTGTTTATTAACTCATTCACTGCCATTAATTCATTAAAAAAAAGATTATTAAATAATTAGGGGTGAGAGGCGATTAATTTTTTTTATCGAAATTTATCGCATGACTTCACTAGTTAACTCATGATTAATCACAAATTTTCTGTCGGTTCTAAATGTACAATATTTTTTTCTAGGTTTTCATACTAATGTTAAAAATGTTGAATAGAAATAGTTTAAATGAATTTTTGACGTTTATAACCGTCAATGGCAGTGAATGAATTAAAAAAAAAATATATATAATATATTTTTTTTTAATTCGGGGCATCAAGCGATTACAATTTTTAATCTTAATTAATCGCATGACTTTACTTGTTAGCTCACGATTAATGACAATAGTTCAAATGAATTTTTGACGTTAATGAGTTAACCTGTGATTGGTGGTTATTTTATCATTCGTATTCAATAGAACCATTTTTAATCAAAAAACGGCTCCAAACGATTACTGGATCATTTAAATAGTTGTCGATCAATTTGCTAATCAATTACTTGTTGGTTCATCGATTAGTTTTGACAGCTGTAATTCCGAGCCGCGCATTCTAGACAAACGGTCAACGCCAAATTGTGAAACATTTCCGTTTTTGTCATTGCATGTGTGAGTGCCTCAATTTCTCCTTTGACTCTCGCGGTATCGACTGCTGCGTGACGCGGTGGCCCGCAGGCTGATTGGATATCAGTTTGCTATCAGCTTGCTGTCTGCTTCACAAGCGCGACCATCCGAGCGGAACGCACGTTTCCAATTGGCCCGCGCGCGTTATCACGCTAATACACCTGCCGGCCTCGCCGTTGCTTTTTGGGGCGACTGACGTGTTTCCCTCCCGACATTTGATCAACAATAGATTCAAGAACGGGACGCGCTGTTGCGATTGCCGTGAAGTTGATGATGATGATGATGATGATGACGGCACCGGAGGGTGGAAGCAGCTGCGTGTGTTTTTGTTTTGCCGGCCTGCACATGAGCAGTCACAATCGGAGACGGACGCCTCGCCTGGCGTCACATCTGCTCCTCGCACCCTGAGCCCCAAGGTTGTTTTGCAAGAATTAGCGTCCGGGCCGGGCCGAGATGCCGCCGACGAGAAATACGAGCGAGGCGTTTAGGGGATGAGAGCTCGCGATAATGAAAGGCATAAAGAGGGGTTAAGAGGGTTGGATAACGAGAGGGAGTCGGCGGGATAAGAGCGAGCGGGAAAAATTGCAGATTTAGGTCAGAGAGTCGGTCCCAAACAGGCGGTGGATGAGGATGAGCATCAAGGCCATTTGCGCTGAATGGGACCAAAAAATGGACAACATTAATACTGCATGCGATCACTTTTTCATGATGTGTCTTTGAGGCAACACATCCCACATTTGTCATTCTTAAATTTAAATGCATTTCAAATCATTTAATCAAGGTTATTTATTCATTTGCTCCCCAAAATGTAGAAATACGTTCTATTTTAAATATTACCAGTCCCTAAGACGTATTTATACGTTTTTTTTTTTTTCTTTTCTGGAGAGCTCAGTAGTGTTAATTCGGTAATTTGACCGATTTGACATGTCATCATCATTGCTCTTTTTTTTATTTTATTTTTTTATATATAATTTTTTTTAATTTTGTATGTGGGTGTGTGTGTATTCATTAGTTCACCTAAAACCTATTTTAAAAAAATCCCATACATATAAGCTTTTTTTAATACAGAAGGCTTTGATGCAGCCTCTGAACTGAAGAGAACGGTTGAAGCAATGATATTTATTACAAACACAACCAGCAGGTGGCAGCAGAGTGTAAGAGCTCAACCAGGGCCATGTTGGAAAAAGCTCTTCCCCCTCACTGTTTTAAACAGATTTGTGAATAATTCATCATCAACTTTGCTATATTCTAATGCTAATCGCTGCAAACCGGAAACCGTTAGAAATATACTTTTTGATGAAAGAATAGACTCAAATCTTTTTTTTTTTTGGGTAGGTTTTTCTAGCAATAGAACACAATATTCTGTGGGCCTCGCAAAATCTGTCAAAATCCAGTAAAACAGCCGGGAGCGAAGGGGGTTGCTTCAGTGAAAAAGTCCGGGAGCGAATGAGGTAATAAGCAAAAAATATTTCATTGAAATTCATTCAGTAATTCACTGCCATGGACATTTATATTCGTCAATTCGGAATCTAACCGTTCACTGCCATCGACGAGATATCAAGTTTGTAAACAGCTGTAATGACAAACTGATCCCTGCAGATGGCGCAGTTTGGTCGCTTTGGATTTGAGATCAGCGCAACTTTTGGAGTACAAGATGAAGATGAGGGTTTGAATTTCATCTTGTTATCAATCGGGAGGGAGGCAAATGCCCAATCGTTGGAAGTCGGCATGGCAGGCATCTCACACAAGAGACAAGTTTTCATACAAGTCGATGCTATCTTGGTCACAGTTCCATTCATCAAGTGCAAAAAAAACCCCAAAACAACAGAAAACAGCTTTTGTTTTTTGTAAACAGTAGATTATGGCCCTACAATCGTTGGCCAAAACTATTATTTTTTATTTATTAAAAAAATGTTTAACCAAAAAAGGAATTATGCATTACTTAATAAAATTAATCAGCCAATTAATCGGTAATCAGTATTTTTTTCTGCCAAAAATGAGTATCTGCATCGGCCTAACAAAATCCTACAGGAACGCAGATTTTCATTTTTTTTTTTTTTTCTCAGGAGAGCTCAGTATTGTTCATTCGATTTGACATCATCATTGCTCTCCTTTTTTTAAAAAACAAATAAATTTTAAAAAAATTAATAAAAATGTTTTTTTTTCTTTTTTAAATATATATACATATACACACACATATATATATATATATATATATATATATATATTTTTTTTTGTATGTGGGTGACCATGTGTACAGTATGTGCGTGCGTGTGTGTATTCATCAGTTCACCTAAAGCCCATTAAAAAAAAATCCCATACTAATAATATAATATAATAATAAATTGCCAAATGCAGAAACATCAATGTAAGTTATCACGATGTAGTGGCTCTCGCTAACAGACAGAATTAAGTAACCAGAATTAGGTTAAAAAATTCTATATACAGTACGTAGACCATGTTTAAATCCACCAGGAACGCAGATTTTCAGACGTGACTGATTCTGTTCAATTCCATGCGCACAAATGCAGGTATCGCAATGACAAAAATGCTGTCAAGTCATATTCAGGTGAAGGGAGACAATTTGCTGGTGATCCAAACGAAGCAGGTTCGGCCTTGGCGGAGGCCGGCGCCCCGGCGGGTATCATCCTCGTTCCATCTGGCACCAAGCGATGTGAATTTCAAGCCAGGCAATCCTGGCAGAAGATGACTTGCGTGCAGCTCTTGATTTAGCAGGTCTGAAGGTCACGCGGAGGACGTGTCCATGTCGGAGATTTGGACGGATACAGTTTTATTTACCACAATTCGCAAATTGTCACACAATGTTTTGGGAAGGGTGAAGTCTTGATCGAGTGTGTGTGATTCCAAGTTCTTTGAAGACTAAACTTTGATGTTCATTAGGTTCACTGAAGACTGTAAATGAGTCCTGATAAGGATTTTCATTTGGTTTACGGGAGACTAAAAAAAGGGTGCGAGTCAAGCGAGATCCGGCCGCTAAGAGGGCGCGATTCCTTTTGTCGGCCGCCGACAAAGCCGGCCGTTGTGCCCGTGGAATTGGGGCAGTCTGATCTTAATGAGCAATTCTTGCTCAGATTTTCCTCTCGCAAGATTCTTTTAGCGTGAGAACGAGAGCCATCAAAATCCTTCTGGCTTTGCTTGGTACTCGATTCTTCTTCCTGGCAATGAATCGTCATCATCTTGACTATTATCTGCCAGTTTGGGCGTTTTTAGAACCTGTTTAATGCTACCAATGATCAGTATGATCAGTTATTCTTACTGGCAAAATCTTAGACAACCCTGTAGGGGGCGCTACAGACTCTTTTTTTTTTTTTTTGTGTATGACTTACTGACAAAATATAAAATTTTTGTGTTCGCTGCTCAGGCCCTAATAAAATAAAATAAAATAAATTAATAAAAATAATAAAAACAAAATAATAAAACAAATAAATACATATCAAATAAAAATAATAGTAATAATAAATATAAATGTAATGAAAATTTGATAGAGATAGCTGATATTGGGCATTTTGACGATTATCAGTATTGGCCTTTTTTCCAAATCTGACGGCCGATAAAAGGTAAAGATTTTACCATTTTAATCTCAGAGAACTATTTATTTAAAATTTCAGTTAACTTCATGAGACGCTGCTGACCCTGGGAACTTTCGGATCCTTTTATTTTCGTTCAACATTAAAACAACGAAATGTGTTTTTAGGTTCCATTTAACTGATAACCTTGGGAGCTCCCTGAACTTTTTTTTTTTTAAATTTAAAATGAAGTATATTGTCATTTACCAACAGAGTCAAGATTGGCATTTGTATTTTCCCAAAAAATTGACGTCAATATTTTTCCCCCTTTTTACTGAAAATGAATATCGGCTTAAAATATCGGTTATCGGCCTCCTTGACGGCTAATAATCGTTCCCGGGTATCGGCCCTGAAAAAAACATCGGCCCATCCCTCAAATGTAACCAATAAAAATCCCACATTTTCTTTGAATCGTCAACAGAATTATCTTTAAAAAAAAAACTACTTTGGTTTTCATTCACACAGAGCTAAGAAAATTTTCGAAAAAAGCTACGTCTGCCGCTGCAGCCATTTCTTCTTTTTATGAATGAATATCTCAACATGAGAGCATTTCAACGTGCCGCTCTTGTAACTGGGGCAGCACCCTCTGCTTTGGCTCGTTATCACAGTGACCCTTCAGTGGGAGCCCCCAGGGGGCGCTCTCGAGTCAGACCTCCCACAGTGCCATATGCTTGTGAGCAATTCCTCCAGTACACTGTTCCATACACTATTACACCCTCATCAATTTTTTTTTTTATTTATTTTTTTTTTTTGTGTGTGTGTGGAACATATCTGTCTGACCAGAAACTCTCCACCATATTGCAGAATTTTATTCTGCCAAACAAACAAAAAAAATCATTTTGTGGTTTTAGCATCTTTAGCCTCATTAGCTTCATCAGGATTGACCCCCTTCAGCTTGCAGCACCCACCCCCCCCCCCCTTCCCCCCGAGGCTTCTGGGTCGCCTCGATAAGGCGCCACGATACCTCTGGCCCACTTCTTGCAGTCATTTTTCCACAGGCTGTGCGATCAAATCAGAAGCGTCACAACATCCCGTTGACCTAGTCAGCATCCGTGGATCTTGCTCAGGGTTTTAATAGTTTGGGAATTTCCATAACTTAAGTTATTTTTATTTTTTTGTTAGTTTTCAGAGTGCGTTTGTCAGTTTAAAAAAAAAAAAGAAAGTTTTATTGCATTTAACTCTTTGACTGCCAAAAACGTTAAATAACGTTTAGTAAAATCCTATGGAGGAGTGCCAAAGACGTTAAAATACGTTTTTTTTTCAAAACAGAGGTGAAACTAACCATTTTCTATTGTTGATTACTGAAAAACGGAATATGGTAGAAACAAACTTTTTTTTCTGATGAAAGATGAGAGTCCAATCTTTCAATTGGTAGTATGTGTGTTTCCATAGTCCAAACACATAATTTTCTGTGGACCTTGAAAGATCAGTCAAAAATGCTTAAATCGGCTGGCACCCACGGCATCCCTTTTCTGAAAACGTCTGGCAGTCAAAGAGTTAAATAATTGCCAGATTAAAATGATGGACATTTTTGCTATGATTATATTTACTTTATTGATTGAAATTTACATTTCCAGCAGCAATAAGAGCAAATAGGCATGCAGGCATCACAATGAAAGATGAAGAAAAATGAAAAATTTACAAAATTGCAAAAACAACAAAAGTTTGTTTCTATTTTTTTAAAGCATTATTATTTTTTATTTTATTTAATTAACAAAAGTTTTTTTAAATTTTTTTTTTAGTTTTAGTTAATTTGTCAGTTTTTTGTTAACCCCCAAAAAAATAATCACTCACTAGCGCCTAATTGAAAGTTTGAAAAAATTTTGCCCCCAGCACTACTTTCACCGAAAAGATCGACACGAAATTCGGTAGGTTCACGTGCCAATCATAACAGTCGCAAAAATTCTCGGTGAGTCACGCTCAAAATTAAAAACAAAGTCGGACATTTTGGGTTGAAGCAGCCATTTTGGGCAAGTTCCACGACTCTTGGAGAAGTTGTACGTATGCCCGATTGGAACCAAGTACCCAAGACAGATTTTTTTATTTTATTTTTTTTTTAAATAATTTTCTTCAAAAATGGGTCTGAATTTTTTTTTTTACCTGACACCAATTTCACAGATCTAACCAAAACTGGCGGACACGTCTCTGACACAAAGTCTGTCCTTTTGGTTTAAACAATTCTACATTCACAAACTCCTGCTAAGGAATTCCCCCAAATGATCTCCATTTTTTTAAATTTATTTATTTTTTGCTTCCTGTCTTTCTGCAGGGTCGCCATGTCAAGACCGGGCAGCTGGCAGCCATCAAGGTCATGGATGTCACCGGGGTACGCAACACGCGCACACACGCACCGCCAAGTCCCACGATTATACCACCGTGTCATCTAATTAAGAGCGATGAGTCAGTGGCAGCGAAGAAAATGAGGACAGGCCTATCGTCATGGTAATATTAGCTGCTGGTATCGGGGCAGCAGTGTGGTCTCAAGCGTGTCTGCAGCGCGGGAGAGTGGGATCTCAGCTATATTTAGAGACTACGCCCACAACAATGAAACAGCCAAGGAAAGCATTTTCACACAGAGAGCCTGCGAAATTGCCGGGTCAGAGCTGTCGCGGACGCTGTGGTGTTTATTCGTTCACCTGTGCATTTTAGACGGAACCCAGCGCATTTTAGCCGTCCGACAGTTAAGACGCAAAAGTAAAATGAGGAGAATATTTAAGCAGAAGTGTAAAGTGGGCTTAATACTTTAAATTTAAATTTATACATCAGAGCCACAACGGTAGACTTGCGCTTTTTACACAAAACCCAGTGAAGGTGGGGTATCGCCTCAACAGAAAACGACCGTCTTGAGCATCTTTCACACAGAAGTCCTGCAAAGTTTCTGTTTTGGCGTCCAAAAAATGTCAAGATGATACTTTGAAGTAGTGCAAAGTTATAGTTTAAAAAGTTGTGGTAAAGGCTCATTAACTATAGACATCAAAATGTCATTTTAACTATTTTTATCCGTTTAACATTTTTTCCCACTTTTATTAAAAAGAGTTTGAAAATCTAGAATTTTTTTTATTGTATTAAAACAGATATAAAAATTGGGATTAATCGTGAGTTAACTAGTGAAGTCATGCGATTAATTACGACAAAAAATTGTAATCGCCTGACGCCCTTAAAAAGAAAGTTGATAATTATTTTTATTTTTTTTACTTTGGGCATCAGGCGATTAAAATTTGTATCGCATGACTTCACTAGTCAACTCACGATTAATCCCAATTTTTCTATCTGTTTTTAATACAATTTAAAAAATCTAGGTTTTCACACTCTTGTTACCAAAAATGGAAAAAAATTAAATAGAAATAGTTCAAATGAATTTTTGACGTCTATAGCTGTCAATGGCAGCGAATGACTTAAGATGGCCAACTGTGTTATTTACTGCTGCAAAATGCTAATTTGTGCCTTTTTGCTTTCGCTGTGTGGTGTGTGTGTGCGTGCGTGCGTGCGTGTTTGCGTGCTTCAGGATGAAGAAGAGGAGATCAAAGCGGAAATCAACATGCTGAAGAAGTACAGCCACCACCGCAACATCGCTACCTACTACGGCGCGTTCGTCAAAAAGAACCCCCCGGGAATCGACGACCAGCTATGGGTGCGGTGTTTTTACTCAACTACAGAGGGGAGGGGCGGGTGGGAGGAGTTGTTACACAAAATAATCATCCCTGGGTGTTTTTTTTTTTTTTTTACTCATTCACTGCCATTGACGGCTATATACGTCAAAAATTAATTTAAACTATTTCTATTATCCACTTTCGTTAACAAGAGTATGAAAACAGAATTTTTTTACTGTACATTTAGAACAGATATACAATTTGTGATTAATCATGAGTTAACTAGTGAAGTCACGCGATTAATTCCGATTAAAAAAAAATTATCACATGACGCGCCTAATTTTTAAATAATCTTTTCTTTATATAAAAAATAAATAAATAAACATATCAGGCGATAATTTTTTTAAATTGTAGTTAATCACAAATTTTATATCTGTTCTAAATGTACATTATTTTTTTCTAGGTTTTCATACTCTTGTTAGCAAAAGTGGGAAAAAAATTGAACTAATAAAAAATAGTCGAAAGCCGTCAATGGCAGTGAATGAGTTAATTAAGAATGAAGATAGAAAGAAAATGGATGGAATGAAGGTGGAAGGATGTGTGAAACGACAGAAGGGTGAATGATGGGAAGAAAAAAAGGGAGCAAGGACAGGAAAGGAAGGAATGACGGAGGCAAAGGTGGACAGAAGAAAGGGAGGAAGGAAGGATGGAAGAAAGGAAGGAAATGAAAAGAGTAGGCAAGGGATGAAAGGAAGTATGAAAGAATGGAAGGAATGATAGAAGGAATAGAGAAAGGAAAGAAGGTAGGAGGTGGAAGTAAAAAAAGAAGGGAGGACAGAGAAGGAAGGAAAAAGGGACATGAAAGGAGGAAGGATGGTTAGTTGGAAGGAGCAAAGTAAGGAAGGAAAGAAGGGAATGGGTGGAAGGATGGATTGAAAGAAAGAAAAAAGGATGGCATGAAATGATTCTGTCATCCATCCATCTTACAATTATTAGAAAAAAAGGGTAATTTCCTAATGAGGTGTTTATTTTCACCCCCTTTGCGGTACGGCGTCTATTGAAGGAAAATGTGCTAAGATGCTTATCTTATTAGCGAACGTGTTCCCACGCCACTTGTGGCTCGAGATCAGCGCATGTGTGTAAACAAGGCGAGTCATGAGCCATTAATGCTAACAAAAATGTGACGCTAAACTCGTCCAATTGGTTGGAAAAACAACGGCGACCCGTTGTCCTCAATCACTTATTGACCTACTATAAAATTCAGTGTGCTTGAATTGAGGCTGTGGGAAAAGCCAAGAAGGCATCATTTAGTTTCACGAGCGCTAACGTAACACCATTATCCGCTAGCCGGATAGCTGAATTTTTGTCCGGCATGTTAATGTTAGCTACCAGCCAGGTAATAGAATTTTTGTCTGGTATGCTAATGTTAGCTGCTAGTCAGATAATATAATTTTTGTCTGGTATGCTAATGTTAGCTGCTAGCCAAATAATATAATTTTTGTCTTGACATGTTAATGTTGGCTGCTAGCCGGATAGCTGAATTTTTGTCCGGCATGTTAATGTTAGCTGCCAGCCAGGTAATAGAATTTTTGTCTGGTATGCTAATGTTAGCTGCTAGTCAGATAATATAATTTTTGTGTGGTATGCTAATGTTAGATGCTAGCCAGATAATAGATTTTTTGTCTGGTATGCTAATGTTAGCTGCTAGCCAAATAATAGAATTTTTGTCTGGTATGCTAATGTTAGCTGCTAGCCAGATATTAGAATTTTTGTCTGGCATGCTAGCGTTAGCTGCCAGCCAAATAATCAGAATTTTTCTCTGGCATGCTAACGTTAGCTGCTAGCTGGATAACAGAATTTAGGTGTTGTTGACTTATTTGTGTGTTTTTGTTGTTGTTTTTTTACATTTGATTCAGCTCTACGTATGGCACTTTGTATGCAGCAGTAGTTGCTTTAAAGTGCTTTATAAATAAAGTTGGCAGTTGAGTAGATGCGTTTCAAACGTGACCACTTTGTCGCATCTCCTTTGTTTGTGTTACGCGCTATCGTTATTTCATTCTATCGTGACAAATCAGGTGATGTAATCCACCTTGCTATTTTACACAGCTGGTCATGGAGTTCTGCGGCGCCGGCTCGGTGACGGATCTGATCAAGAACACCAAAGGCAACTCTCTGAAAGAGGAGTGGACGGCCTACATCTGCCGAGAGATCCTCAGGGTGAGCGTCATTCATATTTCATCCCCGTACCTCTCGTAATTGACGGCGAGCGGCGCGCGTCCCGCGACGCCCCGATGCTCATCTGGCCCGTTTGTGCTGAGGGCAGCTCTATCGCTGCAGCATCTCGTCTCGTTATTGAGGCTCAGACAGCGGCCGTTTCCTTCCTTTTCTTCCTCTCCTGTCTCCGCTTGTCTTGTTTTGCTGTCACTTTTTCTGCTTCCTTTTTTTTCCTTACTGATATTTTTTTGGGTTCTGTGTTGTGTTTGACCCATTTCCTTTCGTGTTTTAAGGCATTTTGTCCGCATCATTTCTCTGTCCATTAGTGAAGATGTGTTTGTTGCTGGAAGGTTGATGCACATTTTACAAAAAAATAAACACCTCACCTGGAATAAATGACACATGGCCGTGATTACCTTTCCTGTTTTTTTTTTTTACTGTCACAGTAGACATATTTAATGCAACATAATGTGGCATCAGTATAGCCTTCATTCAACAAATCCTTTAACACGTGCGTGCCTTAACCCCTGGGCGTTATTTGTCCGTTTTTTTGGCATTTTTATGTTTTTCTGTGTTTCATCAAAGAAAAAGCATTTGAAAAAAATACACTAGGGACCTAGACATTTCACCAGGATTGTTAAAAAATGTAGAAGTTCAAATTGGCGCCATGCTGTAATTTATAATTATTACCAAACAGGAGGGAGAGATTTACACGAAATTCTTGTAATAATGCCCGATTTTGGCTCATTGACTCCCATTATAAATCACAGTTTTTGATATGCTGTAAACCTGATGTGTTATTATGCATTTTCCGTGATTACTGATGCAATCGCTTCTTTGCCGAGTCACAAACATAAAAATAGAGGAATTTGTGTGTTGAGAGTGTTAACACAAAAATCCACTAGGTGGCGCCAAAGGCTAATAAATGAATACAAAATGCATGCATAAAAAAATTCTATTGTTATGACTTATGGACTTGTTTGAGCCTCTAACTATGTCATATGAAATATTCAAATTATTATTTTATTTTATATATATATATATATATACAGCATAGTTAGTCTTGCTATTAGCATAATACTGCTATTGTTGTCCATAGGGGGTATTAAAAAAATAAATGAAAATAAAAACTATATATGTGTAGCTAGGTCTTGATGCCGCTGAACATTTTGAGCGGTTGAAAGTGGAAAAAAAAAATCATAAATGACTAAGTTATCACACTTCAAAGGAAATGCCTGATTTTGGCAAAAATTACAAGAATTTAATCAAACTATAATAACGCCCAGGGATGCAAACTTCAAGAAATAAATGCCACACCTCGAATAATTGTATCTCCTTCAGGGAAAAAAAGTAACTGGTGGCTTTAATTACCTTAAACCTTAGTAACAAGAAAGTTGATCTTTTGCATGTGCAATATATATTTAATTTCCCCCAAAAATGCAAACCTTCACACTGTGCACAAAAAAAAATGCCTCACTGCGAATAAATAAATGTGTAAGGCTGACATTTAAGTTGGATTTTAAAGCGCTACGCTATGTGCCGCCTTTTTAAGCAAAATCGGACAAATATTTCAACTTACATTAGTATTTATAATAAAACAACAACAACAAAAAAAACTGTGCTACTAATGATTATCAAATTAAGCAATAAATTATTTGCATTAACTAATCAGTTATAATTATAGTTCTAAAAATGCATGCAGTTGAGTAATGTCATACCCGCAGCTGCTATGTGAGGGGGGAAAAAAACGCTAATTACAATTTCAGACTACTTTCCTTTTTGGAGGCGACAAGATTAACCAAATCAGTCATGGCGTAATTAAAAAAAAAAAAAAAAAAGCTTTTATTGAGTTGCCGGTCGTCGACACAAGGACGTGAGATCCTCTTGAAAATGAGACTCTTTCCGTTGGGCTCGTGGCTCTGGTATCCTTCACAGATTGTGTGTGTGTTTACGTGTGTGTGTGTGTGTGTGTGTGTGTGTGTGTGTGTTCAGGGCCTGACTCATCTCCATCAGCACAAGGTCATCCACCGAGACATCAAGGGACAGAACGTCCTGCTGACAGAGAACGCCGAGGTCAAGCTAGGTGGGTGCCGTCGCGTAAGAGCCGCTCGGTGAACCGGCCCCCCCCCGAATGGACGGGCCTGAAGTGTAGCCTTACAACAATTGTGTGTGCGTGCGCTGAATACCTGCCAACTTCTGGCTTACGGACATTTACGACGCACGTTTGCAATGACACCAGGCACATTCTTTCATTTTTACTTCCCCGCCGTAAAAAGCAAATAAACAGTTAAACGGGCATCTCGGGCCGAGCTATTCATCAGTTTTATGGCTTCATTCCAGTTTATGAGTCAGGACGGTTTTTGTTCTGTTTGATATCATTATTTTTTTTAACGTGTCCGTCGCTGCATTTAGTGTCTTTTCTGACCCATTTATACGTGTAAGACTTTTTTTGACCCGCCTCCTCCCGGCAGTGGACTTTGGCGTTTCGGCCCAGCTGGACCGCACAGTGGGAAGGAGGAACACGTTTATCGGGACGCCGTATTGGATGGCGCCGGAGGTGATCGCCTGCGACGAGAACCCCGACGCAACGTACGACTTCAAGGTGCTTAACCCTAAACGACCTTGCGTAGGATGCGTTTCTTGCCTTGAAGGTCACCTTCTGGTGTTTGGTCTCGTTGCAGAGCGATTTATGGTCACTGGGCATCACGGCCATCGAGATGGCTGAAGGAGCTCCGCGTAAGTGCCCTCCCCTTTATAAGCGCATACATTTTTTATATTGGGTAGACAAGTGTCCTCTTTGCCTGATTTTCTTTTCTTTTTTTTTTTTAAGAATTTAGTTGGATTTTTGCACATGCAAAAAGATTACTCAACACAGTGTCATTTTAAAAAGGAGCCAGGAATGAGAAGATTGCTCTAAAATCAGCCATTTAACTCATTTGCTCCCCAAAACATATAAATTTATTTTAAATATTACCATGCTCCCAAAGACGTATTTATATGTTTTTTTTAAATGTTTTTTTTTTTTTTTTTAATGCTAGAGCATACAGAAGGCTGATGCAGCCTCTAAACTGGTAATAGCAATGGTAGTTATTACAAAAACGGCCAGCACGTGGCAGCAGAGTATAAGAGATCAACCAGGGCCATGTTGCAAAAATCTCTTTTCCCCACTGTTTTAAACAGATTTGTGAATAATAATGAAACGGATGCAAATGATTTTAGTGATGAAAGACCAGACTCTAATCTTTCTTTTGGTTGGATTCCATGTTTTTATAGCAATAGAACACAGTATTCTATGGGCCTTGCAAAATCTGTCAAAACGGGAGCGAAGGGGGTTGCTTCAGTGAAAATGGCTGGGGGTGAACGAGTTAATAATAATTAATTTTAAAAAAAATCAGTCAAAACGGGAGCGAAGGGGGTTGCTTCAGTGAAAATGGCTGGGGGTGAACGAGTTAATAATAATTAATAAAAAAAAAAAATCATAATAATTTGGAATGAGATTGCCCTCATTCAGGTCATTTCTCAGTCATGTTTTTAAAGTGATTACTCCAAAAATAAATAATTCTCTAAAGATGGTCTAGAATGCGAGTATTCTAAAATAAGACCTAGTCCAAAGGGACTCTGAAATGACATTGCTCAAAAATCGGTAATTTTTAAGGGGAGTCTGGAATGAGAAGATTGATCTAAAATCAGTCCTTTGCTAAAAGGAGTTTGGAATAAGAAGATTGCACTCAAGTCAGTATTTTTTTTTAAAGGCAATCTGGGATGAGTCTCTAAAATCAACAACAACAACAAAATCCGCATTTGATTCAAACAAATCAGTGGGAGTCTGTTTTTGCAAGAGCTTAGTGGGATTTTTGCACACACACAAAAAAAGATGATCCAACGCGCTGCTGTTTCGTGTGTGACCCCCGCAGCGCTGTGCGACATGCACCCCATGAGAGCCCTCTTCCTCATCCCGCGAAATCCCGCGCCCCGCCTCAAGTCAAAGAAATGGTGAGAAATCAAGCCAACGACCGTATCGCACTTTCAATACATCGGCTTCTCGTGTAGCCAAACGAGGCTATGATAATCGACTCGATGACGAAATGTCCGTCTAACTTCGAATGCAGTGCAATGCGAATACTCGAGTATTATAGCGAAAACTGCCTTTGTTGTCACGTGGTCAGGTCCAAAAAGTTCCAGTTGTTCATCGAGAGCTGCCTGGTGAAGAGCCACGGCCAGCGGCCCAGCACGGAGCAGCTCCTCAAGCACCCGTTCATCAGGGACCTTCCCAACGAGAGGCAAATCCGCATCCAGCTCAAGGACCACATCGACCGCACCAAGAAGAAGCGAGGCGAGAGGGGTGAGCTCAAACTCCCATTTTTTTTTTTTCCTTTTAGGGAAGCGCAACATTGAAAGTTGGTCTTCTTTTTATGAAAATGGAATACGGAGTGATGGCTCAAAAAAAAAATCCTTTGGGGGGTTTGCAATGACAAATCTGGAATTAAGTTAGTCGAAAAGTCACTTTCGAAAGGTAGGATTGGACGAGATTACTTTTAAGATTAGGATTATTTTTAAGATTTGGATGACTAAAATGACTAGGGTTGCACGATAATGCTATTTTCAACCGCTACAGATAAACCAATCATTTAGAATGTCGATAGCCGATAATTGTTTACAAAATTAACTTGAATACAAATATACTTTTGAGTCCTGCTATAACGCTAACATGGACAAATACACGTAAACATTGTGTAAAGCGCCATGAAGCTAAATTTGATTGCTTCAAAGAAAACTAGTAACTCATTTTGAGTTTGCCAAAACAAAACAGCCGTGTTTAAAAAAAATAAAAAAATGCAAACATTTCTTTATTATCTGGTTCATCTGTTTGACGTCTAATTAGTCGATAATTGCCGATAATTATCGGCCACCGATCTCTAAAAATTACTCACCTTAAAATTTGTCATTTTAGTCTGGGATAAGATTAATTCTAAAATCTGATTTCTTGCCGAGGAGATCGGTCAGTTTCAAATAATCTCGAAGGAGAAGATTGCTCTAAAAATCGATCACTTTCTGGAGGAAATCATTTTCAGAAGTGACTCAAGATTTAGATTACTCTAAAAAAAACATTTTTTAAGGAAGTCTGTTATGTGGAGATTACGGTAAAATCAGTGATTTGTTTTTTTCCAAGTGAATCTTGACTTCCTCAATTAAAATCTGTCTTGTTTGAATGGAAGCCAGGAATCAAACTTTCTTTAAAATCTGCCGTTTTCTAAAGAGAATCTGGAATCAGTCGTCTTTTTCGAGGGAATCCGAAATGATGAGCTCACCCTAAAATCGGTCATTGTGACGTCTAGAGTCTGGAATTGCATCACTCTAAAATGACCAATCGTACTTGGAGTCTGGAACGAGAAATTGCTCTAAAATCAGTTTGGAGATACTCTTGTGGAAAGTTTGATTTTGTAGTTCAGCGTAAAATCCTTTAAAACAACTCATTAGGTTTTGGTAGCAAAATGGATTCTTCACAATCTTGTTTTTAAGACTCGTTGCAGCAACGTCGCCCCCGAGGACGCCGTTCTACACTCCCAACATTGTCACACAGTAAACATCCAGTGACAGACCTCAGTTCCGCTTTCAAGGCGGCCACTGACGGCCTCGCCACACACGCTCCCGCTGCGTCATTACCAAGCGGATTAATCGCTTGGCGACACAAACGCCGCAGGCCCACTGATGATGTATAGAAACTTTTTTTTTTGCAGACATTCCTTTTTCTCCTCACTTTTGCTCTAGGCGCACTTTTGACTGAAATGCGTTCAAGCGCGCCTGTTTTCTGCCACTGTTTGTACACATTGGACAGAAAATGGGACAAAAACGACATTGATATGAACTCATTTGCTCCCAAAAACATATAAATACGTTCTATTTTGAATATTACCATGGTGCCAAAAATGTATTTATACCTTTTTTTTTTTATTATGTTTTTTTTTTATGCTATAGCATACAGAAGGCTTTGATGCAGCCTCTGAACTGTAGCGAAAGCTTGAAACAATGGTAGTTATTACACAAACGGCCAGCAGGTGGCAGCAGAGTATAAGAGATCAACCAGGGCCATGTTGAAACAAGCTCGTCACCCCACTGTTTTAAACCGGTTTGTGAATAATGATGAAACTTAGCTATACATGTATTCTAATGCTAATTGTTGCAAAATGCAAACAGATAGAAATATACTTTTTTTTTTTTACTCTAATCTTTCTTTTGGTAGGTTCCATATTTTTATAGCAATAGAGCACAATATTCTGTGGGCCTTGCAAAATCAGTCAAAATCCAGTAAAACAGCCGGGAGCGAAGGGGGTTGCTTCAGTGAAAATGGCTGGGAGTGAATGAGTTAAATGGATCATAGACGAAAATAGAAAAAAAACATTTGAAAAAAATAAGGGCAGTCAAACGATTACATTTTTCTAATCAAATGAATCACATCTTAGAATTTTGATTAATCACGATTAATTGCTTAATTATAAAGGCTTTTTAATCAACATTTTTCGCCCCGCCAAATTTTAAAAGCCATTTTATTTTATGAGGACGTCTTCAAAAGGATCATCTGCGCTCAAAATTAATAGCGTGATCATAATTTGCGTTTCTATGACATGATTAATGCGATAATTTTTGTGATTAATGAATTATTAAAATGCGTAGATATTATCGGAAAAATCGGTGCAACTTGGGGACATGTTGAATGATGTCAACGTCCTCTGCTCTTCACGCTGACAAATTTGAGCTTTGTACTCCCAAAGTGGCTCAAGGTGCAAAAGAAGGTTTGAGTTGAGCGAGGATTGGGAAATGTCAGAAGCGTGCTGAGTTTCAAACCACCAGCGTGTGAAAAGAAGGCAGCTTTGATCTCCGCAGGTAACTTTTTATATTCCGCGTGTGTCTCTTAATGCATCAGACGAGACCGAGTACGAATACAGCGGCAGCGAGGAAGAGGACGAGGAAAGAGACACGGGCGAACCCAGGTCAGCGCCGGCCGACAGTGAAAACGCACCAACACTTTTCCCGAAGCCTCCCTCGCCGTTTCATGGTCCCGTCTTCTTCTCCCCCTTCTAAGCTCCATCATCAACATCCCCGGCGAGTCCACCCTGCGGCGCGACTTCCTGCGCCTGCAGCTGGCCAATAAGGAGCGCTCGGAGGCGCAGCGGCGGCAGCAGCTGGAGCAGCAGCAGAACGAGGAGCACAAGCGCCTCCTGCTGGCCGAGAGGCAGAAGCGCATCGAGGAGCAGAAGGAGCAGCGGCGGCGGCTGGAAGAGGTTCGTTGGCGTTTGGAGCTCTTAAATGACTTGTAGCTTGAGGTCGATTAATCGGAAGTTGGTATTACAGAGAAGACCATTGCTTTTCACGGGGGGGGGGGGGGGGGGGCAGCACCAGGACCAGCATGGATAATGAAACTTTCTTGTAGAATTCATGCCCATTATAAAAGTTAAGGCACAATGTTTTTCTCTTTACTGTTTTATACTGTTATGATACTACTTTGACCCGCAGTATTTAACTTGACCACAAAGAGAGAAATTGTCTAAAATCAGGCTGAAATTTACTTAATCTCCTTCACGTGTTTTTTAACCATAAAAACTTTGATTGTTTGTGTTTTCTTCACAGACATATTTTTAACCCTATGCCGAATGCACCAACAAACGACTTTTTTACGTGGCTTCTATTTAGTACTAATATTATTATTATTATTATTATTATTATAGTATTATTATTATTATTAAAAACAATAAAACCTACTGACCAGCCAAAATGAAGCACAATTAAAAAAAATTTTTTTTTCCCAAATTGCAGCTTTAGCCCAAGTGGTCTTTTCTAAAGTCTTTGCCCCCTCCCCCCCCCCCTCCCCATCCACAGCAGCAGCAGCGCGAGCGCGAGCTGAGGAAACAGCACGAAAGGGAGCAGAGGAGGCGTTACGAGGAAATGGAGCAGCTCCGTCGAGAGGAGGAACGCCGGCACGCCGAAAGAGAACAGGTTCGGATCCGGCACTATTATAGGAAATGTATCTCTCAAGTTTCTCGTCATGGTCTCACTTGTAGCCGCCCGCATGTAAATTGGGCAAAAAAATGAATACATAAGACCCCATTTCTAGGGTTGTCACAACAGGTAATCAGCCCGCCCCCGTTGGTTCTGGGCATCGCAAAAATACTATTTTAATATGATTGATTGTAGTTTGGAGGCAACTTAACTGAGTTAGTCATTCCCTCTCCGTCGCGGGTTCTGGGTTTGCTGTCTCACTATTTTGCAGAATTTTTTTTTTGTACGGTATATCACTATTTTTTCTGCCTCCCATTTATTTACCACCAGAAGGTGGCACACAAAATGTAAACAAAGTTTGAAAACAGGAAGTATTTCAAGCTCAGCCTCATTTTTGCTGAAGATTTTCGATTGTGAAATCCTCCTGCTTTTTACGCCTACAGAAAGCGATGGCTGTAGGGTCCTTTTAAAATGTACACATGGGCATGATTATTGATATATATTGTGATACAAGTTTGTTATTTTACATTACTTTTATATTTTATGTTACTCTTGCTCTCTCAATAAATGATGTGCCATAAATGCCTCGGAGCGGCAAAGTTTTCCCGCCTCTGTCCCTGTTCCAGACCATCTCCGCCTCCTCCACTTGCCACCTTGGCTGTCTGCGTGCATCCAGATGTCACTAACACTAACATTTCTCAACATTGCTCCTATTTTGTTCTCCCTCGCACGCTGCTCAGGAGTATATCCGTAGGCAGCTGGAAGAGGAGCAGAGGCAGTTAGAGATTCTCCAGCAACAGCTTCTACAGGAACAGGCGCTACTGCTGGTAACCTGGCTCAATGTTTACATGTCCAGTGAAGCATCCTTCAGAGGGTTTTGCACTTTTTTTTCCAAATACATGGAAGAAGGTAGAATTAACCTGTCATCATTCATAGAATAAAACGATCACTTTGGCGCCATCTTGTGGAATCATGGTGTTGTTGTTCCTTTTAATTCAGTGATGGATTTTGTGGACTGCATTTGCGAAACCGAATGCATCAATCCCCTTTTTGACCTGAGTTGGCGTTGCTTCCTTCTCCTTTGTGGCTTCGTTCATCCACCTCTTGTGAATTTTTGGCTTTCATACCACTAACCTTTGCTCTGGTTTACTTCCCGCCAAGGAGTACAAGCGCAAGCAGGTGGAAGAGCAGCGGCAGGCCGAGCGTCTGCAGAGGCAACTGCAGCAGGAGAGGGCCTACCTGGTGTCGCTGCAGCAACAGCAACAGGAGGGGCGGCAGGCGGAGAAGAAACGGCTCTACCACTTCAAAGATGTCGTTAATCCCAATGACAAGCCAGCCTGGGCTAAAGAGGTATGTGATAAAAAAATAAAAATAAAAAGCCTGATTTGTGCAGCAAGATTTCTTTGGGCAGACATAAAACAACAATTTGGGAAATAAGAACTGTACATAAGCCACAAGATGGCCAAGTCACACACTGCTGTGGGATGGCACTCCACTCTTTAACCAGGAGTCGGAACGTATTATTTAACTACGGTATCCATTACGAGCTCAATTAAAATTGATTTTTGACGTCTATAGCCATCAATGGTAATGAATGAGTATGAAAAAAAAAGTTGAAATGGATTTTTGACATCCATAGCCGTCAATGGCAATGAATGAGTTAAAAAAAAAAAAAGTTAAAATGGATTTTTGACGTCCATAGCCGTCAATGGCAATGAATGAGTATTAAAAAAAAGTTGAAATGGATTTTTGACGTCCATAGCCGTCAATGGCAATGAATGAGTTAAAAAAAAAAAAGTTGAAATGGATTTTTGACGTCCATAGCCGTCAATGGCAATGAATGAGTATTAAAAAAAAGTTGAAATGGATTTTTGACGTCCATAGCCGTCAATGGCAATGAATGAGTATTAAAAAAAAAAGTTGAAATGGATTTTTGACGTCCATAGCCGTCAATGGCAATGAATGAGTTAAAAAAAAAGAAAAAAGTGGGGGGGAACCCTCAGTAGAGTGAGGAAGGGCCATACAAGGTCACACACTGCTGTGGGTTAGCATTTATCCTTTTAGAACCGCAGTAGCGTGTGATGGCTAAAAAAATATATAATAAGACACCAAGGACCACACAATTCACGCTGAACGCGACTTCAAACACTCCACTGTGGAAGCGGTTCGAAATGCGGAGAGGCAGATTGTTCCTTTTGTTTTATGCTGTAACACCAAGTGGCCTTCTCTTATCCTAACAATCTTCATCAACAGGAGAACTGTTGGCATCCTCAGGAGACCCGCACTCCAGCCCTGAATTGTGTGTGCTTTGTTCAATTTCTTGCTCTGACTTTGACTCCCAGGTGCCGCAGCAAGCGCAGGTTCAACGCGCTCACCCGCCCCGCTCGAACCTGCGCCATCACCAGTCATTCAACCAGCCACCTTCGTCCTCGTCCCCGGCCTCCCACGGCCAACCCCGAGCCCAAACCCCTAGACGCACGCCGTCCGTCGGCGCCCAGATCCTCTCCGGCCACGCCCCCCAGATCCGCATTGCGCTAGACCCCGGGGAGCCCCTCGACCCGGGGCTCAAGCAGGAGATAAGTCAGCAGGTCCGAGAGTTGAGAGCTCAGAATCGCAGTCAGAGGAAGCGCAGCCCGACCGCGGTAAAGGAAGACGGTAAGGCGCCTCCGCATACGGAGCCGCCCCGTAACACCGAGAAAGAACCTTGCGGCGCTGTGCGGCTCAGACAGTCCAAACCTGCCTCGGACCCTCGAGACCACCAGAAAGAAAAGCCCCCAGGCAGGCCCCTCTCTGCGCCCAATCACGCTGACATCTCCGATGTTGTTACTAAGGCCCCCGCGCAGGTCCAAAAACTGGTTAGTGCTCGCCGCCGCTGCAGCTCGTACGCTCGCCTCCGCCGTAGATTAGACGTAGACGTAGAACCCGAACGTCGTCAAGAGCTACTGCACTAAGTGACTTTTCTTTAAAGTTGGTTCTGAGGATTAGAGAAGAAAGTCTTTAGTGGAGTGCGAGTCAAGTCTCAAGTTGGTGGCGGGCAAGTAGTCTACTACTTTTCACAAAAACTTTCCAGGCATTTCTCTTTCGTCTTTCTAGTGTCTGATATTCTTTCTCATTTTAACGAGAGGAAAAAATCTTTTGTGTGCCACGCCAGGAAAACGTACACTAGGGTTTATTTTATCCGCCATTTTAAAATTTAGTCTCAGTTTTAGTCCACTTTCGATCACGTTTGTTAGTTTTTATCAGTCAACCTCATCCCGAATTTTATTTAGTCCATTTTTAATTGACTATAAATCTAGCATTTTAGTCTTTATTTTAGTCCAAGAAAATATGATTTTATTTGTCTAGTTTTAGTCAACAAAAACTGTCAACGTTTTAGTCAGGACAATCATTTAATCCCACAAATTTTTTTTGTCAACAGATTATGTTGAACATTTCGGATCGAAAACCATTTCACATACATTTTTCTCTCCGCTTTTTGTTGACTTCGCACACAAATACAGTATATCAACAAATGGCTACTATGGCTCAATGCTACAAGAAAGCAAATTAGCCATCATAAATTAGCCATCATAAATTAGCCATCATAAATTAGCCATCATAAATTAGCGGTCGGATTAATATTATTGTTAGAACGTTATAGCCGTTGGATTAATTTTACATTATAACTATAATTTACTTTTTTTTTTTTCATTTTCACCGTGAATCCACTTCCTGTCTGTCCCATGTTGCACTTGCTAGCTGCTGATTTGAAAAGGGGCGTGTCGTCGTCTCACACAAAATCTAATCACTTTCATCTCGTTTTTGTTCATGAAATAAAATGTCCATAGATTTTAGTCCAGTTTAGTCCAAGTGAAGTACATTTTGGTCTCGTCTTAATTAGGCGACGAAAATGCATTCTGATTTAGTCCCACTTATTGTTTATTAAATTATTTTTGTTTTGTTTTCATTGACGAAATTAACACTAACGTACACAAAACGTTTTCTCCTCTCGCACACTTCCTTTTCTCTTGTAGGTGACGACGCTAAAAATCTGCCATTTTTCTTCCCCTTGTAGTTCCTTCCTCATCACTACTAAAAATATGTCGCCGTCTTCTTCTTCTTCTTCTTCTTGCTCGCTGCCTCCGTGGCTGTAGTTGTGACTCATGAATAGAAGCCACATGCATACTTTAGTTGGGACGAGCTAAATCATAATCTAGAATAATCCCCCCAATAGATTATGAGCTCATGAGGATTTGCAAAAAAAAAAAATCCTCCAAAGGGGGATCGTTCACATCGCGCATGCAACATGACCCGGGGGGGGTTCTCGAAAAAGAAACTGCAGAGCCATGACTGGAAAATTCTCATTCATCGCTAGAACTTCTGCCAGTTGGCACACAAAGACAGACCTTCATTGCACATAAGACGTTTGGTCAAAATCCAAAATGGTGGATCTGATTTATAGAGTTTCTTTCACGCTTTGTGGAGAGTAAATTGTAAATTGCTAAAAAAAAAAAATGGCCCTAAAATGGCCGCTTTGACCCACATGGTTTCTTGGACATTTTTTATGTTACATACAAACATGCTTGGAGGGCTGAATTAAGTTTTTTGGGCAAAGGCCCAAATCGCAATAAAATGGCCACTTCAAACCAACATGGCGAACTTCCTGTTTTTTATGCAAATGATTTCTTGAGTCCACTCATGATGAATATGGCTACGAAATTTCTTGTCGCTTTTGTTTTATGGCCAGTCATTAAACTTGGGTGCCATATTCCGCCCAAACGCAATGATCAAAGTCAAGTTAGCGTCGGACGAATATCTAGTATTTGCGGTTGAAATTTGGTTGCATTTGAACGAAATTTGTAGGACAAAACTGACGGAACACTGGTAATGATAAAAAAAAAAAAAAAAATACGGCTAAAATGGCTGCTTCCAACCAGAATTGCTGACTTTCTGTAGCTTTTCGAGCATGGCTTCTTGAGACTTTTTTTTGTGGGTCAAGTCATGAAAGACAATTCTACAAAAAAAATCATGTTGCCAAATAAAACTGTCTTCGCTTAATTTGTTTTTGAAGGAATCCTGGAAATACACAAAATGACCTTAAATAAAATGACTTCAGCCATCTTTTTCGGGCATGACTTTTTTTGTAGGTCTACTCGTCATAGACATGGCTACAAAATTTGATGCAACGAACTGAAACTCCACCCAAAAAAAACTTAAACTTAGGATATGAGTGACGGTAGTGTGTGTGTGTGTGTGTGTCAGGTGGAGGAGAGGTCTAAGATGAACAGACAAAGCTCTCCGGCAATGCAGCCCAAAGTGTCGAACCGGATCTCTGACCCTTCCCTCCCTCCCCGATCCGAGTCCTTCAGCAGCAGCGGTGGCATGCAGGCCGCCCGAACGCCACCCACCCACCGTCCCGTCGAACCCCAGGTGTGTGTGTGTGGGTGTGCGGAAGGAACACTTGTGCCTTGAAAATTAACCTTACTACCTCTCCTTTTTGGATGCAGGACTATACAGAATATTTACGTCGATGTTGTGTATTCATGGTGTGCCTTAACCTATGCCAGCCCGCAGTCTCCTCTTGGATAAAATGTGTTTTCT
Organism: Vanacampus margaritifer; assembly: GCF_051991255.1. Taxonomy (NCBI): domain Eukaryota; kingdom Metazoa; phylum Chordata; class Actinopteri; order Syngnathiformes; family Syngnathidae; genus Vanacampus; species Vanacampus margaritifer. Next base: position 65,233,106 of record NC_135432.1, read on the forward strand.
AATGTCGACTTAAAACAAGCTCCCTGGTTGCCCTGTTGCTGTGCCTTACCTATGGATGTGACAGTATTAAAATCCACATTAGCCAATTTGCTGCATTGTTTTGCTTTCTCACTGTCCTTAGTCTCCCCTCGGATAAAATGCGATACCGCTTATCGAGGTAATCAAAGAGTAGTCACACATACGGTAAATCAATATTAGTGTGTGGCTGTGCCTTAGCCTTAGATGCAAGTTTTATACTCCACAGTCTCCACTTTGCTGTGCCCCGAGTCTCCTCTCAGATAAGAGGTGTCGCCGTAGGAGAACTTCGCTGCAGTTTCTCATTCCAACTGATGTGTTCATTGTGGCGTGATTTTCGCAGTGGTTTTGAAGTGAAAACCAAGCATAGATTTCTGATTCCTGGATTGTTCGTCAATACTTTAGATGGCCCACCTCGTTCCAGTCAAGACGCACTCCAGCTCCATGTCGGGTTCTCAGTCCCTGCAGGACCAGACGGGATCCGCTCTGAGCGAGGGCGTGGGCTCCCCCAGGCCCGACATGCCCCGCCAGAACTCCGACCCGACTTCCGACACCCAAACTCCGCCGGTTCGCAGCGCTGAGCGGGACCGGGATCGCGATCGGGACAGGACGGCCTGGCAGAGAGAGGAAGACCTGCCGCCCAAGGTCCGAGAATCCCAGTCGGTAAGACTTTGCTTGGTGTATCATGACAATTTTTTCCGCATTAATTGTTCTTTGTAATTCTTCCAGTGAATTAACGATGGGGATTAATTGTCTTTCCAGATCCCCCCGAGGACAACCTCCATCTCACCAGCCTTGGTCAGGAAGAACTCCCCCAATGGAGGCGTCGGTTTGGGACCTCGCACGGGGTCTCAGCTCATACGAGCAAGGTGAACGTCATGATTAGCCTTGCTGCAGTTTTAAAGTCCATAGTCTCCACTTTGATGCAGCAGCCTGTTTCCTTGCTGCCCTCAGTTTCCCTTTGGAGAAAATGTCATCCTATGTGGATGAAAACATTTTACATTAGCTTAGCTATCTTGTGCCTTAGATCTGTACACTGCAGTTCTATACTCCACAAACTCTACTCTGTTGCAGTAGCTCATTTCCTTGCTGCCCTTATTCTCGGCACGGATAAAATTTGTCACTTTTAAGCAGACACAAGCACTGATGGTCGCTAGCCCATGTGGGCATAAACCAGTGTTGCTTACACAGATTCTAACGTTATCGTAGCCTCTTACCACGTCTAATCTATGACCTTCGCAACTGCTTGGCATATACCCCATAGTCTCCACTTAGATTGCTGCCCTCAGTCTCCTTTTGGATAAAATTTGTCACCATATGTGGAGGTAAACCACTTCTGGTTGCACAGATACTAACGTTATCGTAGCCTCTTACCACGTCTAATCTATGACCTTCGCAACTGCTTGGCATATACCCCATAGTCTCCACTTAGATTGCTGCCCTCAGTCTCCTTTTGGATAAAATTTGTCACCATATGTGGAGGTAAACCACTTCTGGTTGCACAGATACTAACCTTAGGTTAGCCTCTTGTCCAGCCTAAATTGTGGAATCTGGAGGATACACTCCACAGTCTCCTCTTTGCTGCCAAGGCCTGTTTTCTTGCTTTCATTAACCTCCCCTTGGATAAAAATTGTTACCTCATCCATGACCTTAGCCTGTTTTGTTGCATTAGCTACGGACGCTGCAGTTGTATTCTCCACTTTGCTTCAGCACACCGTTTTATTTCTGCCCTCAATCTCCTCTTGGATAATTGTTTTCACTGCTTTTTTTTTTTTTCCTTTAGCAACCCAGATCTGCGCCGTTCCGAGCTCTCGCTGGACGCCATGCTGCAAAGGACTTCCTCCAACTCGTCATCGTCGTCCTCGCCCTCGTCCCAGGGAGGCTCGGTCGAGAGGAGAGGTCCGTTTTTGCCGTCCTGCGGTTGTAATTGCCAAGTGTCCCAAAACATTTGCCCAAACACTTTAGTTGCGTCAAGCCGGTTTTCCGTGGCCATCCCTCAGTTCTGCTCGGATCAACCTGTCCGACGTGCCCTGTTAGTCAGTCAGCCTCTGGGGTGGAAACAGGAGGGAAATGAGAGGAGAAGAAGATAGAGAGAAGCATAGCGGGAAATGTCAAAAAAAAAAGGCTACAGGGATACGTTAAGATATGCGCCGATCTCCTTCTGAAAAGGCGGCATAACTTTCCCTGCATCCTTTTCCGTCAAATTCAGGGATGTGATTTTTCCGCTAATTCGCGGAATTCCGCTTTTTTTTTTATCTCCCCCCCAAAAAAAATAAAATCGATTTTTTTTTCTTTTTTTTTTGTAGTTCATTGTGTATGCACATGACTCCGACAGATAACATCTTCTGCTATAACAAAGACATTTGTGGTATGCTCTAATATGAGTTACTTTTCATTTGGTCATGATACAATTATTTGTTCATGAAATTTGAACTCTTCAACATTATTTATGTGTTAACTTAGTAATCACATTAGTTAGATATGATGATATTCTCAGTGATAGTTTTTAAAAGCAAAGGCAGTCCAATGTTTTTGAATGTGACTGATTTTGAGTTGACTAAAACTGCCATTTTATATGGGATAGTTCAATATACATTGAAAATTTATGCTGTTGTTTTGTCTATTTCTTTGTCATGTGAGTGCATTGAAAGTACTTAAAAACACGGAAAACCCATGAGCTCCGGGGGGCAAAGCCCCCCTTGTCCCCCCACCAGGGCACCCTGGACCTAGCTGGGTGCCAGCGGCCCCCAGACCCCCGGCTAAATTTTCCGATAATTTCACTTTGGTCAAATCACATCCCTGCAAATTTTGTCCTAAAAGTAAAGCGCTTAAAATGTGTGTTTACGTTAATTATGTGTCAACGCTGTGTCAATTCAGCGCAAATGTTGTCCTACCAACAGGTCAGAGCAGACAGGAAGCGTCATCGTCAGCCGCAGCCAATCGGGAGGCCAAATCCAAACAGGAGGAGGGCCGTGAATCAATCCGACCCAGCAGGCCCGCAGTGAGTCCCGACATACAAACGCACTCCAGACTATTGTGCTCAAGTGTAGGAAATTCCTACAGCGAACCTGTTCTCTGCCTCTCTTGTCTGTTTCCCCTCCATCCTTCAGAGCTATAAGAAAGCCATAGATGAGGTTAGTGAGCCCCCTTTTTCCTCAGTCCCGAGGGACTCCACAACCCCAAGTCCGCTGATGTGACACATACACACAGCGGAGAAGGTGGACGTTGTGTGTGTGTGTGTATGTGTCACATCGGGCGCCTGAGCATCTGTGAATATCTTCCAACCCGTCGTCATGGTTACCGGTCAGGTGGCAGGCACGTTGGCCGGCGTGCATGGCCTGGTTTGAGCCGTCAAAGAACGACCCGTCCCACACGACCACCTCCCCATGTTGTGCTTTCAAGTATTGACAGAAAAAAATACAAAAAACACTTTGACGAGCGCCTCCTTGGCTCAAATGTGTATGAGGTAACTTTGTGTGATGGTTCACTCGAGACATGGGAAAAGTAAGAGCGTCTTTGGTGGTCTGCTTTCAGGACCTCAGCGCTCTGGCTAAGGAACTGCGAGAGTTGAGGGTCGAGGAAGGGAGCCGGCCTCCGGTTAAGGTACGGGAGTCATTTGATGTGCAATACAATTTCGAAATGTTGTTTGAATTGGTTTCTGAGGGTTATTTTATAGTTTTTATTTTAAAAAAGAAAAATGGAAAAATAGTGGGGTTTTTTTTCATCTATTTAAAATCGATGTATTTTTTTTATTTTTATTTTTTAAAACTTTGGATTGGAAAAATATATTTTTTTACAGCATTAAACAAATATATTTCAGTAAAAAAATGTTTGTTTTTGGATTTAAAAGGTGAGAAAATACCAATTTAATATATTTGTTAAATAAGTAATATAGTATTTTTTTTTAAATGTGATTGATGTTATATATATATATATATATATATATATATATATATATATATATATATATATATATGCTGTATGTGTATATAAAGTTTATTGACAGTATTAGACCCCCCACGGCCCTCCTGAACTTTGACCTTTTGCCACGTTTCAGGCTTCAAACAGAAATATATAAAATTAAATTATTTTTGTGTGTGTGAAGATTTAACACTTAAGTGGAACAATTATGAAGTGGAACGAAATTTAAACGATGTTTATTAAAACGTATGTAGTTTTTATTTATTTGATAACTTTGGATTGTAAAAGAAAACATTTTTTTTTACAGCATTAAACACATATATTTCATTCCATTTGTGTTGTTGTTTTTGGATTTAAAAGGTGAGCGAATACCAATGTAATACATTTGTTAAAAAAGTAATATAAAGTAATTTAGTAAAAAAAAAGAAAAAGTGTGATTGGTATTACATATATGCTGTATGTGTATATACAGTGCATTGAGAGTATTAGTGACCCCCCACCCACCCCCTCCTGAACTTTGAACTTCGAACTTTTGCCACATTTCAGGATTTAAACATAAAGATATAAAATCAGAGTAAAATTTAAACAATATTTATTTAACTAAAAAACATAATTAGCTCAGTTTTTTTTATTATTATCATTATGACTAAAGTGTTTTCCTGCCAACATAGGTGACGGACTACTCATCGTCCAGCGAGGATTCCGAGAGCAGCGACGAGGACGGCGAGTCGGTGGGACACGACGGCACTGTGGCCGTTAGCGACATCCCTCGCATCATGTGAGCTGGTCCGACTCTAACCCTGAATGCGTGCGTGTGTGTTCCGACAAGTGCACTGCGAGCGGCGTGGTTGGAATATGTGCCACCATCATTTCGACTTTGTAAACATTTTTGTCTTTTGCGCTTGTTGCCCTTGCAGGCCAGCCGTGCAAAGCAGCAGCGAGTCATACGGAGGACTGAGCGAGGACTCCCTGGGAGAGCCCTACGGGAACTCCAAGGACGGCACGCTGGTCATGAGAGAGGTGAGCGTCCACGTTAGCGCCAAGAGAAGCGCCGGCTGACTGACTGACTGAATGACGACTTCAGGCCGAGGAGAAGAGGCGAGGCGGGCACGCCGAGAGCAACGGGTTTGGGAATCACGGTAACCACGGCAACCTGCCCGACCTGGTGCGACAGAGCAGCTCACCCACCGCCGTGCCCACCGCCCTGCAGGAGCTGGGAGACATGCCCGAGGTCGGTGAACGTATCCAATCGCACTCGGGTTTCCGCAAATCACCAATTGCTGCTTTGTACTTTATTGGCTGATAATAGTCATAATAATGTAGTCAATCTATTGATCTATCTTGAGCACATTTAAAACATTCCATTTCAAGCCAAATTTAAATCATTCATCATTTGCAGTTTGGGCTGGCTGGCTCCAAAGCGTCTTTCACCCCTTTCGTGGACCCTCGCGTCTACCAAACGTCCCCAAGTGACGAAAATGAGAACTCGGCAGCCGGTGAGCATCGCGCTTCCCCTCGTAGTGAGGCGTTCACCTCATGACTCATAACTGCGCACGTCATCTTTGCCATGGCAGCCATGTTCGCCAATGAGCTGCTGCGGCAGGAGCAGGCCCGACTCAACGAAGCCAGGAAGATCTCGGTGGTCAACGTGAACCCCACCAACATCCGACCGCACAGCGACACGCCCGAGATCCGCAAGTACAAGAAGCGTTTCAACTCGGAGATCCTTTGCGCCGCGCTCTGGGGTAAGTCTTTAACCTTAGGCTCCCCCCCCCCCCAATATTTGGATACTTGATGCATATGATGTGCATGTGTGCGTTCAGGTGTGAATCTGCTGGTGGGGACGGAGAACGGCCTCATGCTGCTCGACCGAAGCGGCCAGGGAAAAGTTTACAATCTGATCACCAGGCGGCGTTTTCTTCAGATGGATGTGCTGGAGGGCCTCAACGTGCTCGTCACCATATCGGGTAGGTTGAATACTAGTTTCATTTTGGTGTTTTTATTATTTATTTATTTATTTTGTTTTGTGATTTTTTTTTATTAGGTTTTCTTTTATTCATGTATTTATTTGTTTTATTTATTTTATTTTGAGACTTTTTGTAGGTTTTTATTTGTATTTATTTATTTTATTTTTTAGTTTTGTATCGACTTTATTTAATTTATTTTATTTAGGGATTTTTTAAATTAGGTTTTTATTTTTATTCATTGATTTATTTTATTTTGAGATTTTATTTTATTAGGTTTTCTGTTTTTTCTGTTTTTTATTTTGAGATTTTTTATTAGGTTTTTATTTGTATTTATTTTATTTTTGAGTTTTGCATCTTCTTAATTTAATTTATTTTATTTAGGGATTTTTTAAAATCAGTTTTCCTATTTTTATTCATTTATTTACTTTATTTTAAGATTTTTTTATTATGTTTTTATTTTATTTATGTGTTTTATTTTGGAGTCTTGCATCTACTTTATTTTATTATTTACATTATTATTTTTTAATATTTACGTCTTTGATCGATGTTAGACAAAATGAAACAAAGAATTACACTTTGTGTATTTCAAACAATCCCCGCTAGCTTAACGCTAGCGCATAATGGAAAACGTCATTGACAGACGAGCAGATAGCGTTGCGGCATTATTTTAAGCATTGCATATTTGTACACAAACTGTGGCGCAACACATCAAAAATATTTTTTTTAACCTTTGCAAAGAAACAGATCTTCTAACCTTTTTCCAACAATTATTTTGGCCCAATTTCTTATCAAACTGGTACGTGCAATACATTTGAATTGAATCGGTTGCAGTATTGATAGTTACACGCTATGAATAATGTTATGGTGGCTTACAATATTTGATTCACTATTTAGGAATTTTTCAAAAATCCCAAATTCGACTTGTGCAGTCAAAACTCACTCTCTCTCTCTCTCTCTCTCTCTCTCTCTCTCTCTCTCTCTCTCTCTTTGTGGCGACTCTCAGGGAAAAAGAACAAGCTGCGCGTTTACTACCTGTCGTGGCTGAGGAACCGAATACTGCACAACGACCCCGAAGTGGAGAAGAAGCAAGGCTGGGTCACCGTCGGGGAGCTGGAAGGATGCGTGCATTATAAAGTCGGTAAGCGGGAGCCGATTGCGTAACGTAGCCGTAGCCGTTAGCGTGTCGTCACCGCGCATGAGAACGCTTGTCATGCGCGTGTCGTGCTTCCAGTTAAGTACGAGAGGATCAAGTTCCTGGTGATTGCGCTGAAGAACTCGGTGGAGATCTACGCCTGGGCTCCCAAGCCCTACCACAAGTTCATGGCCTTTAAGGTATGCAGCTATGGGTCCCAATACCGGGATGCTCAAAAAGGGATGGGCTCCCTCTAGTGGTGGACAAAGACATCACAGAATGAACTAACTTTGGAAGTGTTTTTTTAAAGAATATTTAGGTAACTTAGAAGAAATATTTGTGCACACCAATAAGTATTTAGATTACTTTGAGGGGTATTTGTTGGATTTTAAAGTACTTACTTTAGTTTTAGGGTGCATCTAGGAGTATTTTAATAACTTTTAGGAAGTATCTGAGTACAGTATTTGAGTGTTTCAATTACTTTAGTAGATTTCAAAGTACTAAGTGCTACTCTTTAGGGAATATTTCCATGCATCTAGGAGTATTTAGATACGTTGCAGTAAGTATTTTAGTAGATTCAAGAGTAACTTAATAGCACTATTTTGTCAATTTAAGAGTATTTTGGTCACTTTTAGAAAGTATTTGAGTACATCTTCAGATATTTAGATTACATTGAGTGGGTATTTGAGTCATTTCAAAGTACTTGTTTACTTTTAGGGAGTATTTATATAAGCTTTAGAGAGTACAGGTATTTCAGTAGTAACAGTACGTATTTAGGTAACTAAATAAGAGGTAAGAGTATTTGAGTAGATTTAGGAGTATTTAGGTAACTTTGGAAGTAGTTGAGTACATCAAGAAGTATTTTTAAAGTACATAGTTTACTTTTAGGGAATATTTGTATACAAGTATTTGGATACCTTTTAGGGAGTATTTGAGTTTATCAAGTATTTAGATTACATTGAGTGGGTATTTGAGTCATTTCAAAGTACTTGTTTACTTTTAGGGAGTATTTATATAAGCTTTAAAGAGTACAGGTATTTCAGTAGTAACAGTACGTATATAGGTAACTAAATAAGAGGCAAGAGTATTTGAGTAGATTTAAGAGTATTTAGGTAACTTTGGAAGTAGTTGAGTACATCAAGAAGTATTTTTTAAAGTACATAGTTTACTTTTAGGGAATATTTGTATACAAGTATTTGGATACCTTTTAGGGAGTATTTGAGTTTATCAAGTATTAAGATTACATTGAGTCGGTATTTTACAAACAGTTGGGCAATTGTGTAGATTGTTCTTTAGAATGTAGCACCCCTTTATTGAAAAACGATTATTTTACTTTTGTGGCCAAATCCTGTCTGTCCATTTGGAGGAACATCTTGTTACACTCGTTCAAATGTCTGGCGCTCAATTTGCAGTCGTTCGCCGAGCTGCAGCACCGCCCTCAGCTCGTCGACCTGACGGTGGAGGAAGGCCAGAGGCTAAAGGTCATCTACGGCTCGAGCGTGGGCTTCCACGTCATCGACGTCGACTCGGGCAACCCGTACGACATCTACATCCCGTCGCACGTAAGTAATCGGGAAAGGTGTTGAGCCCGTTCCAAATTGATCGCTAACCAACACAAGCAACACCTACCTATGCATGTCAACATGTCTATGTATATGAAATTCTTAAATAAAATATTACTTAAAATTGTCTTAATGAAAATATTACAAATCTAGTTTTGATTTTGTAGTTTTATTTTTTTATTAACTCTTTGACTGCCAGACGTTTTCAGAAAAGGGATGCCGTGGGTGCCAGCCAATTTTAAGCATTTTGACTGATCTTTCAAGGTCCATAGAAAATTATGTGTTTGGACTATGGAAACACACATACTACCAAATGAAAGATTGGACTGTCATCTTTCATCAGAAAAAAGTTTGTTTCTACCTTATTCCGTTTTTGAGTAATCAACAATTGAAAATGGTTAGTTTCACCTGTTTTGAAAAAAAACGTCTTTTAACGTCTTTGGCACTCCTCCATAGGATTTTACGAAACGTTATTTAACGTTTTTGGCAGTCAAAGAGCTAATTAAAAAAAAATCGATTTAGTTTATTTTTGTACCATTTCTATTAAATTTATTTTGATGAAAATTCACTACTTAATCCAGTTTTTTTTTTAAGAATAAATTTATTTAAAAAAAATACATAAAATCACATGTTCAGTTTCAAACCATATTTATTCATTTCACTTTCATAAAAAAAAAAAGAAGTAATTATTCAAATACGACTTAATTAATAATTTACTTACTATCTGGAATTGAATCCCAAGCGTGTATATTGGACGAGCAGGGACTCTTAAAATCTCCCCCCCGATGCATTATTCACATCCGTCTCCTCTCTCCTGCTCCTTCCCTGCCAATTTTGTTTTTCTTTCAGTGTGCCAAAGAGGCCAAGGTGACACGCTGCCCTCTTCCTCCCTTCCGCTTTTGGTGTAGATGTGCAGATGTGTTGCTGTGTTTTGTAGATGTGTAGATGGAGAGTCCAAAAGCGCTCTTAGTTGAAGCACAGCGTTGTGCTAACCTCGTGTCCATGTGCACTTTGTAGAGACGCGTAGATAACATCCAGTAGCAGGAAATGATAACGGATGGGATGAAACTCATCTGCCCCTAAAACACAAGCCTACAATTCTGGAACTAAGAAAAAAAAAAAAATTATGTATTTTTTTTTAATTTTATAAAGTATTTTTATTTAATTTTTTTTAATCAAAGTATTTTTTTATAGCTTTAATCGGGCCCTAATATATATTTAGCAGTGTGCAGTAACTATATAAAATCACATTATTTCATATTCAGGTTCCATTCAAATTGTTATGATTAAAAAAATCAAAATGAAATGAGCAATTTAAAATTCCATACTTGATAAATATTTGTACTTATTTGTGTCATTATTCAAACACCAAACAATTTCAAATGCCAGTTTTAGTTTCATACCTTGAAAAATAAGTTTTATTTGTATGTTTTTCCCCCTAAATCAGCAATTTTGAGTTTCACAACAGACCAATACTTTATTGTTAAATGTTTAAGCTATAGTAGAAATAGTAATATTATTATATGAATGTAATAAATGTAACCAACAAATTAAGCAATTTTTCTTTATAAATGATGTGTTGGGTTGAGATGAGTTTTGTCGCCGTACCGTACCGTCACTCACTCGTGTGTCGTACTGATTTTGTCCTTTTATGTTTCAAACTACCCTACTAATTCCTTTTTTTTTCTCTTTTATTTATACTTATGTTCATGTCCAGATTTGGGCAATTTTGACATTTATACAGATCTGACAGTTTCACGCCTACCAAATATTTTAATTGGGGGGTGATTGAAAAAAAAAAAAAAAACCTTCATTAACTAATTTCCTGCCATTGACGGCTATAGACGTCAAAAATTTATTTGAAATATTTATATTAGTTTAATTTTTTTTTCCACTTTTGTTAACAAGCGTATGAAAACCTAGATTTTTTTAATTGTACATTTAAAACAGATACCAAATATTTTAATTGGGGGGTGATTGAAAAAAAAAAAAAACCTTCATTAACTAATTTCCTGCCATTGACGGCTATAGACGTCAAAAATTTATTTGAAATATTTATATTAGTTTAATTTTTTTTCCACTTTTGTTAACAAGGTTATGAAAACCTAGATTTTTTTAATTGTACATTTAAAACAGATATAAAATTTGACGCCCCTAATTTTTAATAATCTTTTTTTAAATCTCGTCAGGCGATTAAATTTTTTTAATTGTAATTAATTGCATGACTTCAATCGTTAACTCACGATTAATCACAAATTTTATATCTGTTCTAAATGTACAATATTTAAGAAAAGTGGGGAAAAAAATGTTAAACTATTAGAAAAAGTTTTTGACGTCTATAGCCGTCAATGGCAGTGAATGAGTTAAATTTGTATTAAAAAAAAATCCAATTTGTAAATTTACATCTGCATAAAAATTACTTTGTGAGTTTCATGCTTGCCTGAGATAATTGTAATTGTAATTTAAAAGCAGATGAATTATCAATCAGACAGAAATTTCCTGTGCAGACAACATTTGTGAGTAAATCAACACCAGAGCGGCATCAAGCGGTGGAAAAACAAGCAATTGTGAAGCTGAGAAAATGCCTGCAAATAAAAACCCAAATCCGTTTTGGGTGCCAAACGTATCGCAGGCAGCTTTTACTGCACGTCAACAAACACACTTACATGGGCTTAAACCAGAAATATGCCTTTAAATACCCCACTGGGATTATTTTTAATCGGATCGGGATTACAAATACATTTGACAGCTTTTGACGTCCTGAAATGTGCGTGCGTGCGCGCGCGCGTGTGTTAGATCCAGAGCCAGGTGACGCCGCACGCCATCGTGGTGCTGCCCAAGACGGACGGCATGGAGATGCTGCTGTGCTACGAGGACGAGGGCGTCTACGTCAACACCTACGGCAGGATCACCAAAGACGTCGTGCTGCAGTGGGGGGAGATGCCCACCTCCGTTGGTGAGTGCACGTGTGTGTGCGTGTGTGTGTGTGTGTGTGTGTGTGTGTGGTATCTAAAAAAGTTACGTCGGAAATGCCCCCACAAAGTTGTGTGTATGGATGTTGGTGTGTTTATCTGTTGTAAGGTCCGTGTGTTTATACCAGTAATGGATGCCAGCTAGCTTCTCTGTTATGTTACTTGGGGGAAAAAAAATTCTAATTTATAATTTTTTAAAATGTATTTATCAAATTAAAACACAATTTAGTTTTGTAGAGAAACCAATCTGCGCACATAATATTTTTAAATAACATAACACCCAAATTTGTACAAATTGTAAATGAGCCCAAATCCACACGCTAAATGTATGCATTACTTTTTTAACGCCCTCATGTGGCTGGGAGGTGTATTGCATGTACAAGTGTATTAAACTGTACACACTAATGTTGCTATATAAAAAAATCTAAATAAAATTTAGATAAAATATATTCAAAATATTTCTTATTCACAACATTTTAAGAAATAATTAAATTAAATAAAATAAATAATTTTTCTTATAAAATAAAAATATATAGAGATTTATAAAATAAAAAAAATACTACACATTTCATTTAAAATGCTTTAATATTTGTTTTTGTTTGATTCAAGTTTTTGTCGACCTTTTATTCTGCAGCCTACATCCACTCCAATCAAATCATGGGCTGGGGCGAGAAAGCCATCGAGATTCGCTCAGTGGAGACGGGCCACCTGGATGGAGTCTTCATGCACAAGCGGGCCCAGAGACTCAAGTTCCTGTGCGAGCGCAATGACAAAGTATGCGCACGCGCACGTTCACAAACACTGCTTGATATAATAATAATAATAATAATGAAGCTGTCATATCAGCCCTATTTGCCGGAAACCATTATATGTGTACATTTATAATTAACAATCAGGACGTCAGGAACAATGATTTTGCTAAAGTCAGCACTAGTCAGGAACAAGAATGTTGCTATAACCTACAGGAACAGGAACTTTTGCTGAATTCGCATCAGGAACAAGAACACTTTTGTGTCTGGTAAAAGAACTTTGCAAGCGTTGCCACTCAGGAATAATTACTTTGCAAAAGGAACCTGCATGCAGGAACAATGATCAGCCTGCAGGAACAAGAACGTGCTTAATTAACCTATCAGGAACAAGAACTGTGCTGAAGAAAGAATTTCATTAACGATGCCAATCAGGAATAATGACTTTTCTAAAGGAACCTGCAGGAACAAGGACTTTTTCTAAAGTCATCTGTCTGGAACAAGAACTTTGTTGTTGCAGCTCAAGAAAAACGACTTTGCTAAAGTAGCCTGCAGTAACAAGAACTTGCTGAATTAACAGATCAGGAGCAAGAACCGTGCTGAAGTCACCTGTCAGGGTAAAGAATTTCATTAACGATGCCAATCGGGAATAATGACTTTTCTAAAGGAACCTGCAGGAACAAGAACTTTGTTGTTGCAGCTCAAGAAAAACGACTTTGCTAAAGTAGCCTGCAGGAACAAGAACTTGCTGAATTAACAGATCAGGAACAAGAACCGCGCCGAAGTCATCTGTCAGGAAAAATAACTTTTGCTAACATTGCCACTCAGGAACAATGACTTTGCTCAAGTAACATGCAGGAACAGGAACTTTGCTGAAGCCAGCGGATTCCACCTGCCTACAATTTCTATTTCTCTCTCTTGTCAGGTGTTCTTCGCGTCGGTGCGCTCGGGAGGCAGCAGCCAAGTGTTCTTCATGACGCTCAACAGGAACTCCATGATGAACTGGTGATGGCCCCGCCCCCTGGGACCAGCCTCGCTCTCCCATTGGCTGTTGACCTCTTCCTCCTTTTTGCACACTTTGCCTCCTCCTCTTCCTCTTCCTGTCGTGCCGCCCTCATGACTTGAAACAAACACACCAGGGCAGCCGAAGGACCACTTGATCTTCTCCTCCTCTTCTTCTTCTTCTTCCTCCCGCCGACTCAAAAGATGACGTCCGCGTCCCTTTAAGAAGAAAATCGTACACTTCCAAACCCCCTTCACGTCTTTCCTCTTTGTCGTCGTTCCACTCTTCAAAGGTGCTGCATCAGACTTGAGCTGTCAATCAACAATGAACGCCCGCGTGAAACTTCACAGCACAGCCTGTTCCTTGAATAAATTGTGTGCGCGTGCGTACATGGGTGCGAGTTCCATTCCGAGATCGACGTCTCGGAGAGGGAGAAAAAAAAAGTCAGTGCTGTGCGTCCACGTGCAGGTTTTTGTTTTGAGCAGAAAATTGGCATAACACAAGTAGATAAAAGTGGCTACAATTGTATCCCACCGCCACAGCCGGGTTCGTTATTATTTGACTGGAGATTGTTATTTGGGTGAGTCAGGAACAGGAACGTTGGCGACGTCAGGTGCAAGAACCCTGCTAAAGTCACCTGGGAAGAAAAAAGATTTGCTACAGTAACTTGTCAGGAACAAAGTCGCCTGTGAGGATCAAGAATATTGGCCTGTCAGGAACAGGAACTTTAAGAGAGTTGCTTGTTAGGCATTTGCGTACGTTACCTGGCCGGAACAAGAACAATGCTAATGTCACATGTGAAGAGCAAATGCTTTGCGCTAGCAACCTGTTAGAAACAAGAAATTTATGAAAGACACTTATCAGGAACAAGAACTTCAGTAAAAGCACTTATCAGGAACCAGACTTTTGGTCAAGTCAACTTTCAGGAACAAGAACGTTAGGAAAGACACCTGGTAGCGTTGCTAAAGTTACCAGTTAGGAGTAAGAACTTTCCTGAAGTCCAAGACAAACATCTGTCAGGAACAAGAACTCAGGAACAAGAACTTGGCTAAACTCCCATGTGAAGAACAAAACCGTTGGTGATGCCATCTGTCAGGAACAGGAACATTTTAAAGTCAACTGTCAAAAACGCAAATTTTCCTCAAGTGTCAGAAACAGAAACTCTGCTTAAGTAACTGCAGTAACAAGAACTTACCTATAGTGTCAGGAACAGGAACTTTGTTCAAATTACTTCCCAGGAAAATGGTCTTGGGGATGTCACAAGTCTACAATAAGTTTAGGAACGTCATCAGTCTTGAGCTTTGCTTAAGCCACCAGGCAGGAACAACAACATTTTGCTGTCAGGAACCTGAACTTGCGGAAAGTCACAAAAAAATTGACTGTAAAGAGCAAAAACATTTTGTACAGTCGCCAGTGACAAACAGGAAGTTTGGTCAAGTCAACACGATTCGAAAGTCGGGAAACAAGAACCTCAGGAAAGTCACTTGTCAGGAACAAGCACTCTGCTAAAGTAACCTGCAGGAGCAAGAACGTTGCTAAGTTGTCAGGAACAATATCTCATCTCTTGGGCCTTCATGATCAGTGGAGTTTCAAACAAAAACAAAAACACTCCAAATGATGTGAGGTGGGATACATTGTGGTTGGTCTACTTTTTTTTTTTGCGTTGGATTCGCGCTAACACGTTTCGAAATCTTTTTTTTTAATCATCGCTAGTGAAGGCGAGCTAACGAACACCTCAACCATGTCGTCGTGTACTGTACTAAAAAATGGCTGTAGATGCACAACAGGCTAACAGGCTAACGGTTTAGCAATAAAGAGCCCAGCGGTCTACCCACCGTGCGTGCACGCGTGCGCGATGCCCGTCCCCGTCGACACGCACGCGGAGGGCTCGCAGACAAAACTACTGTAATGTTTTATTTTGGGAGGTGTTTTCTTTTTGTCTTCTTCCTGCTTTATTTTGAAAAGACTAATCGTCCTGTTTGGGGATTTGTTTTGTTTTGTAAAAGAGACACTGGAAGAGAAATAAATGCAAGAGTAGAGCCATGCTGCTGCTGTGTATGTTCTTGAGTGGCTTTGGGGGGGGGGGTCTGGGGGGGGGGGGCTGGGTGGTGGTGCGACGGTGCGAAAATCATCTGTCGGAAACAATTCATTTGATGAAATAACTTCAGAATCTAAAAACTTTTGAATGAATTTAAGTGACCTATCTGGAACAATGACTTCACCAAAATCATCTGTCAGGAACAAGAACCTTGCTTAAGTCACTTCAAGGAATTTGTGAAAAGTCACTTGTCAAAAATAAGTTGGTTGAATTGATGTGACAGGAACAAGAACTTTGCCAAAGTCAGGAACAAGAACCTTGCTAACGTAACCTGCAGGAACAATGTCTCATGCTAAAATCACTTGTCAGGAGTAAGAACTTCAACATCACCTTTCGTGAACGGAAAAGTTGAAACGAGTACGAAATGATATAGAATTGAACACTGACTTGGGAAAGGTTGTCAGTTTGAGTCTTATCACATTTCAAATGCAGTGTTGATACGGCTGATCATAATATACTGTCGGAAAATTGGGTAGGATTAACTGGACCAGTCCTCGACGGGTTCGGGTTTTGGAAGAAATGCGTTATTTTTTTGGTAATGATGTGGGGGCCCTCAAGGGTCAATCCTTGGACCACTTGGGAACATTTTACTCAAGTCCTGAGCTGCTACATAGATTTGAACATTCTGCTACTAATCTGTAAATCACTGAACGGTTTCGTTTCGGAATACATGAAAAAAATATCAACCCAAAAGGGTTTTTAGGTCTGCAGACTCGGGTCAATTAGAGGAACCCAAAGTTCAAAGCAAACATGGTGAGTCAGCATTTAGCTGTTAGTGCTGCACACACATGGAATAAACTGCCATTGGAAGTGAAGTCAGCCACAAGTATAAATGCTAAAAGCGTCAATAAAATGCATTTATTTACTTGCCTTGAAATGCAAAATTGGAAAATTTTATTTGTGAGTTGTCCTTGTAATTAAGTGAAGGACGTCGAGTTACCATGTGTAGGAAATGTGCTATACCAATAAAGCTGCATTATCCAAAACTTTACAGGAACAAGTAATCCGCAGGAACAAGACCCTTGCTAAGGTAACCTCTTTGGAATAATGTCGTGTGTGCGTGTGTGTGCGTGCGTGTGTTTGTCCTTTGGGGTCATTACACTAAGGACCCAAAGACAAATAAAACCACTGTAATCTTTTTTTCTTTTTTTTTTAAATTGTGTGTTAATTTATTGTCTTCCTGCTTTGATTTGAAATGACAAATCGTCCTTTTTGGCGGATTTTAGTTTTGTAAACAAGACTGGAAAAGAAATAAATGCAAGAGTGCAGTCATGCTGCTGCAGCATCTTTTTTTTTTTTTTTTGCAAGCCTCAGACTTTGGTCACCTTGTGTGAGTGTATCATTAACCAGACGAGAGATTGTGTTAGCTACTGATGATTTTTTTTTCTTTTTTTTTTTTTGGGCAGGCTTTTAGTCAACGAAAATGTGCAGCGTTTCAGCACATTTTGCATTCGAACATTTTGTTTACTTACTGGCTCGATGCCCCACTTTGGTTTTTAACTGTTTATGACACTGAGTTAAGCATCTAATGTGTGTTAGTGCTACGAAAAGTCACCTGGAACAAGAAAGTTGTCAAACTAAAATGTTATTTTTATGAAGTTGAAGTTCACTGCCATTGACGGCTATAGACTATTTTTTATTAGTTTAACAATTTTTTCCACTTTTGTTAACAAGAGTATGAAAACCTAGAAAAAAAATGTTATTGTACATTTAGAACTGATATAAAATTTATGATTAATCGTGAGTTAACTATTGAAGTCATGCAATTAATTACAATTAAAAAATGTAATCGCCTAATGCAATTATTATTATTTTTTTAAGAAAAGATTATTTAAAAAATTAGGCGCGTTATGTGATTTAAAATTGTCAATGTAATTAATCGCATGAGTTAACTCACGATTAATCACAAATTTTATATCTGTTCTAAATGTACAGTAAGAAAATTCTAGGTTTTCATACTCTTGTTAACAAAAGTGGAAAAAAAGAAAGTTGAACTGATAGAATTAGTTCAAATGAATTTTTGACGTCTATAGCCGTCAATGGCAGTGAATGAGTTAAAAAAAATTACTGAATTTTTTTTTTTTATAATTTGTTATCATTATATGTTATGAACACAAACACATTAAAATTTTGGTCCGTTTTTTTTCATGTGTTTTATTAAGTTAAAAAACAAAACAAAGTTACTTTAGTGTGCGGAGCCACTGTGGCGTGTCCGTGCGTGCGTGTGAGCGTATGCGTGTCACTGGACATTGCTCATTGATCATTAGATCTCCTGCCTGAGCTCTGGTGGTTGACACTCTTGGCAATGGAGCCGGGGAAGGTAAGTTTGCAGTCTTCATTTATTACTCATTGAGGAGCAAAAATTGGTTTCAATTTCGTCTTCGGGCAGGAGCTGACGGCCCCGTTGGCGTTGGCCGTTTTCACGGCGGTGTTGGGCTCCCTGCAGTACGGATACAGTGTGGGGGTCATAAATGCTCCGCAACGGGTGAGTTGAGGTTAGCTTGTGTCTACAAATTTGGCATCGAAGGTCACATATGTGGACTTTGGACGCTTTGTCTGTGTTGTATCTCGATTCGATTTTTTTAAATATATTTCATTTTTAATGTTATTAATTGTTAAATTAAAAAGGAATTATAGTTAACTCATTCACTGCCATTGACGGCCATAGACGTCAAAAATTCATTTGAGCTATTTCTATTAGTTTAACATTTTTTTCCACTTTTAACAAGAGAAAGCTAGAAAAAAGAAAAATATTTAGAACAGATATAAAATCGTGAGTTAACTAGTGAAGTCATGCGATTAACTACGATGAGAAATTTTAATCGCCTGATGCCCTTAATTTTATTTTATTTTTTATTTTTTAAATCTTTATTTTATTTTTAAGAAAAGATTATTAAAAATTAGGGGCGTCAGGTGATTACATTTTTTAAATTGTAATTAATCGCATGACTTCACTAGTTAACTCACGATTATTAACACATTTTATATCTGTTCTAAATGTGCAATAATTTTTTTTCTAGGTTTTCATACCTTTAACAAAAGTGGAAAAAAATGTTAAACTAATAGAAATTGTTCAAATGAACTTTTAACGTCTATAGGCGTCAATGGCAGTTAATGACTTAATAAATAATGAATAAAATAAAAAATAATTATTTAATTACATTTTTAAGTTAATTATGTTAAATTATTTTTTTTATTTGTATTTATTTATTTATTTATTTTGACGTCTACAATTTTAATCTTCTTCTTATGTTAGTTTTTTGGTACTATCCCAGATGTTAGTGAGTTGTTTTTTACATGTGTCTTAATTGAGCCATAAAATTAAAGGCAAAAGCCAAAAATAATACTTCCTATTTTTTTTTTCTTTCTTTTTTCTTAAGAGCTCAATATTGTTCATTCGGTAATTTTACCGATTTGACATGGTCATCATCATTGCTCTCTTTTTTATTTACTTTATTTTTTTATTTTTTATTTTTTTATTTATTTTGTATGTGTGTGAGTGTGTACTCATTAGTTCACCTAAAACCTATTAAAAATCCCATAAAAAATAAAAATGATAAAATAATACTTCCAATAAATAAATCATCTTATATATGTGTGTGTGTGTGTGTGTGTATATACGGTATATATGTTATTGATCTATAATTTTAACTCCAAAATTAAAAAAAACATTCTTTACAATAGTATATTTGACTTTGTTGAGTGTCAGCAATTTTTGTGCGCTGCAGGTGATCGAGAGACACTATGGGCGCTCGCTGGGCGTGTGGCCCCAGGAAGCCGATCCGTTGTCGGCAAATGGCAGCTTTGCGGCAGACACCGCGCAGAGGCAGGTCCCTTCCTCCGTGGTCATGTATTGGTCCCTGTCGGTGGCCATCTTCTCCGTCGGGGGCGTGATCTCCTCCTTCCTGGTGGGCTTCGTGGGAGACCTGAGAGGCAGGTGAGAAGGCCACGGAGGCGGTCACCGGCCAGGAACAGGAACTTTCAGGGGGAAAAGAACTTTTTCTAAAGACACTGGTCAGGGAGAATCACTTTCTAGAGTGTCAGGAACAGGAGTTTATTTATTTTTTATCCACTTAAACTTTGAGTAAGTGGAACATGTAATTCAGTTGTCAGGAGCAAGAACCTTTCAAAAATTTATTACATTAACGAAAGGTCTTCCAAATGAACCAGCCAGGAACAAGAACTTTGCTCCAGTCACTTGTCAGGAACAAGAACTATTTTAAAGTCACATGTCAGGAATATTAACTTTGCTCAAGTCACTTGTTCAGGTCAAGGAATTTGCAAGGGCGTCAGGAACAAGAACTTTATGAAAGCTACTTGTTAGGAACAAGAACTTTGCCAAAGTCACTAGTCAGGAACAAGAACCTTGCAAAAATGAAAGTCAAACATTTCCCAAATCACCTGTCAGGAATAAGAACTGTGTGAAAGTCATTTGTCAGGATCAAGAGCTTTGCTAGGGTGTCAGGAACAAGAACTTTATGAAAGCTACTTGTTAGGAACAAGAACTTTGCCAAAGTCACTAGTCAGGAACAAGAACCTTGCAAAAATCACTTCTCAGGAATGAGAACTTTGTTAAAGTCATGTGTCAGGAACAAGAACTTTGCTAAAATAAAATGCTAAATTTTCCCAAATCGATTGTCAGGAATAAGAACTGTGTGAAGGTCATTTGTCAGGAACAAGAGCTTTGCCAGGGTGTCAGGAACAAGAACTTTATGAAAGCTACTTGTCAGGAACAAGAACTATTCTAAAGTCACATGTCAGGAATATTAACTTTACTCAAGTCACTTGTTCAGGTCAAGGAATTTGCAAGGGCGTCAGGGACAAGAACTTTATGAAAGCTACTTGTTAGGAACAAGAACTTTGCCAAAGTCACTAGTCAGGAACAAGAACCTTGCAAAAATGAAAGTCAAACATTTCCCAAA
Organism: Vanacampus margaritifer; assembly: GCF_051991255.1. Taxonomy (NCBI): domain Eukaryota; kingdom Metazoa; phylum Chordata; class Actinopteri; order Syngnathiformes; family Syngnathidae; genus Vanacampus; species Vanacampus margaritifer. Next base: position 65,253,444 of record NC_135432.1, read on the forward strand.
TCACCTGTCAGGAATAAGAACTGTGTGATAGTCATTTGTGAGGATCAAGGACTTTGAAAGGGCGTCAGGAACAAGAACCTTGCAAAAATCACTTATCAGGAATGAGAACTTTGCTAAAATAAAATGCTAAATTTTCCCAAATCAATTGTCAGGAATAAGAACTGTGTGAAGGCCATTTGTCAGGATCAAGAGCTTTGCCAGGGCGTCAGGAACAAGAACTTTATGAAAGTTACTTGTTAGAAACAAGAACTTCGCCAAAGTCAGTAGTCAGGAACAAGAACCTTGCAAAAATCACTTATCAGGAATGAGAACTTTGTTAAAGTCATGTGTCAGGAACAAGAACTTTGATAAAACAAAATGCTAAATTTTCCCAAATCAATTGTCAGGAATAAGAACTGTGTGAAGGTCATTTGTCAGGAACAAGAGCTTTGCCAGGGTGTCAGGAACAAGAACTTTATGAAAGCTACTTGTCAGGAACAAGAACTTTATGAAAGCTACTTGTTAGAAACAAGAACTTCGCCAAAGTCAGTAGTCAGGAACAAGAACCTTGCAAAAATCACTTATCAGGAATGAGAACTTTGTTAAAGTCATGTGTCAGGAACAAGAACTTTGATAAAACAAAATGCTAAATTTTCCCAAATCAATTGTCAGGAATAAGAACTGTGTGAAGGTCATTTGTCAGGAACAAGAGCTTTGCCAGGGTGTCAGGAACAAGAACTTTATGAAAGCTACTTGTCAGGAACAAGAACTTTATGAAAGCTACTTGTTAGAAACAAGAACTTCGCCAAAGTCAGTAGTCAGGAACAAGAACCTTGCAAAAATCACTTATCAGGAATGAGAACTTTTCTAAAACGAAATGCTAAATATTTCCAAATCAATTGTCAGGAATAAGAACTGTGTGAAGGTCATTTGTCAGGATCAAGAGCTTTGCTAGGGTGTCAGGAACAAGAACTTTATGAAAGCTACTTGTCAGGAACAAGAACTATGCTAAAGGTTGGACAAAAACGTTGCCAACATCAGTAGTCAGGAACAAGAACTTTGCCAAAATCTTTTGTCCGGAAGAAGATGTTTTCTAAAGTCACCTGTCCAGAATTTTGTGACTTTGAGTGTCAGGAAGAAAAACTTTGCAGTTTTAGCGTGTTTAGCTAGTGAGTGAATGTATGAATGTGTGGCGTGCACGCAGGGTGAAGGGCATGTTGGCGATCAACGTGCTGGCCGTGGCCGGCAGCCTCCTGATGGGCCTTTGCAAGATGTGGCAGCCTCACATCATGGTCATCGCGGGCCGCGCCATTATGGGCTTCTATTGTGGTGAGTCGGCCTCTTGTCACCTCATTACAAAATGACAACTTTACTCTTTTTTTTTTTTTTTTCTTGCTGTTTTTTGCTCTCATAAGCTGCTTTTCCACCAACAAGCCCAGGATCTTTGAGTTCTGGGCAAAGGAAGTTCTTGGTTGTAAAAGTTCCTCAGGGAATTTATCATTTGTGTTTACGCAGCGTCTTAGAGTTCTCGGTAATTAATTCAAATGAGTTTGATGAGCCCAGCCGAAGTAAAAACACCCCCTCCTCTATTTGAACAACCAGTCAGCCTTGGTCAGTGCATATGGAGGACCAAAACTGCCAAAATTCTAAATAAATGACTAAATAAATAAAAAAATGACTAAAAGTGAAGAAAAAAAAACGGATATAAAAATTTTAATTAAAAAATTTAATCCCCAAAAATAAATATAAATGGAAATGAAAAATAACTTTAAATATACGAGAGAGAGAGAGAGAAAGAGAGAAAGAGAAAGAGAAAGAGAGAGAGAAAGAGAGAGAGAGAGAGAGAGAGAGAGAGAGAGGAGAGAGAGAGAGAGAGAGAGAGAGAGAGAGAGAGAGAGAGAGAGAGAGAGAGAGAGAGAGAGAGAGAGAGAGAGAGAGAGAGAGGAGAGAGAGAGAGAGAGAGAGAGAGAGAGAGAGAGAGAGAGAGAGAGAGAGAGAGAGAGAGAGAGAGAGAGAGAGAGAGAGAGAGAGAGAGAGATATTATACAATATAAGTAAGTAAAAATAAATATACAATTAGAATAATTAGAATTAAATATCAATCAATAAATAAAAACAATCTGCTCTCACATTTATTTATTTCATGCTGCAGGCGCTCTGCCAGGACGAAATGTTATTTATTGATTGATATTTAATTCTATTTCTATATTTATTTTTGTATTTATTTCAACATTTGTTTTTATATTTATTTTTTTGAATCTCGTTTTTTATTTTTATTTTTACTTGTATTTATTTATTTATGCCATACATGTATTTTTGTTTCCATTTATATGAATTTTTGGGGATTTGATTTTTGAAAATAATTTTTTGTATCCGTTTTTATTTTCACTTTTAGTCATTTATTTATTTATTTAGTCATTTACTTTTAATTATGGCAGTTTTGGTCCTCCATAAGTGCAGCCCGTCCCCTCAAAGTTCCAGCTTGGCTCTAGCAAGACCCTGCTGCTGAGATAGAACTCGGATGTCCCCTGGGGAATTTAATTACCCCTGGAAATTTTTGTTGGTGCAAAAACTGAATTTTCCCAAAGGTAAATTGAAAAGTTCGCCAAAAGTTCCGGTGGTGGAAAAGCCCCTATTGTACAGTAGTAGACTTTTATCCTCATTAAATTGTGACCGTTGCACTCACAATTATTCTCAATTGAAAATTACAACCCGTGTGTTTGCGTTTTCAGGTTTGTCATCCGGCCTGGTGCCCATGTACATCGGCGAGATCTCGCCCAAAGCTTACCGAGGGGCCCTGGGGACTTTACACCAGCTGGCGGTTGTGATTGGCATCCTCATCAGCCAGGTAGGCGGTGAGGCGGGGGGGGGGGGGGGGGGGGGGCACCTCTCTCACCTGGGTGTAACGTGTCGTCGGCAGGTCATCGGCCTGGACTTCATTCTTGGTAACGACGACATGTGGCCCCTGCTGCTGGCGCTGTCGGGGGCCCCCGCCGTGCTGCAGTCCCTCCTGCTGCCGCTGTGCCCCGAAAGTCCGCGCTACCTCTACATCCTTCTGGAAAAGGAAAACGAGGCTCGGAACAGTACGTGTGCAGCAGGGTTAGGGTTAAATAAAAATGTAATTACTTATTCGCCCTTAAGAGGTTTTAAGCAAATAAATGCCTTACCTACGTCAAAAATACGACGCCTTAATTTACTCCCCCCCAAAAAATGAAACCAAACAAATGTCTCATCTCAAATAGATACCTCAAGTCCCATAAACGGCGCCTCCCCAACAGGTTTTCAACTGAGTTTTGCACAAATAAATGCCTCACCTTATATAGACACATCAACTCAAAACACATACTCCCCCACAACAGGTTTTAACAAATAAATGCCTTACCTTAGAGACATCTCAATTCAAATAAATTGTCTCCTTTGTCCCCCAAGAAGTTATAAACAAAAATACCAGAAATAAATGCCTCATTATCACTAACAGGTTTTAGCAAATGAATGCCTATCAATATGCACACCTCAACTCAAATGAATGCCTCCTTTATATACCAACACCAAAAGAACAAAAAGACGGCTTGTACAAATAAACACCTTACCTCAGACAGGCAACAATTCACATGCCTCATCCTCAGCAGGTTTTGACAAATCAAGGCCTCACCTCAAATAAAACAACCTAAATACATGCCTCCTTCTTCTCCCAATAGGTTTTGAACACATTTTGGTGCCAATAAACAGTTCACCTCAAACATACTGACAAACATACCTCAACTCGAATAAATGTCTCCCAACAGATTCTAAACAATTTGGACCTTTGTAGTCTAGACATCTCAAGTCACCATCTTCTTTTCCCACATGCCCTATCGCAAATAAAATCCTCCTTTTCAATAAATGAGTTTTAAATAAATAAACTTCTCACCTCAGATTAGATGCCTCAGCTCAAATAAATGACTCATTTTCCTCCCAACAAGTGTTGAATAAACAAACAGCTCATCCCAAACTGAAGCCTCCAGTGAACTCAATTCCTCCTTTTCCCCACAAACAGACAAAATTAAACGCCTCGCCTCAAAGAAATTCCTCCTTCTTCCCCAAACGGATTCTGAACAAATATTCATGACACTTTTCTGTGTTTTGCGGCAGGTCTGTATCGCCTGAAGGGGGCGTACGACGCGTCGGCCGATCTGGACGAGATGAGGAGGGAGAAGGAGGAGGCGGACAAGGTGCCCCGGGTCTCCATCTCGTCCCTGGTTGGTCTCCCACGCGCAAATGTTCACACGTGCACTTTTTCCGCATAGCTGGACATGGATGTCGTGTCTTCTGTCCCAAGATCTGCTCGTCGGCGTACAGGCGGCAGCTGCTTGTCGCCCTCATGATGCACTTGTCGCAGCAGCTGTCGGGCATCAACGCGGTGAGTCGCGGCTCAACTTCCTTCCTCGTCACGTGTGAACGTTTGACAGAGTTTGTGCTTTGAACTTGTCAATAAACGTCCATTTCCGTTTGTTGAAGATCTTTTACTACTCCACGGCAATTTTCAGTCAGGCCGGCGTCAGTCAGCCCGTCTATGCCACCATTGGTGTCGGCGCCGTCAACACCATCTTCACTCTGGTGACTGTGAGTCACTTTTTGCTTATCTTAACACCTTTTAACTCATTCACTGCCTTTGACGGCTATAGACGTCATAAATTCATTTTAGCCATTTCTATTAGTTTAACATTTTTTTCCACTTTTGTTAACAAGAGTATGAAAAGAGAACTTTGTTTTTGTACATTTAGAACAGATATAAAATTTGTGATTAATCGTGAGTTAACTCGTGAAGTCATGCGATTCATTACGATAAAAAAATGTAATCACCTGACATTCAATAATAATGCAAACACTACTCGCTAAACTGCATAATAACACTAAAAGACTAGACCTAATATAATAATACTAGTCATAATATGAGATTTCTTAGTATGTGATCATTACAGGATGTTGTGTGTTAAAATTTGTAGCGATAATGAATTTAGTCCATTTCGGAATAAATAACAAAATGTGGACAAAGTGAAGCGCTGTGAATACTTCATATTGTACTGAGTACTTTGTATTGAGTACTTTGATGTTCCAGGTAGCGTCGGTGGACCGCGCCGGCAGGCGCACGCTGTTGCTAGCCGGCCTGGGCGGCATGTGCATCTGCGCCGTCGCCATGACGGTCGGCCTCAAGTTCCAGGTTCGTCCAATCCCGCCCTCGGAATGAGATTCGAAACGCAACATCACACGAGGATTGCCGTCTTCCCTGGCAGAGCGAGTACGCCTGGATGAGCTACGTTAGCATGGCGGCCATCTTCCTTTTTGTGGCCTTCTTTGAGATCGGGCCCGGTCCCATCCCGTGGTTCATCGTGGCCGAGCTGTTCAGCCAGGGCCCTCGGCCGGCGGCCATCGCGCTCGCCGGCTGCTGCAACTGGACCAGCAACTTCATCGTCGGCATGACCTTTTCCTACATACAGGTACTGCATTGTGTCACGTCGCCATTTTACTAAAATAGTTTAAAAAAAATTGTAAAAAAAAGGGTACTAAAATAACTCAACTTAAAACAAAGAGAATTACACCTTGTGGAGCTCAAATCACTAGGGTGACAAAACGGCCTCTTTTGGGAGGACATTGGGGAGGACAGACCATTTTCTCATTTTCATTTTTTTTCTCCTGTTCGGGCGTCTCAGGGTTTTTATAAATTCATGAAAATGTCCGCTTGGCTGTAACTGCGACTGGTACCACAATTTCAAGTGTCCTCTTTTTTGGGAAATGGAAATATGGTCACCCTAAAATAACTGCCTTATGTCCATGTTAGCTTAGTGCTAACATACAATGGCTAACACCATTGCCACGCTTACAATTTACATCGCTAGTTGCGGTTTTAGAACCTTTAGATAGTAAAGAGGATCTTCTGCCCAGATTTAGTCACAACTGTTAAATTTCCTTATTTCCTCAGTAGAACTTTTATCTGTGAGTGTTGTCGCGATTTCTGCCAGCATGTCTGGAGGACCTCCTCTATTTCCACAACAATAGACGATTTGTCTGTGGTTGAAGTCAATGTCTTAGCATGATGCCTTTAAAGTATCTCATGTCCGGTGAACTCCGGGTGGGCTGTTTCCTGGGGGCTTTGTGGTACCGGCCTTCAAGATAGTATAAGAATGTTGTAAATCCTCTGAAATCTTCGCACTTGTGAGAGGCTGCAGCCATTGTCTGGAACTCTACTTGTGCCCGGAATATTCTGTAGAAATAAAAGCTTCGAAGTGACTGATCATTTTCTTCAACAATAGATAGATGGATAGAAACGTTGTTGTTGTTGTCATGATAACGGTAGTTACATAAATAGGGTGTGACCATATTATTCCCATATCCAAGAAAAAGAGGACACTTGCCCCGTCCTTGAAAATGTGGTACCAGTCGCAGTTACACAGTGTACTTCACCTCCTATTAGTTACGCCATGCCAACCGGACATTTTCATGAATTTATAAAAAACCCTGGACGCCCGAACAGGACGTAAGAAAATGGTGCTCGAGGACGTTTGGTCACACTATATATAAACAACAAAACAGGCGGAGTGGGACGTACTAATGGTGCAAGGTTTTGACTCCTCAGTACTGGCTGGGCCCGTACGTCTTCATCTTGTTTGCCGCGCTGCTTTTCGTCTTCACCGCGTTCACGTACCTGCGGGTGCCAGAGACCAAGGGCAAGAGCTTCGAGGAGATCGCCGACCTTTTCCGAAAGGGCGGTCAGAAGGCGCCGTCCAACGCCAGCGGCGACGACGTCGAATTGCAGCAACTCAAAACATCGACGCATGCCTGAGGGACCGTCGCAAAGTTTGGCATTTCGTTTTTCATGCCTTGCTACAATGCAAATGCTAATATTTGTTAAATTACAGAAATCACTTCCTGCATTCTTTGGCAATACTGAAGTACTGATTTTGAATGGTGGCAGTCATTCAAATGGAAAAAATTGTTGGCCGAAAAAAGCTCAACTTAAATGATTTAAGGTACATTTGTAAAATGCGGACTGTGTGAAAACAGTTCCTAAGACATTATGGATTTTGTTAACATTTTCAAGGCATGAGAAATGGGTTGAGAAATGTTGGAAGGATGAGTTCAATTTGGGAAAAGCCTCATTTGTTTCATTTGGGTTTATTTTCTTGTGTGGGAATGTGGACAAATGTGTGGTTCCCAAGATGTGCTCAATTTTGTCAATACTTCCAAGTTGGAAAGGTTTGAATCGGTTGACAAATGTGGAACAGGGTTGAAAAATGCCAGAAATAATAATTGTTATAAATGTGAAGAATTTTCATTTCACAATAACATACAACAATATGGTATTATGTTTTATACACTTGCTGTCTCTCCAGCGCCCCCTTGAGGTTAGCGTTTGATGACTTGAGAAGCAGCTCAACAATTGACCTCCAGCTTGTCAGTAATAATAATAATAATAATAACAACAATAATAATAATAATAATATTGTCTTTGTTTTTAAAAGGAGTTAGCATTAAGCGCAAATGTAAAAGGAAGTATTAGGGCCACACAGGGAAAAGTGTCTCGTAAAATTCCGAGAAAACATTTTTATGTGTTATCATTTGTCGACAGTGTTGGATTTTTTTGACGTACAGTATTACACATTTATTCTCGTATCAGGGTGACTTGTTCTTGTAAAATTCCAACTTTATTTTTGCAGTAATTTGACATTTTTCTTGTATTCTTTTGACTTATATTGCAACTTTACTTTAAGTTTTTTGGTCTAAATAATTTGAGTTTCTTTTTTTGGTCTTAATAATTTCTCGTTTTGCTACATTCTCGCTTTTCCAAACAAAATCACAACTTTATTTTGACAATAATTTGACTCCACTTTCAATTGTTTTTGCTTTGTAATTGCCAATTGATATTGTTTCCCCTCATAACTGACTCAAAGTTATGTCTTTATCCTTGTAATATTTTGACTTAATTTGCATGTGATTTTCAAAAGGCTAGCCCCCTTTTGTATTTTGACTTTGTTCTTGTAATAGTTTGACTTTATTCTTATACAGTTGTGGGAATGACTTCTTTTCCTCCCTGTTTTCGTCATATAAATACTCTCAAGCATACGTATGTATCATGCTTGTAGACTCCTATTTTTGTTTGTACGGAATATTTGTAATTTACATTTCCTTCAATATTGTGATTGTTTTTGAGTGTTGTATTGTATTGATGGTAAAGTTTATGTGCCAAATGCGACTCCCTCCCCCCAAATTAATTGCTGTTAATTATGACATTACTACCTCCTTGTGATATTATTCTGGGAACAATTACATCTCTTTCTCAGTTTCCTTGTCTTGTTTTGTTTATTGCACACAAATGTTTTACCAATTTGATGGGATAAATGAATAAAAATTAAAAAGAGAATAAATAAATACATGTAAAATGTACATTTTCTGTAATAAAATATGTTTTAATTTTTAGGATTCGTTTTCATTTTTATATACTGGTAATTAAATTATGATTGATCAATTTGTTATTACCATTTTTTTTGTATAATATACTGTTTTGAGTTTATTAATATTCAACAAATTATTTAATGATACAAATGAACATAAAATGAACATACAATGAAAAAATAAATACAAATTTAGAAAAAATGCTGAATTACTGAAATATAATTCACAATTTTAAACAATTATTGAATGGGAATTGTGTGGAAAAAATATTAACTACATTCTAATTCACTATTTTTGGGTCAATAAACACAATTAGCGCACAACTCTTGATAAATTAAACGCCACTTTGTCACCCTGCCCAAATATGGTCACAAGCTAGCCAGAAGCAGCAAGGTGATTGGCTCCGCCCCTTACACGCTGATCACGTGAGCAGTTACCTGCGCTTCCGCCATACAAAAACCTTTGCGCAAGTCTTCCGAGCTCCCTTTTTTTTGGCGTCAGAGGGACACAAAGGTAAGGTCACATTGTTTGTGGAAAAAGCGAACATATTCGCTCTTATCAGTGAATTTTAAACGAGATAGCGTTACAACTTGGTGTTAATGAGTAACTTGGCCCGGAAGGGGCTCCGTTTTCGGAAAGGTGGCTGTGGCTAATATTTAGCAACTCGTGTCAAGTCTTTTGGGTGTGGGCCACCGTAACGAGGCAGCGATTGTCTTTTTTTTTTTTTTTCAAACGACGCCATTCAAACGATGTGTTTGTTTTAAACGTTTTCTCAATCGACCCTCACGGTGAAAAAACACAATGATAGCCTTGATAAAGTCTCAGAATGACGGCTGTTAACGTGTACTTGCGTTCAGATGAGGACCATCGACGGCGGTGTCAGGTTACACACACATCGGGAGTAGTTTTAAAAAAAAAAAACACACACACAATGTAATATTTCTTTTTTTTTTTATGTGTTGTTTAATGCGCGACTGGACACATTTGGTCTCTTCTGATGGAAAAATGGCACTACTGCATCAAGTTGGTGTTGGGTTTATTTTATTACAACTTGGGAAGAGTATCATGGAAGTATCAAAATGAGACTTTATTCATTGTAAAGTATGACGTTTACTTGCAGTAACAGTGCCACGTAAATATCGCAATTTAAAAAATAATAATTTAATTTGGGGCATTCAAGCGACACAAACTAGTATGTCATTGCTTATTACCGGTGGAGTGGCTAACGTCACAAAATGGACGCGGCAGCCATTTTGACAGCCGGCATGACAAGGAAGGAAAGTGGGGTATCAGAAACGCAGAATGTAAACAAGCATGGATCATGGCGACAAAAAAGTCAACAACAAACCTACCTTCATAATTGTTTTACATACGTAAATAAATATCTTATAAGCATTTTATATATTTCACTGGATAACTTATTGCGGGGCGAACACACATATATTTTCAGTTAGTACAAAAACTTTCTAGATTATCAACGTGGCCTCCTCACTATTTATAAAAGTACAAATGATTTTGTTAATTTCACATTGTTTTCTGCATGCTGAACAATACTTATTCACTAAAAATCATGTTTAAAAAAATGTGTGGCGTCTGTAATGGTTACATTTGATTTACATTATTTTTTTTAACTGTAATATTGCTTAGATATTCGACATTTGCCTTATTGCCGTCAAGTGGCAGAACACTCTATTGTAACTGAGCAACTCATTGACAATTGTAACAGCTTCGATGCATTGAATTCATAACATATGCTCTGAAATTATTTTAGTTGGTGCTCGCAGCCCAAGGTCGGCATGCGAACGGTGTGGCTGCATGGTTAAGAACCACTTATTTAGACATTTCAGGTATGAACTTATGGCCACCCCTATATGAGTCATGGTTTCACCCCGGCCACCCCAATGGAAAATTTCTGGCTCCGCCCCTGGTCAAATGCATCTTTTAAGGTTTTTGAAATCATTACCCAAGTGAGTCTCTTAAACAGTTTCCTGTTTTGCTTTTGTTTTAAATTCGACATTTCTTGCACGTGTTCATACGCAGGCAGGATAAGCATGGCGGATGAAGATTTTGACCAAGGCGAATCTGGGGCATCGGCCACATACCCCTTGCAGGCTTCCGCCCTGAGGAAGAACGGCCATGTCATGCTTAAAGGGCATCCCTGTAAGATAGTTGACATGTCTACCTCCAAGACTGGAAAGCACGGGCACGCCAAGGTGAATAAACAAATGTGAGCTGTTTCAGTGCAATGATGAGTGACTTCACGATGCCTGTTATTAAAATAAAAAAAAAAAATGTTTTTCATAGGTCCACCTTGTTGGACTTGACATTTTCACTGGCAAGAAGTATGAAGATATTTGTCCTTCCACTCACAACATGGAAGTCCCCAATGTGAAGAGGACAGACTTCCAGGTGAGCTGTTTGCTCTTTTGGCCAACACGAAATTGGTTTGCTGTTTGCTACGGCCCGGTACACACAAGGATATTATAAATATTAAAAATAAAAATTCTGTGACTGACCCCGCACTTGAAGATAAAATAAGTCATTTAAAAGTTTTTCAAATATCGTGTGTGTTTTGTGCTCTGATAATCTCAAAACACAATGCCACATATTAAGGAAAGTCATTTTTTGGGCTAAAACAAGCTTCTTCTTCTTCTTAATTACCTAACAGCTACTAGCAGTTTTTCTTTGAAGGGCTAAACCAACTAAACTAAACCAACCCACCCCCTCCAAGAAAAAAAAAAAAAGTGTGTGTCCCAACAAATCCAATATTGGAATAAGAATTATCAATCGCAGGTGACCGGCCACCATGTTGGGCAATATTGCCCTCTGCTGGCCACTGAACTAAACGTCACAACTAACTTGCTAACCTGAAATACAGGTTTGGATTTTCGAGGTCTCTCAAGAGCATATTCCTATTTTATTTTTTTTTTACCCTCAGAAAATCCCACAAAGGTGTGACTTACTAACATGGTGTGTCACACCCGTGTGGGAACATAATGTGCAGGTTTGGAAACCTGCTGAACGGGTTCCCACTTGGCTAACAAGCCTGACTGACGGTGCAATCAGGTATGCGGCCACTGTGTTGCAGTAGGGAAGAGGAGTATGCTAATTTTGCACATTTTTAATATATGATTTAATAAAACGGTTGCTCCGTTCCGTCTTCAATTCCGCTTATCCGGGGTCGGGTCGCGGGGGCAGCATCTTTAGCTCCCCAGCCACTTCAGCCAGCTCCTCCGACGGGATCCCAAGGCGTTCCCAGGCCAGCCGAGAGACGTAGTCTCTCCAGCGTGTCCTAGGGTCGCCCCCATAAAACTTTATTGAACACCTGCAAATGGGCAATTTCCAGCCAATCCTGTAGCGTGACATCATCGGTAGGCGACAACCCCGATACAATCTGGCAGCCCGATCACATCTGGTACCGACAACGGTATTGTGGTTAATATTGTGCTAGTGGAATAGCAAAATGCTGCCATTTTTATCAATATCAGAAGGCCACTTGCTGTTGAGTGAAAATGACATCACAGTTGGTCAGGTCTCAGGTAACAACCAATCTCAGCGAAGCTTTAGAAACAGTTAAGCTGTGATTGGTCGTTGCCTGAGCCCGGAGCAACTGTGATGTCATCTTCAGTTAACAGAAAGTGGCAAAATGGCCGCCCGCTGAGATGGACAAAAACGTCTGGATTTTACTCGTATTCCACAAATGTAATAATCAGAATGTCCTGTTCAGACCAGTGAGGTCACCTATAACAGTTTATTGTTTAGAAATGTTTAACGTTGACTTCCCCTTTAAGTGTGTGCATTTGCATTGATTCATCTAGGTCTTAGGTTATAATGATGGTTTTTTGAGTCTGCTGGACGAACAGGCGGGGACCAGAGACGACCTTAAATTACCGGAAGGCGACTTGGGCAAGGAAATAGAGAAGAAAGTGAACAATGGCGACGATTTTTTAGTAAGTTTTTTTCACCTTTTAAATGCTTTGCATATCTTTTGGGGAAGAAGCTACAAAGTGTTGGTGACATTCCTGATGTGCTTCAAGTCTAGTGTAGCTGCATAATGCTTCATGTCAATGCAAGATGATTCATAATTTGAGAGGTTGAACGTTACAGAGCCTAGAGGTTACCTGTTTTTTTTGTTTTGTTTTTTAGGTCAATGTTTTGGAGGCTATAGGTGAGGAGCAAGTAATTGGCATAAAGCAGATGGTCACTTAAGCCGAGCGATCCTTTTGCTGCTAAGCTGCCTTTCTCCACCGCACATTTCCGCCACGAGTGTCCCTGCTGCGTCGCATCAAATGTGGAGCCGGATTGGGGCAGGTTCTTTTTTTCTTTTTGTGTGTGTTTAAAACCAGCTACTGGGGCAGTCAATGAAGGTGGCATAACGTTTTGCCTAAAGTGTGGGGTTGGACTATTACGCATGCGGAGGCCATTCATAGACATTTATGGACTATTCATACACACACACGTGTGAGCAATTCAAAATTCATATTTTTGTTTGTTTGTTTTACAAATCATTTTACTCATGTCAGGTCGGACTGACAGTTAACAAAAAACTGTTATTTTTTCAGAAAGTTAAATTAATACAAAATTAATAATTTATAATATCAATCGAAACTGGGAATGACTGTACACAGAATGGTCTTTTTTTTAATTGTGTATGAATAGTCTTTCAAACCGTATTCTTCCACACACACACTACAGTGTGTGCCTTTCAACAAGTTACACATCGTAGCAAACAAAACGCGTGGTTAGCATGCGGAATTGTTAAATGGTAACATTTATTGTGTATTTGGTTGCTGTTAACGTAAGACTATTTTTTGACATGTCATTGTAATCGTCAAGTTAATGGAAAATATTCAACAAGGTGCAAAGTCTTGGTTTCAACAGGGGATATTTTTGGGGGGTAATTGTTATTTTAGGTAGTGGGTGGAGGGAAAATGGTACATATTGTATGTAGAATACTTTTGGGGCCGGGTGATCTCTCAGATGTCCTTTTAATGTTTGTGTGCTTTTAAATGTTATTGTAGTGTGTTGCACACTTATTGGACCATCGAAGAATGTTTACGTTTCCATGCCAGAACCAACTGGGACAATGTGTTGAGTTGTTCCTCGACCTACTGCTAATCTTGGTGTGTAAAAAAAAAAAAAAAAAAAAGTAAGTAAAAATACAAAGTTAGTTTTTCTGTATGAAACGTCTGTTTAGTGTGTAAGTGCACATGCGGTGTACTGTGATGTTTTTTTAATTTATTTTTTTAATTACCATTTGTAGGAACAAAACAAGAGTGTGACAATCTAGCCGTTATAGTTTTTTGTTTTTTTTGTCTTGCAAGTGTGGGGCATTTCACACCCTGATTATTTAGGTTTTATTAGCTGCATAAATAATACCACAATCTTTGACCCATCCTTGGATCTTAACATGGTAGAAAAAAAGATGGATCGTACTGTTGAGAAAGCATCGGATGGCGATGGAGCGGGTTCACGAAAACGCGACAATTTCAGGTCATGGCTCATCATACTCGTTACAATTGTACTGCCGCAATCGAACAAACACCTTTTAAGCGTGCTTCAATCGTGGCGAGCAGTTTGTGACTTTTGACCGGCATGTCGGTTAATTGAAACAAAAATTGAAATCTCACACAGACACCACAGATGAGCAGTAAAAGTGTATTTGCTCAATTCCTCAAGTGGGTGCAATCCATCCTGTCAGGTCGTCGCAGAAATATGAGCTAACAGGCTTGGGTCTTGTAATAATACCCAAGTAGCTTGCAATTCCGCTGGATAGGCTAACCACTGGTGTGAACCAAGATGTGCAATTCGGCGGCATCTTAGGTCGGCCAAAGACAATCGGGCCGATTTTGGCCCATCTTGACTAAAAACGTCAAATGCAATTACTCTCTTATGTTTATCCTATTAGATGATTCTGCTGTCTGAGGTGTGTTAACTTAATTGGAAACTGAAACTGACAATGTTAAAACTCATGAACACAGAAAATTTTATTGTGAATCACTACTGCCACCTGTGGCTGAAAATGTAACTGCACACTTCCTTCAAATTCGAACCACTTACAAATAGCTACGGTGTTGATCTACTAATTAGGAGATGTTTAATAAATATATGTTTCATAAATAGTCAAATAAAAAGGCTATAGTTATTAAACTATTAAACGTGTTCACTATTTCCAGCCAAAAGATTTTTGTGAGTGGGTCTCCCCGAGTCAGTGTCTCAAAGGACCACTAATAATTTGTATGAAAGTCGGTTTCTAAAATGGCAAGTATTTTCCAAGGGAAGTTAAAAAAAAAAAAAAAAAATGTGTGTGTGTGTGTGGGGGGGGGGGGGGGGGGTGTTCATTTGTTTTCAGAAATGCTTGAGTAACATCAGTGTATATCCTGGAGTGTATGTTATTCTTTTTTGTGATCATTTGATATTTCTGCTAGAATCTTATAGAGGGTGTGTTTAAATTACTGGAGCGTACTACACACTATTCAACCAATACGATTAAATGCCTCTTATCCCCCCCCCCCCTTCCTTTTCTTTTTTTTTTTTTACTTCATGACAGCTCCAGATAAAAAAAAAAAAGGTATTTAAATAAAAAAAATGCGTATGCCAGGATTAGCCACACCTCCAAAAATCTGGCAAATTGAAACGGTGAAAAAAAAGTTAAACTAAACTTGTTGTGATCATTTTTCTAAACGGATGTGCCTTGGCTCAAAGGTTGGGGGCAGCATTGCTGTTGTAACAAACTTCTTCAGGTCCCGCTGCTCTCGCTTGGGCAACCTGATCGCTGCTAGCCTCGAGGCCTCAACTGTCTTCAATAGCACTCTAAAGACAAGACAACCTGTTTTTTTAACGCAAATGACGCATATGCAAATTCTACCACAGATTCCTTAAAGGATTTATGAATAACTGCTTTTAGTCCCCACCCTCCCTTTTTTTTTTTTTTTTTTTTACTCTTAAAATCCCGTTTGCATTCATTCAGTCATGCGCAGTAAATAAAAAGATGACCACTTTTCTCAGGGCTTTATGTTAATTTGTCATACAACTGTCCAAACTTTTTTTTTTTTGTTTTCAAAGCCAATTCTTGTATTGGTTATTAATTACTGTTACTTATATTGGACATTGGATTCCATAGCATTGATTTCTTCAGTGCTGCTGCTTGTTTTTGTTTTTGACTCTTTGACTGTACTTTTACTATTGAGAGAGACGAGATCCTTGTGTGTTATATCTGCATGCAGTGTATTTCTGTTGTTTCCTTCCAAACTCATTGCTCATCATGGTTTTTCTCTGGAAATGTGACTGAGTGTAAAAAAAACAAAAAAAAAACATCTAAACTGTCTGTCATACTGGGAAGAAATAAAGCTTAATAATTATAATTAAGTCATTTTTTCTTCTTCCTGAAAACATCACCTTTCTGCTTGGCTTTAAAAAAAAAATAAAATAAATGCAATCATGCAGCTGTGCTAAAGGTGGCAGCAAAATGTAAGGTTTTTAGCCAAGCGGCTGCGATGTGAAAGTCATTTAGACCTTGAACATAAATGTAACAAAAGCACGTTTTTGTTAATGTTTCAGGCTCCTAAATCCATTAACGCTTAGATGCATGATCAACAGCTACGTACATTTTTCCGTCAGTGTGCTCAACCTTCGAAAATGACCCTAACCCTGTCTGAATGCGTTTTTATACTGTAAACTTTAAGAAATTTCTCATTTTGGTTAAATGTGATGATTTTTATTGTATTTTGGTCAACAAAAGAATGATTTGGCACGTTAATGCATCACTTTTCATTAAGATTTGATCACAAATCAGCTTTGGCTTTGCTGTTCTGCGCTGCCTTTTCTGTGTCTTACTGGAATTGTTTATCAAGGGAGAGGCAGTTGATTTCTGTGACCTGACATTTCTCCCAACTCCAGGTGCACATTAGCCCGGGTCCTCCTCCTCATCGCAGATGTCAAACCCCATGATGGGCTCTGCCTCTTCCTAGATCATTTGTACAAGAAGTTTGAAAGAAATCCTAGCAGCCTTAATATCCGATAAAAATAAATAAATTGGGGACTAGTACACAAAACTATGAATTAATATGTACTTGTACACACACACACTAAAATCACTGAGTAATCAATATTAGGCCTATAACGCGCCACCAAATTCTTATATTCTATTACAGGAAGGTGTAAGTATGATCATGTGATTCTCTACACGCCACAAAATGCAATGATGTTAGCTAGCTTAGTTAGCTAGTGTAGCTAACGACAAAGTAAATATGATTCGAGCTGTATGACAATGGAGCTGGGAAGAAGCTTTCACAGATGAAAAAAAAAAAAAAGTATAGTACACAGTTTTGGCAGTAAATAAATAACCTCATGAGAATCCGCTCCAGTTAAGACTTGGAACATGCCCCTCCCAACATGGCCGCCATGTGACTTTTAGCTGTGCTGCTACATGCAGTGTAAATATCTTTCAGCGCACAACATTCATGGATGTGGGAAATAAGTTCATGTTTTATTACTGCTCATATAAGGTTTAAAAATGCAATGACTTAAGATCCAAATGGGATCAAGTCCAAGACTGCCAATTTGAGTGTGGAATACATTAAGAAGATAAAGTGATGGAAAGTTTAAATAGCAAACCTATTGCAAAAGCAAAAGAGACTACTAACAAGATTTTTCATGAGTGATTATTTAGGTTCTTCTTGTGGGATCCTCTGTGGTTATTATTTGCTTTCCGCAGAGATTTGAAATAAGGAAGTATTTATTGTAATAAGGTACTTGGCCCGCCACCTGTTTTTTGTTTTGACTGGAAGAAAGTGTGGATTTCCCGCCTTCGATATTGTCATTTGATGGGAACAGGAGTGGGATGGAACACCACAACATATTTTTTTTCTATACATCAAGTGTGAGGGAGGGCTGTTATGTAACCGCGTGACTGGAAGCTCGACTATGCTTCATTTTGCATGAGATTGCAGCAGTTTTGTAACTTTTCAATCATGGAAATGCTGAATATAATGAACATAAGGTTGTCACGCTGCTATAGTACCTTGGGGGTTGGAGGTCACAGTTCAATTTGTGTTACGAAAATAGCACAGTTTCTTTCTCGCATTCAGCATTTTTGACTGGAACTTTTCTGTAAAAAAAAAAAAAAAAAAAAAACGGACATTGACTACAAATCTTGTAGAATTTCAACCTTTTTTCCATCCCAAAAAATAACACTATTCTCATGAAATTAGGACTTTTTCCTGAAATATTACTTATTCTCTTTCTATTACATCTTAATTCTAGTTAACTCAAATGTGCTACATGGGTACTTTTCACAAGGACGTAGTGCCCTCTAGAGGTGACCCGAGGTTAGTGCAGGCATTAAACTCGAGTTCCCCTAAATTCATAATGAACCCGATTTTTACTATACGTGTGGTCCTTTAAAGTGGAACTTCAGTCCCCCAAAAATTCTTTGCAATTTATTATTATTATTTTTTTTACATGTGCCCACTATAAGAATTAAAGCGAAAGGACGTCAAGTAATTTTTTTTGTATAACATATGGATTATCATTAGCCGAGCTTTCACTTGGTCTCCTGAAGATGTTCGTTGTCTCCGGCAGAGCTTTCAACTTTTGTGTGTGTGTGTCTTTTCAGGATACATTTAGTAGACTGGACTCGAGGAGTTGTCGGAATGGCCAAAGGTGGTGGGCCACATCCGCGGGGGTGAACCCAGAGGGCGGCAGAATGGTTGTCATTACGAAAGAAGAACGGATGGAAGTTTTTTTTTTTTATTGGAAACAGATGAGCGGGTCTGGCATAAAACCACCATCGTACACTTCAACCTTACTGCGAAATTTCAATCGTGGTGGAAAGAAGAATCTTAATTCCCTCAGAACTCTCCTCACTGAAAAAAAATTATATTACGTAATAGTTAATTGTTTAATTAAAAGTGCTATATGAATAAAGTTTGATTGAAAATAATTTATTCTAGTAATTCTGTAACTTTATTTAAAAAAAAAGAAGTTTTTTTTTTTTTAAAGAACCACATAAGCATCAAAAGCAAGTCTCAAACACGTGGCCCGGGGCCCATTTGCGGCCCTCAGGATAATATTTTGTGGC
Source organism: Vanacampus margaritifer (assembly GCF_051991255.1). Classification (NCBI taxonomy): domain Eukaryota; kingdom Metazoa; phylum Chordata; class Actinopteri; order Syngnathiformes; family Syngnathidae; genus Vanacampus; species Vanacampus margaritifer. Next base: position 65,271,933 of record NC_135432.1, read on the forward strand.
CCCCTACTTAACATCACAATTGAATGTTTTGTTTAGTTTTGTTCGATCACGTTTGGGCCGCCATAGCTCGACAAAGCTCCTGACAGCGTTCAACGCACGCAATTCTGAAGCGACGTCACGTAGACTGACGACACGTTTCCCTTTCGATCGGCCCCCAATCAATGCATTTCATCTTTGAATTTGTGCTTTCCCATAAACAACAAAGCAAACCAAACTCAGGGGAGTGTTGGAAAGGCAATGCTGTCATCCCAAGAGATGTCTTGTCAGCTCTCCTCCCACATGACCGTCGCGCAACTCATAGAATCATCTCCTGGAAAAAATCAAGCCCTTAGCTTGCCAGTCACTGTTGAAAAATGTGTTATCGTCTATCAAAAAGATGTTGTTTAACACTTTGCGAGAACATTGTCAAGGACACGCTGAGCCAGACGCTTTGGCGCGCGGATGTTGATTGTTACAATGCAGAACAAAGTTCCCTCTTTGGCCTTTTTGGGGTCACTTGTTGGCCTGCGAATATTACACTGAAGCTAATGCATGCTCACTTTTAGCTTGTAGCATATCAAGCACAACTTTTATTTAACCATGAAATGTCTCTTTTAAGGGGCGAGTTGGCCAAAAAGACACAAAAGTACAGTCTCTATCATAATACATAAAAGAACATAAAAGAGCTCAGCAAACTGTTGTCGCTAGCCTGCGAGCCACCCCGAATGAAAAGCAGTGAGCAAATGTTCAAAATGCCAAAACAACAACAAGGAAGAGCCAACAACCGATATCATTCAGAAACTTGTTTAAAACTGTGAGACCAACAAGGCCAGTTTGAGTCCAAACTAGAATACAAATTCTTTTCATTTTGAATCATCACAAACTTGGCGCAGACAAAACACGGACGCCATGAAAATGCTGCGCGTGTAGCACGCGAGGCCCAACTGACTAAAGAGTTCTGTGATGTGCCCTTTGCTGACTTTGAAATCAATCTCAGCGCTACGTAATGGGAGAGTATCGAGTGTAGCTAACAAGCACATCTAATCAACTGTGCTACAGTTGTTTAATTGTGACAGAAAGAAAACCATTTCTTGTTTTGGGGAAAGAAACAGGAGGCAGTTGAGAGAGAGGGAGCTAGCTTTAGCTAGCACTAGCATTCAATCATTTGGATGCTGCTACCAGGAAGTGAAAGTTAGGGGCTAGTTTTGGCGGTCTTAGTTGAAACTGCTTGGCCTGTGAGTCAGTTGAGAGTTGTTTCGATTCATTTATAACCGTTAGAACAAATTCCTAATGACACTTAGAACTAAGTAGTACTAACTAAGCTAAGGTACATTTTAAGATTAGCAATAGATATTCCATGTCAAGTGGCAGCAGAATCAACTTCCCTTCATGTAATGAGCAAAATAATCCAATTGTTTGCCCGGGGACAGACAGACAATCATGATAGACGCAAAGATCAAAACTTGATAGAAAAAAGACAAAAACAAACATTGTCAACACAGATCTGCTCAAAGATGCCAGATCAAAGATCAAAGCTCAAAGATGAAATTGGGAAGTTACCCACAGTTCCTTGCGGGACAGGACCGCATTCAGGGAGGAAAGATGAACGGCGAGGTCCACGTGAAGCAAGTCACTTCAGACAAGTGGACCAAGGGGGGTGGGGGGGGGGGGGTTAGGTTTTAGGCTTCCGGTAGTCAAGAACGATGATGAGGATCGTGGCTCCAGCTCAACCGCCGGTTCCAGCCACAGGGCGCCGGGATCCGGGATCCGGGATCCAGGATCAGGCAGGAGGAGATGAAGCAGAAGCGGCCCAACTCGGGTAAGACGACCAAAAGTAATGTACTTCCCATTTTAGATGTTCAAAGACAAATAAGGATTGCTGTGTGTGTGTGTGTATATATATATATATTAGGGGTGTGAATTGCCCAGTACCTTTTGATTCGTATCACGATTCATAGGTCACGATTCAATCCCGATACGAATCTTTAAATTGATTATTGCGATTTTTTATTTTTATTTTTTTAACTCAAATTTAGAAAATACTAATCAGTAAAATTGTACATGTACACTGTAAGCTTTGAATGAAAATGTATTTATCTGAAAGTTCAGGTTGCAGTCTGTTTCATGTTTGAACAGCACTGAAATCAAATATTAAGGCTTAATGTTCCACTAATATAACATTCGTCCATGATTAATGTGTAAATCCTAACCCTGTGATCCTGTTGAATATTCCCATAAAAAAATTGGTGTTTAAAAATAGTTTCGATTACATATTGAATCGATTTGAGAAATGTGCGCTGTAATATCGCGATATATTGCCGAATTGAACACCCCTAATATATATATATATATATATATATATATATATATATATATATATATATATATATATATAGTGATGATTTTTTTAATCGTAATTAATTGATGACTTCAATAGTTAACTTCATTCCTCACAAATTTTATACCTGTTCGAAATGTACAATAAAATGTAAAAAAAATAAAAAAATCCCCAAGTTTCCATACTCTTGTTAACATAAAAGTAGAAAAAAAAAGTTAAACTAATTGGAAATAGGGCTGCTTAAAACTTAAAATGTATGCACTCATTTGGACACCCCTAATATATATATATATATATATATATATATAAATAAAGTTCTAAGGTGGTGGCGTTTTTCTGCATGTGGGCGGATGTAACGCAGCTCATATGTTGGTTGTGTTTGTGGATGCAGGACGACAGGGAGCGGCTATAAAAACAGCGAGGGCCAGGGTCCGCTCAGGAGGGGGTTGGGGGATTGGCTCGGCCCGCTGGGGGGGTGGGTGGGGGGGGGTTGCATGAGCCTGACGCTGACCTAGTTTGCCGATTTCTTGACTTTGACCTTTATGGCCTTTTGCAAATGTCACGCTGAGATGTCCATTTGTCTCTTATTTGTATCCAAACAGTTAGCAGCCTGTTAACAAAGGAGTACATCACTTACTGAACAGCTCGCCGGTCGAACTTTGGAGCGTGTGAGTGCGGAGGAAGTCGTGTTTTATCTCCCAGTATGAACAACATTGAACTTGAAAGCCTGTTTTCACTACTGTGTGTCTTGTGTGTAGCGCAGGGAGCGCAAACACGCAGCACACAACAGTGGTCTTGCTTATCTTGGCCCCGTGTCTGTTTTCCCGCTCTCCATCCTTCGGCCCCCACCGAATGCCTTGTCTATCGGAGATCAAAGGCTAAAAAGTACGCCGCCTCCGTCCATCGGCCATTTTCGCCACCTTCCAAGACGGTTGCGCCTTATGGACAAAAATGAGACCATTTTGGGGGGGGATGGAGAATCGATTTATGCAAATGAGCTTCTGATTTGAACCTCGAGAAACTGCTCTCATGTGTTGAGCCGTGCATTTCTTCACTGTAAACAACATTGTTGAGTTTGTGACTTGAGATTTTGTCCTCGAGGTGAACCGGTGGTGTCGGGTTTGGAGGAAGTCCATCTGTTTCTTTGACAGGCCACCGGTGTTATAAAATAAATAAATAAATAAATCTGGGGGAGGAGCTGCAGGCAGTTGAACAAACAATTAGCCAATATTCTGCCATGGGTGGGTTCATGTGCCTCTATTCATTTTTTTTCAAAATAAAAATATGTACTGTAGTGAGCGGTTTGAATTTGTAATAACAGGGTTGGCCACTAGATGGCGAGAAACCTAATTGGGTCAAATGCCATCTTTTTGGGTATAATAGGAAGCTTTTTTTTTTTTTTCCTCTCACAAGAGCTATTGACAGTTCATTTGAGGAGTTACCCCCCCCCCCATTTTTTTATTTTATTTTTTTATAGTTTTCTAAATAAATTAAATATTTTTTTTGTTCCACATGTCTACAAATGTCAATGCTATTTTTATTTATTTATTCATTTGTTAAACACATTTTTGACCACTCCAAGATGACGATGCATTCCATGTTTTTTTTTTTTTTTTTTTTTGGGGGGGAGAGCTCAGTATTGATCATTTGACATGTCATCATCATTGTTCTCCCTTTTTTTTTTTTTTTTTTTTTTTAAATATTTTTGCATTCCATGTTAATGTTAAGGTTGATCAAACGTGGCCTTTTAGGCCTGAAAACATTTTGTAGGTCGAAGGATTCCACCTGATTGCGATTGTCGACGCACCTGCGATGATGCTGAGGGGACGCACCGGAGACGCGTTGCTGCACGCCCCCGAACCTGCACCGTGTTATCCAGGTGAGCAATCCAACCTGTTCATTTGGGGATTATATAATAACAATATTTGGACTCCGTATCGCTCAACTTGGCCAACAAAGTAACAATCACGGTAATAAACGCATTGTTTAATTAATCGCGTCGGATGAGCGTTATGACTCGCCAAACATCCGCCGACTAATTACTGAGGCGCAAAGTCCACAATTTGAGCACATCTAATTTCTCTGCCTCCATCTTGATAAAAAAAAAACCCTCATGAAATCCTCACCATCTGTTGTTCCCTGCCTGATCCGTCTCCAAGCGTCACTTTTCTTGAGTGTGTTTGTGGCTTTGTGTTCGTGTATAAATGCTTTTTGGGAGTTTGCATGTGTTGGTGTGTTTGCACGTGTATTTAGGAAAATGACAGTAAGTCAAACTATAAAACAAAAAGATTTAGGATCAAGTGCCTTTGATGACTGTTGTTTGCTTTTGTAAAGTATCAAAGCATCAGGGCAAGTGCATGCACAAACTTTGATGTGCTTCAACTGACACTGTTTTTTAAAAAAAAAAGAGTGTTAAATTAGAAGTTGAATATAAGATAATAGAAGATACCAATGTGACATTCAGACATTTGATCAATTTTCTCCTTTATTGCATATTTTTTTCTATATTTGTCCACCCTAGAAAAGAAAGTGCAAAAAAAAAAACTTTAGAACAAATTTTTGAAATACAGTAAATACAAATTCTTCATTTGTTCACTATTTTTCCTTTCCTAAATTAGTATCCAAAATCATCACAAAATCTCAATTCAATGCAATATTTGTGCACCAAATTATTACTCAACTCAACTCACGATCAATCAATAAATGTTTCTTTTTCAAGTCAAATGTTTGTTTCTTCGGGGATTACAAAAAAAAAAACTTCAGTCCGCTCAATTTTAAAAACTATTTTTGAAAAAAATGATGAAGAATAAAGTTTGATTTTGTAAATAACTCAAAAATAAAGTACCCTGCCCCCTCCCCCACAAAACCAGGCGTTTAACAGTATTACAGTAGAACTAGAAGGTACTTTTTTTTTTTTTTTTTTTTACATTTTGCAACCAAAAAAAAGACACAATAGATTGTGCCAACTGCAAATGTTGATCGGCGCAAGGCGATCCGCCTCATCTGGCTCCAGTTTGAATCCACTGATTTGATCTTGGCCTGCATGACGCGCCGGCGACCAATCAGACCCTTCCTGTCGGCTCCTGTCACTCGAGCTCATGTTGGGATGTTAATCACTTCCTGCCCTGTAATCCAATCGGTTGCTTGGACTACCGCCCTTTATTAGATTTGTAAAAACACAACTGGATGTGCACTCAGTAGCAAAGTAATCCTGCACTTGCCTTGTTTTTTTTTTTTTGCACGTGTTAAGAATGTCCCTTTAGCTACTAAAAAGTATGAAAACAAGCCAAGCATAAGACGAGGGGGGGGGGGCTTGTTTTAGTTGATTGAACACGATAACACAAACTGACAAAAAGGCAAAAAATACTTCACAACAACAAAAACCTCTTCAATCAAGGAACAAACAAAAACTACTTGACAAGTACTCAATAAAACCACAAAAAAGTGATACAAACTCAAATACAACTCAAATTACACTATTTAGCATTGGTCAATGAAACAAAAGCAATTTACGCAACAATAATGCAAAATCAACTCAACACAAAAAATACTCGGTATGCTAACTTCTTGCGCAGGCAAGAACTACTCAATATTAACATGAATGCTAATAGATACCAAGATAATCTCACCAAAACTAATAACACAACAGTTGTGTGATGCTAAGGAAGTTAGCATTTCTTCCTTACTGACTAAAGAGCTTTGTATGTCCCAACACTCTGGTGGTTGCTGCCCCCTAATGGCTTGGAGGACAATTGTAGCGTATTGTGCTTCAACTTTTTTTTACTTTTTACATGTGTTTTCTTTTATCATGATCTTTTATTCACAAATCGTCTGTTTCAAATAAGACCTTTGACCCTCCCAGGGTCCATTCTTCTGACCTTGGTGGTTTCTATTTCCAGGCTCTGACAACACTTAATTGGCACTTAGACAAATGTCCATTTATTTGCCCATCCTGTCTTTGGACGCCATTGTTTGCCTATTTAAACCAAATGTCATGATGACAAAAGTCACTAAACATTTTTACAAGTGCATTTTGTCGTGATGAATTCGTGAGCCATGAAAAAAGTTTTTTTTTTTTTTTATTCCGCTCATTTTGTCTTTTTTTAGTCGCTCCTGGAGAAAAAGTTAGCACTTTCATGGCATGCAAACAAAAAATAATGACAGACTTTTAAGATTTTTGTCTCTTTTTTTGTTGCTTAATTTCATTCGACATTGTGCTGCTCCCTCTGTTGCACCTACCGTGGCCACCTGGGGGCAGTACAATGAAGTGCATCTGAAATGTATTGATATCACTTCTTCCACATTTTGCTGGTACAGCCTTACTCAAAAATGGATTCATTCATTTTTCTCTCAAAATGATACACAAAGCACCACGTCATGAAAGTGTGCTCAAAGTTATTGTTAAATTTTTTTTACAAACAAATTGTGGAGAAAATGAAGTGTTATGGATACAGTGCAAACTGGAATGTGTTCACATCACTTCATTTCTTTCACATTGGGTTTTTACAGCCTCCAAAATGGATTCAAGTCATTGTTTACTCTCAAATTATGACCACACGTCATGAAAATGTGCATTTAAAAAAAAAAAAATCCAAATGTATTTAAAAAAATCCAAAAATAGAACAAATTGTGGGAAAAAAATGAAGTGTAGTGAATACAGAGCATCTGGAATGTCACATCATTTCATTTCTTCCACATTTTGTGCTTTCAGTCGGACTCCAAAATGGATTCCATTCACCAAGATTATCATTCAATTAAATTTTTGCAAATGTGTAAATAAAAAATTAAAAAAAATAAAGTTATTTTTTACATTTGTGGAGAAAATGATTTGCTGTGAATACAGTGCATCCAAAAAGTATTCACCTCACTTCATTTCTTCCACATTTTGTCCTTACAGCCAAATGGATGATTTTTTTTTTTTCCCGTCAAAATTTTTGCAAATGTATTACAAAATGTGATGAAAATGATTTGTTGTGAATACAGTGCATTCAAAATGTATTCACATCATTTCATTTCTTTCACATTTTGTGCTTTCAGTCTGACTCCAAAATGGACCCCGCCCGCCCCCGCTCCCAAAAATATACACACAACATATTTAAAATGTGAAAAAAGACATTGTTTTAAGATTTGAGGCTACTCATTAGCGTTTTCCATTATGAGTTGGCATTAAGATTTCAAAGGCTTGAAATGAACAATTGAGCAACAGCTTTTCTGTTCTCATCCTAAAAAAAATATTTTTAAAAAAAGTGGCGGAAGTGATGAAAATATTGCTCCTTCAGGAGCTTCTAATCTCAATGAATCACGCTGACCACTAACTGACTCCCCACCCACACACACGCCGGAGGTGTGTGTGTGTGGGTGTGTGATGAGTCACGCCCGACCTTCGGGTGCATTTCCTGGACGGGTAAACAGCTCCTCGCCGTTCTGTCGTGAGGAGCCGAAAGCTCCGAAGACAAAGCGCGCTCGTTACTCACTTGACGCTGTCCCGCATTCAAACAATACCCTTCAAACTGATGGCTCCCAAAAATACAAAATCATGTAAAATACAAAAAATAAATCCAAAAAATAAATCCAAAAAATAAATACAAAAAATAAATACAAAAAATAAATACAAAAAATAAATACAAAAAATAAATACAAAAAATAAATACAAAAAATAAATACAAAAATGGACCAACCCACTACTTGGGTCATTTTGATCCAATTTTGAGTTGTCAAGACAACCTTCATTTTGGATTGCTTTGTGTATCAAAACATTTTTTTTGTTGTTTTTGTACAGAAAGTCAAACTGACCCAAGTAGCAGGTCGGGCAAATTCTTGACCAAAATTGGGTTTTATTTCGACCCTATCAGTTTTAAAAGTCAAGTCTGGGAAATGTTTGGGGCTACAAGCAACAATAGATTTTTCAGGTTAAAAATATATTGTGAAACAAATAATAATCAAATGTGAATATAAAGTAGTTCATTTTAAATAAATGAATGTATTATGTTTTTTAAACAAAAAATATTGGTTTAATTATAATTGTTTTAATAATAGATTATGTTAATGTTTATTGTAATTAATCGCATGACTTCACTAGTTAACTCACGATTAATCACAAATTTTATATCTGTTCTAAATAAACAATGAAAAAAAATTCTAGGTTTTCACACTCTTGTTAACAAAAGTGGAAAAAAAATGTTAAACTAATAGAAATAGTTTAACTGAATTTTTGACGTCTATAGCCGTCAATGGCAATGAATGAGTTAAAAAAGACGCTGAACTCAAACTGCTCTTTTTTTCTTTTCTTTTTTTTAATACCACACATGAGACAATAATAATGTAATTAGTTCTCAGACTTGCACCAAAAAAATCCGCATTTGCAGTTCATATTGACATTAGCCATCATATGACCGAATGGGTTACGAAATGTACTTTTGCTGGAAAACGCGTCACACAGTCCAATAAATGAAAAATCCAATTTGATCATATGTTCAAAGGAGTGTGCTTTATCTTGATCGTATTTTTACGACGCCATCTTCACTTATCTCATTCAAATGCATCGCAATGTAGCACACAAATGGAAAGATTTACCTTTGGAGTTGAAACGAACTTACTTGAACCTCCAGAAGCCAAACTCATTTTTAGTCGCATCATTGGAAAAATCATTTCAAATCTCTGCCATCTGGAGCTAATCCAAACAAATCTCACGTTCCGATTGGTCATTGTGCCATTTGTGTGCGTGTGTGTGTGTGTGTGTGTCGCCATGGCTGCCGGGCGCCATCCCATAATGTTCTGCAGGTGTTCATTTGACTGAGGCCGTCGTTATCGGTGCCTCGGGTTCTAAAGCACACAAACAAAACAAAGGTAACGATGTCAGCGCGTGTGTGCGTATGTGTGCATCTCTTCCTGTAGCGCATAGTGAATTAGTGGTTAGTTAGAGTCAGGAGATGTGGGTTCGAATCCCGTTTCACCCGCATTCCACAAACATGCATGTTAGCGTCATTGCTAAATTGCCCTTAGATGTGAGTGTGAATGCATTTTTGTCTGTATGTGCATTGTGATTGGCTGACGATCTCAGAACAGTTTAAAAGTTATACAATTTAATAATGCATCTATTTGTGGAGACTGCGGTCATGTTGTATTTTACAATTTTTAAAATGTTACTTCATGTTAAAGATTACATAGCTCATAAAATGAAATGAAAAATGCACTGAGCTGTTACCAATGCCTTACAAATGCAATTATGCCATCTAGTGGCAGAAAAATGACCTCAACATAAATCAATATCATACTTGTTTTTCTGTTTGTTTTTTTTACAGTACACTACATCTTTTTAATTTTAACTCAATTTTATAAATTAATATGAAATGTCTGTATAGTTCAACATTTTTTCCACTTTTATGTTAACAAGAGTATGAAAACTAAGATTTTTTTAAATTGTACATTTCATTGTAAAATTAGCAGATATAAAATGTGTGATTAATCGTGAGTTAACTATTGAAATCATGCGATTAATTAGGATAAATTTTTTTAATGACCTGACACCTAAATAGGGGTGTCAGACGATTAATAATTTTTTTCTCTCTTTCTTCTCTATAGACGAGCCAAGACATTTTAAGCCATTGTCAAAAAGGCTCCAGTAACATTTTGTCATTGTGGAAATACGATTCAATTAATCAAATTCGACCGATTAAGACTTTATTCAGCCTTCCTCTTCCTATTTTGTGTGTGCGCGTTGGTCCCCCTGCGAAAGGGTCAGCAATGCCCCGTGGCCCGGTGACCGCGTCAGACAGCAATGCATTATGGGTAGTGGCACTCGGGTCGCACAGCTGTCCCGCCGCCGAGGGCTCGCTGGAAGTGTCACGCGACATTTGCTTACGCCGTGTTTGTGAGAACGTCAGAGCGAGCACGCGCGGATGCTCGTTTGCACTGCTAGCATGCTACATGCTAATTAGCATGTTTTGAAAGATGTCAGTGATGGGGTTGAAAGTTGTTTTTTTTATTGTTACGTTTATTGTGATGCAATCTTGGTAGCATTTCGTATAAAATAAAAATAAAATATTTGTATCAATCTATTGATTTGTTTTTAAGTTTTTAAATGGCCTTTTCCTTATCTTTTTTTTGTGGGGGAAGTTTTGTGCTATTTTTTCACAAAATACAAATGTAAACATGAATAACAACAACAAATATGTATTTGTTTAATGTTATTATTTAGCAGCGTTCGCTACGAAAGACCAAGATCAACATGCAGCAAACGGCTCGTGATGAATATTTGACGAGAAAAGCGTCTTCTCACTCCTTGATGACATTAAACATCAATCAGGCACATCCCCCTGCCCTAAATCAAAATGTCAACCCCCGCCCCCCCGTATTTGACCTTTAGCATCCACTCAGCAGTTTTTTTATTTTTTTTGCTACAGTTCCATGTAAACTCAATCTCTCTTAAAATAGAAAGAGTCGCATTATGTTGTCGCAATACACCAGAGGGATCTGTGAACTGAAATGCCAGGATGAGGCAGACATTTTGTATTCAAACAAGACCAAATAGCAAAATGGATGTCGAAAAGTATTGATTTTGTGAAAGGGTCGAAACTACTGCCATGTTTTTATCGTTTCTGCGACTGCATAAAGACACCTGCCTTGCCTTTACTCGGATTGGTTAAAACTAAAATCAAAAACTTTCTGAAAACGGGACTTTTTCTAGCATGGGATACATTTACACATATAAAAACACAGTGACATAGAAAAATTACTCAATTTGAAATGTCTTTACTTTTATACACCAATATATGGAAATGACCCAAACACAAACTGTCATTTTTCCTCACTTCATTTTTTACATAAAATACTGCTGTTCATTTCAGTCGTGTATTTTTTATTTATTTTTTTGCCATTAATTTAGCTGTTCCATCAAAAATGCAGGATTTATGTTTTTATGTTGTAAATTTAATTCAATTCAATAATAAAATATTTAAAAATCGAGAAATATTTTTATGTTTGAATCAAACAATGTATTTTATCAAAAATGTTTTCTCAATTAAAATTCAATTTACAATAAAAAACAACAAAAATGAGTAAAACAGTTTCAAACATTTTACATGTAAGTTTACTGCACATATTTGTAATATTGATTCGGAATCAGGGAAACTATATTAAACATATTAATAATTGCATAGCCTATATTAGATTTTTATGTATTTATTTGATTAAATGGGCCAATTGGTTGCTTTTTAGTTCAAAGTGAGGGTACAAGGATTTACAGTTTTTATCACATTATTATTTGTATTTAGATGTTTTTCTTAGATCCAGCAGACGCCTTAAAAAGAAAAAGTGTCTTTCCCATAAGGAGAATGTGGCACGCTTCGCTCCAGATCCGCACCGCAATCGTTGGATTTCTCGCTTTCGCCCGCGCCCCTCCCTTGCGCAAAGTTTCTCGTCGCCCGTCCAAGTCATCCTCGGCGTCGATCTGCTCGCCGGCAAACAATCGGCCGCCAAAGCAAAGCCCGCCGGCGCACGTCAGTGCGTTTACGGGCAGCCACAAGACCGCAAATCGCCTCATACCCGCTGCAGCGGATTGGAACAGGAAGGAAGGAGGAAAAAAACGTTCATGCACGCGCGCGCGCGCAGGTTCGTGAATGATTTAAAGCTCTTTGCATCATCGTCCCCTCCCTCCCATGCACTCCCCCCCCCCCTCCTCCCTCCTCTTCCTCCCCCTCCTCCCTCCTCTTCCTCCAGCCCGGAGATGCTGCTGCTGATGCGGGCATCGTTTCATCCAGCCATGCCGCAGTGAGTCCCCCCACGTTCCCTCCTTTTTCCTCCTCCTCTTCCTCTCCTGCCATCTTCCCGTCACTTTTTCTTTACCTTTAACCCTCCCTCCATTGTTGTGCTTTCCACCCGGCGCGCACGCACGCACAACGCGTCTGGGATCGGCTAAAAGGTGATGCTGCTGCTGCTGCAACGGGCGTGTTGTTGTCGTCCTCCCCGCCGCCACCGTCACCAGCAGCCGGGCACGCGCGCCTCACCTTGACCGGACAGGAGGCGCAGAGAGGCGGCGCGGGAGTGCGCGAAGACGGGGTGGAACCTTTTTTTGCACGCGGGTGAGTTGAATCGATGACGCTATACGTTTTTTTTTTTCCCGTCCAGCCAGCAATTGTTGACCACGTGACATCATGTGTCACCCTTCACAAGTGGGCTAATCCCTCTTGACATGGCCCCGCTCTCTCTCTCTCTCTCTCTCTCTCTCTCTCTCTCTCTCTCTCTCTCTCTCTCTCTCTCTCTCTCTCTCTCTCTCTCTCTCTCTGTCTCGCCACAGGTGCTAAATTGAAAATGAGTTGGGCTAGCGTTTAGCACGTCTGACTCGCAGTACTGAGATTCTCGGTTCGAAAGTGGACTTTCCGTCAGCATTTCCATGTGCAGTCGTATTGAATGAATACGAATTTATACGAATTGGTTCAATGACCTTCATGATGGTTTCAAGATTGTATTAGTGTTCTGAGATCATTTAAACCTGGATTGAGGTTTCTATAATTCAGGGTTGAAGCTATGGGGGAAATTTTAAGGTTTTGGGTTTCAAGCCAGGGTTAAAATATATATATAGATATAGATAGATAGATAAAAAAGTGTTACATTTCTAGTCAAGTTTCAAATTAAGGTTTTAAACTTTTGGAATAAAGTTCCGGATTAGAATTTGAACCCAAGTGAAATGAGATTTGGAAGCCAGGGGTGGGGTTTCAAATGAGGGTTTCAAGACAGGGTTAAGAGCTGGTCTTAAATTTGGATTGATGTTTCAAATTAGTTTTGAATTTTTTTGGATCAAGTTTTGAAATTGGGGCTTGAAGCCGGTGTTGGGATTTCCAGTTAAGGTCTCAAATTTGATTAAGGTTTCAAATGAGTATATGGAAAGTTAAGGGTATGGTTTAAAATGAGGGTTTTATTATAATTATGATATTATATATATATATAATATTTTATGTAATAATAACAATAATTATTATTATTATGGTTCTTATTATTATGGATCAGAATGAGTCAGTCAGACGTCACATTTGATGATGAGGAAGTCAAAAACAAAACGTGAGCAAGTGGAAGCCGCGGATTACGTAACAGACAAATTTAGAAACAGCAGATTGTGCGCGCACACACACACACACACACACACACACAGTCCCTGAAGACATCCTCACATCAGAGGGCACTTGCTGGTGTATACGTAGCCTAGCTTGCTAACGTTGCAGTACACGTTTGCGGCCCCTCCCGTACCAGATGCCACGCCCCAATTAGTGCGTCGACAACTAATCAATGTCTGCCTTTTCGTGAAAAAAATAAAAGCACATCAAGTTGTCCTGATTTCATGTCATGAACATGGCTGAGCCCATTTGGATCTCTGTCGCTAACCAAAACAGCAACACATACTTTTCCAACGTTTGGATCGAGATTTCAAATGAGGGTTAGAAACCAAGATTAGTGGTTCAAATGTGGGTTTCAAGACATGGTTGGAGTTTGCAATTAGCGTTACAAACTAGCCTTTGCTAAAATTGAAGTCTCTCTCTCTCTCTCTCTCTCTCTCTCTCTGCCATCCACTTCACACACGCGCACGCACACACGTAAGTATCTGCCTATCCATTCACGTACACGTTCAAACAACAATTGTCTGTCCGTTCGCGTATTGGCCTCATGGTTGGAAAATGCCCTTATGGGAGCGTGCGTGTTGTTATCGCTTGCTTGCAAATGACACTTTGTTTGCCTTTAGGAGATAATAGTCGCCCCCCCCCCCCTCAGTCCCCCCCCCCCCCTCAGTCCCCCCCCCCCCCCCCCCCTCATCTTCACTGTTGGCAAAGCGGGAGGCGCATGGAACACCTGCCGCACGCCTGCCACGCTTTGTCTTGCCTTGTTTGGCCCTCGTAGGACTCTTCAAACACACACACACGCACGCACGCACGCACACACGCTCCCACTCGGGGCCCAGGCTATTTCCTGGAAATTCCAAATGTTTTGGCGGCAGACAAACAAATTGGTTTGCTCAAAACATCAGCAATCATAAGCGGAGTGGTTGATATTACAGCCGAGTGGCGACGTGGGCGTGCGGCTCGTCGCTGAGTGTTTGCTCACTAAACCTCCAGAGTGCAGGTTGATGTGAAGTCAAGAGACCAGACCACACTTGCAATTTGATGCTTAATGACTCTCTTCTCGCTCTCTCTCTCGCTCGCTCTTCTTTTTTTTTTTTTTTTACAGCAAGCGCCAGGTGCACACTATTGAGAGTTGAAAAAAAAAATCAGATCAGCTCATGTTGTTTTGTACAAAATTTGAAAAGTTCAGTCTAAAAACAAAAATAACCCAACTATGGGTCAAAAATGGACCGATCCTCTACTTAGGTCTATTCGACCCAACTTTGAGTCAAGAAATGGGTCTTTTAGTGTATAGCAATATATATAATATAATAATAATAAAAATAATATTCTAGTCAGGTCCTTTACTTGGGTAGAAAAAAATCGGTCATTTTGTATAAAACAACACAGAAAGTTGGGTCAAATTGACCCATGAAGTGGATCAGTCCATTTTTTTTTTTATCCATAATTGGATTACTTTTCACCCAACTGTTTTTAGAGTGTTGGGTTAAATAAATAACCCAGAAAAAATGGGTTGTTAAAAAAAATGGTGGGGTTATTACAGTAATTTGACCCAACTGTTGGGGTTGAATGAATAGCCCAAATGTTGTATTTTTCACCCCACTGTTTATAATAGAGTGTACAACCTTAAAACTGATGGGTCAAAAATAACCCCATTTTGGATGAAAATTGGACCAACCCACTACTTGGGTCAATTTGACCCAACTTTGGGTTCTTTTTTTGGTCAAATTTTTGACGAAAGCTGGGTTATTTTTGAGCCAGCCAACATTGAGTAAGAGTGGATGTTGTCAAATGTGACATGTACATACATCTAATGTGTAACAACCCAGAAATTGGGTTACAAAAAAATCCTAATCGGATTATTTTGTGTAAAACAACACAAAAGACATTTTGTGTTTTTTTTCTTTCTTTCTAAAACATTCCAAAAAGTTGTGTTGTTTTGTGGTTTATTTATTCGGCCCAACTTTTTGGGTTAAATAAATAACCCCAAATGTTGGGTCAGTCCTTTTGTCCCAATTTCAGTTATTTTTCAGATTACTGTTTTTAAAGTGTTGCATGTGGGTGGATCATGCTGTTAACATTTTCGGTTTCACCAATCAATGGGACTCATGTCCGAAAGTAAACTCTAAAAACAAATGGGTCAAAAATAAACAAAAATGGGTCAAATGGGGATTGACCCAACTTTCCGAGTTTTTCATTTATAACACCTCACCCAAATTTTAGGGTTTAAAAACACACACAAAAAGTTGGGTCAGTCCATTTCTAACAATTTTGGGCTGTTTTTGACCCAATAGTTTCTAGAGTGCGGCCATTTTGGTTTGAAGCTGTATGTTTGGCTCAAATGATGAATGTGCTTGTTTTGCTGTTAGGTCATTTCTCACCATGTGGGGACCAAAACTCCAGTGAACCAAGACAAGATAGTGATCTCATCTTCAGAATAACGACCCTCCATCTCCAATCAAAGAAAGATTTCTCCTTGGACTCCACACTGTCGGCATGAGCGGCCTGGCAGGCAAGCTGGACCCCCGGCGAGTCCAATGGGGCGCCAAGTGGCACACTTTTACGTCGCGCGTCCTGAGAACCAAGCCAGTGGAGTCCATGCTGGACTCGGCCACGTCCGGCACGGGCCCGCACGGCACCCGGCTGGCCCGCGTGCTCTCCACCGTGGATCTGGTGTCGCTCGGCGTGGGCAGCTGTGTGGGCACGGGAATGTACGTGGTGTCGGGCCTGGTGGCCAAAGAGATGGCCGGCCCCGGCGTCATCGTGTCCTTCATCATTGCCGCCGTGGCCTCCATTTTGTCAGGTAAGAGAGTCGCTCTCTTTTCCGGCTGCCTCATTAATACAAACTAATACTGACACTATTCAATTTCTTACCAATTTTTTACCGTTTGTTGATACTCGCTACATATTTTAAGCATATTTTTCTAGCTGCTCGACCAACCAATCAGAGGATGGAATAATGCTGACATCATCGAGAGGGCTGGCCCTGTGAGGACGAATTAGAATTTTAAAGTCCCTTTGCTAATCTAGTTTAAATGACATGCCCAGCACTACTAATTCTGAAGATGCTGGGCAGATTAGGTTGACATGGCAACACATAGAGGCTGAAATATAATTGGACCCCCCCCCCCCCAAAAAAAAAAACACAACAACAACAACCCCAACATCTACATACACATAATGGCAACAGTACAGTCAAAGAAATGCTACAAAATGAGGTTATCAATTAATACAATTTCATGAAACAAATATTAGAATTTAGATTGTACATTTAGGTCAGTGTTTCACCACCACATAACTTTTGCCTAAAGAACGTCTGCTATCTTAATCATAACATATAAAGTGAAAGCCATAAACAGGGCTAATGGGGATAAATTTGGAGTAGTTGTTTACCTTCAAACAACTGCTACTTTCATAACTTTGTTGAACGAAAGTCCGCTAGCTCAATGCTAACATGTAAAGTGAAAAGCCATGGACAGGGCTAATGGGGATTAGCATACATTTGCAGTAGTTGTATACTTTCAAACAACTGCTACTTTCATAACTTTGTTGAACGAAAGCCCGATAGCTCAATGCTAACATATAAAGTGAAAAGCCATGGACAGGGCTAATGGGGATTAGCATACATTTGCAGTAGTGATATACTTTCAAACAACTGCTACTTTCATAACTTTGTTGAACGAAAGTCCGCTAGCTCAATGCTAACATGTAAAGTAAAAAGCCATGGACAAGGCTAATGGAGATTAGCATACATTTGCAGTAGTGATATACTTTCAAACAACTGCTACTTTCATAACTTTGTTGAACGAAAGTCCGCTAGCTCAATGCTAACATATAAAGTGAAAAGCCATGGACAGGGCTAATGGGGATTAGCATACATTTGCAGTAGTGATATACTTTCAAACAACTGCTACTTTCATAACTTTGTTGAACGAAAGCCCGATAGCTCAATGCTAACATGTAAAGTGAAAAGCCATGGACAAGGCTAATGGAGATTAGCATACATTTGTAGTAGTTATATACCTTCAAACAACTGCTACTTTCATAACTTTGTTGAACGAAAGTCCGCTAGCTCAATGCTAACATATAAAGTGAAAAGCCATGGACAGGGCTAATGGGGATTAGCATACATTTGCAGTAGTGATATACTTTCAAACAACTGCTACTTTCATAACTTTGTTGAACGAAAGCCCGATAGCTCAATGCTAACATGTAAAGTGAAAAGCCATGGACAAGGCTAATGGAGATTAGCATACATTTGTAGTAGTTATATACCTTCAAACAACTGCTACTTTCATAACTTTGTTGAACGAAAGTCCGCTAGCTCAATGCTAACATATAAAGTGAAAAGCCATGGACAGGGCTAATGGGGATTAGCATACATTTGCAGTAGTGATATACTTTCAAACAACTGCTACTTTCATAACTTTGTTGAACGAAAGTCCGCTAGCTCAATGCTAACATGTAAAGTAAAAAGCCATGGACAAGGCTAATGGAGATTAGCATACATTGGCAGTAGTTGTATACCATCAAACAACTGCTACTTTCATAACTTTGTTGAACGAAAGTCCGCTAGCTTCAATGCTAAGATGTAAAGTGAAAAGCCATGGACAAGGCTAATGGAGATTAGCATACATTTGTAGTAGTTATATACCTTCAAACAACTGCTACTTTCATAACTTTGTCGAAAGGATGTCATATAAAGTGAAATACTATAGACAAGCTAATGGGGATTAGAATAAATTTGCGGTAGTTGTTTACTTTCAAACAACTGCTACTTCCTTAACTTTGTTGGATAAAAAGTCCGCAAGCTTAATGCTAACATGTAAATGCCATACAACACAAACAAGCGTAACTTATATTGATATATTGACAGGCTCTATTAATGAACCTTGAACTTAGTTGGGTTGAGGAAATGAAAGAAACGTTTCTCTTCTTTTGTCTGAATGTGTTGCAAACGTTTGTTAGCGGGGCGGAGCGTTTGTGTCCAACGTGCACCTCTCGTGTGACAGGAGTGTGCTACGCCGAGTTTGGCGTGCGCGTGCCAAAGACCACCGGCTCGGCCTACACGTACAGCTACGTGACGGTGGGCGAGTGCGTGGCCTTCTTCATCGGCTGGAACCTGATCCTGGAGTACCTGATCGGCACGGCGGCGGGCGCCTCGGCGCTCAGCAGCATGGCCGACTCGCTGGCCAACCACAGCATCAGCGGCTTCATGACCACGCACATCGGCACGCTCAGCGGCTTCGGTGAGTCGAATATTGGTGTGTTTTTTCCAAATGTACGTACCCCCAAAGCGATAGACCGCAAATAGCGTGCAAACAGAATATTAGTAGACAGCACCGATCGTTTCCCAGATGGTCAAGTGGGGAGCAGTGCGTGTTTTTTTAATTGCAAAACTGAAGGATGTGCTGTCATGTGGCGGGCCCGTCGCCTGGCAACACGCGTATCGCATCACCCGAGCTCGGCCCAGCTCCCTTTGTTGGCTTTCTTGTTTGTGCAGAAGCACTGCATCAGCAGCAAACGTCGACTGCGAAGCCGTTTGGCCACTAATAGGACGTTATTTTGCGACATTTTCATGATGACTCAGCGATTCCGATGAAGACACCCGAGGAACCTCGTAAAGATATTGACACAGCGTTTAGTCAAAATAAAGATTGTACATAACCAATATTCAATGACTTATTAGATTGATTTTAACGGTGTGGACAAACGATATACTGTGAGTTTTGGTGTGTGTTGCGGTTAGGTAAAGGAGAGCAGTCGTACCCGGACCTGCTGGCGCTGCTGATCGCGCTGCTGGTGACGGTGATCGTGGCGCTCGGGGTGAAGAACTCTGTGGGCTTCAACAACGTGCTGAACGTCATCAACCTGCTGGTGTGGCTCTTCTTGATGGTGGCCGGGCTCTTCTTCGTCAACGGCGATAACTGGGACGACGGCAGGTTCCTGCCTTTCGGCTGGTCCGGGGTAAGTGACAACGGAGAGGACGGATTCGGAGGCAGCCAAGATTATTTTTCATTTACATTTTTTTTTATTGGTTGTAATTTATGCAGGCTCGGTTCAAAGTAAGCCACAGACAAAATGTTTTATTTTATTCAAATGGATTTAGTGGTTATTTTATTTTCATTTTCGCCTTAATTTTCATGTTATAAAGATTGATTTTGACATTTTATTTATTTTTATTATTTATTTGTTTTCATTTTATTTTAAAATATTTGTATTTTTATTATAATTTTTCAAAATGTTTTACTGTACTGTTTATTTTCATTTTATATTTTATATGACAGAAATATTTTTAATTAAATTTTTTTTTACTGTACCGTTTATTTTTATTTTATGTCAGAAATATTTTTGATTTATTATTATTTTTTACTGTACTGTTTTTTATCACAGAATTGTTTAAAAATGTTAAAAAAAATTATAAAATATATATTTCTGTAATAAAATAAAAATAAACAGTTCAGTATTTTATTATTATTATTTTCATTTTATAAGATATAAATAATTGTTTTTATTGAAAATGGTTTACTGTTTATTTTTTTATAAAAAAATAAAATAAAAATACAAACATTTAATAAAAAATGAATGCATTTCAAACATACTTTTTCTGTGTGCCGCGTGTCGCCGCCGCAGGTGATGCAAGGCGCCGCCACGTGCTTCTACGCCTTCATCGGCTTCGACATCATCGCCACGACGGGAGAGGAAGCCAAAAGTCCCAACACGTCCATCCCGTACGCCATCACCGCCTCGCTGGTCACGTGCCTCACGGCGTACGTGTCGGTAGGTTGCCGTGGAAACCGCACACCTACAGCCTCCGAAGCGCAGCACACTACAACTGTCTGCATCTTAGTTTGTGATCCTGACATGTCGGGTGATGGTTGCCATGGCAACCGAGGCATAGCTGCGGCGGAATACGAAATTTGAATTGCTCTCCCGTCCGCCCTCCCTAATTCATTCATGCGTCAACGTGCGGTCTGCTTTTGCCGGCAGGTGTCGGTCATCCTGACCCTGATGGTCCCCTACGACCAGATCGACGCCGACGCCCCCCTGATGGAGATGTTCGCCACGCACGGCTGCATGTTCGCCAAGTACATCGTGGCGGTGGGCTCCATCGCCGGCCTCACCGTCTCGCTGCTGGGCTCGCTCTTCCCCATGCCGAGGGTCATCTACGCCATGGCGGGCGACGGGCTGCTCTTCAAGTCAGTGCTCGCTCGCCGGCTTTTTGGACTTCTCAAACTGTTGCCGGCAAAACTCTCCTTTTGTCTAAATGAAGCTCCTCAGCTCATTCCACAAAGCTCCTTGGCACCAAGATTGTATAAGATAGCAGCAACAAACTGCTTTTGTCTAAATGAAGCTCCTCAAATCACTCCAACATACTTCCTTAGTTCCTAACCCCCTCTTAAACTCTAACCAAGATGCTACAAAATGGCGGCTAATCACTACTTTTGGACCAAATACAGTTCCTCCCTATGCTGTAACATAGTTCCTTGGCAACAAGTTGCTACAAAATGGCATCAAAGCCCTACTTTTGTCTAAATGATGATCCTCAACTCACTCTTAGCATAGGCCCATGGCACCAAGATTCTACAAAATGGCGGCAAAGCACTACTTTTGGACCAAATGAAGCCCCTCCCCTTGCTATAACAGTTTGTCAGAACCACGGTGCTACAAGATGGCAGCAAAAACTACTTTTGTCTAGTCCCACGGCACGGAGATGCTACAAATTAGCAGCAAAGCACTACTTTTGGCCCACATACAGCGTCTTCCTTCACTATAGCCTAGTTTCTTGGCATCAAAATGCTACAAGATGGCATCAAAGCCCTCCTTTTGTCTTAATGAAGATCCTCAACTCATTCCACCATTGGCACCAAGATTCTACAAAATAGTGGCACTACTTTTGGACCAAATAAAGCTTCTCCCCTTACTATGACATAGTTCCTCAGAACCACGATGCTACAAGATGGCAGCAAAACCCTACTTATGTCTAAATGAAGATCCTCAACTCACTCCAGCATAGTTACTTGGCACCAAGATGCTAAAAATGGTGCCAAAGCACTACTTTTAGCCTAAATACAGCCCTTCCTTTCACTATAACATAATTCCTGGGCACCAAAATGTTACAAAATAGCAGCAAATAACTACTTTTGTCTAAATGAAGCTCCTCAACTCACTTAAACATACTTTCTTGTCACCAAGATGCCACAAAATGGCGGCAAAACCTTTTGGGGGGGTCTAAATGATGCTCCTCAATTCTCTTGAAAATATCTTATTGGCACCAAAATTGTACAATAAAGCAAAAATGTTGATTTCTTTGACTTGAGCACAAAAAAAAGGTGTTTTTCAACAAACACGGGTCAAAGGTCATAGAATAGGTTCCAAAATTAAAATGAGCAAATATTGTTGTTGATTTAGCAAAAACTGAATTGCAAATGTTCATGATTTCACTGTACACGCCTCTCCGCAGGTTCTTGGCTCACGTGTCTTCGTACACGGAGACCCCCGCCGTGGCGTGCGTGGTGTCGGGCTTCCTGGCCGCACTCTTGTCCCTGCTGGTCAGCCTCAGAGATCTCATCGAGATGATGTCCATCGGCACGCTGCTGGCCTACACTCTGGTCAGGACGCCATCGACAACATCTTCATCAAACTTCTGACAAAACACACAAAATGACCCAAATTGTATGCTAGCTCATGTGCTAGCTTAGCTGCTCTGTAAATACAGAAGAGCCTTGATGCATTCAATGCTGCATGGATTTTAAAGTATCCTACGTAGCTATTGATGTTGATAATAAATACATAAACAGGTGCTAGCGTTAGCTTAGCTTGTGTGCTTGACGGGACTGTATTACACTCCCCATTCTCCTTTTTGTTTGCAGCGCTCCATTTTCTTGCTGCCCTTAGTCTCTTCCTGGATTAAGTTGATCTTAGAAGTGTTTTTGTTTTGAGTGATGCATAAAAAATGATGATAATTGACAAATGTGCTAATGTTAGTTTAGCCTGGGATGGCTCCTTAGCTTCTTAGCGCCATTAAACTCCACAGTCTCCACTTTGCTGCAGTGCTCCAGTTTTCCGCTGCTCCCAAACTCCTCTTGGGTAAAACTAAACTTTCGTTAAGAGTGATGCACTTAAGGTCGCATGGATTTTGCAATTTCATACCCTCTGTCAGTCAGAAATGCTGAAAATAATAATAATCACATGTGCTAATGTTAGCTTAGCCTGGGATGGCTCCTTAGCTTCTTAGCGCCATTAAACTCCACAGTCTCCACTTTGCTGCAGTGCTCCAGTTTTCCGCTGCTCCCGAACTCCTCTTGGATAAAATCTTTTGTAAAGAGTGATGCGTTTAGGGCCACATGGATTTGACCACTTCTGACCCTCTGTCTAACGTTAGCTTAGGTTCCTTAGCGGCATTCAATGCTGCAGTCTCTACTTTCCCACCGTTCTCCAGTTTCTCGCTGCCCTCAGTCTCCTCTCGGATAACAAAAACGTGCATTTCATCACGAGCAAAGTGATCAATTACATGTTGTGTCCTCGTGCAGGTGAGTCTGTGCGTCCTCCTGCTGCGCTACCAGCCCGAGGGCGACATCCACGGCTTCGTCAACTTCCTGTCCGAGGAGCAGAAGGCCAAGAGGAAGGAAGGCGTCCTGGCCGAGTGCGAGAAGGACGCGTGCTCGCCGAGCCGCGACGACGGCGAGGAGACCACCAACACGTGCGGCGCCAAGAACCTGCCGTCCCTGGGCGACAACGAGATGCTGATCGGCAAACCCGACAAGAACGCCTACGCCGCCGGCCACCCCAACTACGGCACCGTCGACATGGGCAGCGGCATCGAGGCCGAAGAGTCGGAGGGCGGCGCCACACGCCGGTTCAAGAAACTGCTGGGGCCCCGTTACTACACCCTGAGGATCCGATTGGGACTTCCGGGCAAGATGGACCGGCCCACCGCCGCTACGGGGAAGACCGTCACCGTTTGTGTGCTGCTGCTCTTCGTCTTCATGTTCGTTTTCTGCTCCTTTATCATATTTGGTAAGTAGGTCACGTCTCATTGTAATCTTTAATGGCGACAAGATTTTCAAGAATGAGGTCATCTCTTGATGCTGAAACGATGCAAATGTCCCCATTTTGGGACTAATAAATGGTATTTAACCTCATCTAATTCAATCTGCTCATTTCCAGAATAAATTCCACATTTTTTTTGTGGGAAAATTCAAACGTCTGCATTTTTTTCCCCCTTGGTGGTGAAAATGCGTTGTCCAGGTGCGAGCAGCATCGGTGAGGGTCGCTGGTGGGCTCTGCTCCTCCTGATCTTGTTGGCGGCGGTGCTGGCCCTGCTGGTGGTCGTCATCCTGCAGCAGCCGGAGAACCCCAAGCGGCTGCCCTACATGGCGCCCTGCGTGCCCTTCGTGCCGGCCTCCGCCATGCTGGTCAACATCTACCTCATGCTCAAACTGTCCGCCATCACCTGGATACGATTCTCCGTATGGTGTCTCGTAGGTGAGTAAAATACAATTAAAATTCAATTTCACATGAATCATTCAATAATATGAATAAAACGAAAAATGTGGTTGCTATTTTTTGGGTTATTTATTTTACCCACGTGGCGGTTAGTCCCTTTTTAACCCATCATTTATTTATTTATTTTTTCACCTATCTGGTTAGAAAAACAATATTGTTTTATTTTTCAAGAAAATACTGCAGCAATTTTTTTGGTGTGTTTAATTAGCGCTTGAACATGAATTTTGGGACGGGGTTGCATTGTTTTTGCACAATAGTGTACGATAGAAAGAACTCTTAAAAATATTTTAGGTCAAAAATAATGTAAATTGGGTCAAAAAAGAGACCAATCCAAACTTCATTTGATGTCAAAAGTTGGTAAATAAGCAACCCAAAAAATTGGGGTTCAACAGATAACCCAATTTGATTCAAAAAGGGGCTGAATCGGTACTTGGGTCAATTTGACCAACTTTCAAAATTGGGTTAATTTGTGCAAAAGCGACCTAATTCTTTGGATTGTTTTGTGTAAAGCAACCCAGAACGTTGGGTCAAATTGACCCAATTATTGGCCAATCCCTTTTTTGCGGTATTTTTTGACCCAACTGTTTTTGGAGTGAAAGAAACATCATCTTGCTTCACTTTAGGGACCGACCCAAGATTTGGGGTTAATTATTTAACCCGACTATTGTGATTATATGAATAACCCAAAAAGTTGTTTTTTTGACCCAATCATTCATTTAAGCCCAAAAGTTAAGTTGAATGAATAACTTTGGGTTATTCAACTTTTTGGGTTATCCATTTAACCCTGATAATTGGGTTAGATGAATCACCCAAAAAGTTAGGTCACCCTCTTTGACCCAATTTGGGTTAATTTTGACATTTATTTTTTTTTTTAACCGTAAAGCAAGATAAAATTTCTTGGATTTCCTGTAAAGTTGTTATTTTGTAAACGCGAGGATTGCCCCCCTCTTTGTTCATATCCCCGGCAGGCGTGCTTATCTACTTTGGCTACGGCATGTGGAATAGCACCTTGGAGATCACGGCGCGGGAGAACGAGGCACACGCCTCCACCTACCAGCGCTACGACCAAGGCGTGGACGAGGGCTTCTGCGGCTTCGACGACGACTTTTACCCGCCGCCCGAGGTCACGTCGGGCCCGCCGAGCCGGGCGCCGCAAGCCCAGCCGGAGAGCGACGGGACACCCGTTCGAAAGCCCGGCGCCGCCCTGGTGGAGGAGGACCCCATGGATTACTGAAGGGGCGGATTTTTTTTCCCAAATCTGGCTGGAGTGGTGGGCCGGGTGCGAGTTTGGCGGTCAGTGTCGCGAGCGTGCATGCCAGCATGTTGGGTGGTTTGCTGTTTGTGTGGTGGGCTCCGTGGGCGAGATTTTCCCACTGACTTGTCTTTCACCGGGTTTCCACTAAAACCAAAAAAAACAAACAAAAAAAAACATGCTCCTAAACACTGATAGCAAAGTGCAGACATGGCGGCAGATAAGTGTGGAAGAGGGCATGATTCATCGCAGCAGATTGCCGTGCTTACTTTGCTAGTTGGCACCGAGGACAAGTCAGCATGTTTTCTTGTCGGAGTAAAAATACAAAATAAAGTAAACGCGAGATGGGCAAACTTTTGATCAAGGGCCCCATTTGATTTTTAAATAGGACACATTTGGTTCATTCATACATCCTTAAAACTGTTGAGTCAAATTTTCACCCAAAAGTGGGTCAATTTGACCCAAAGTGACCCAAGTAAAATTTTTAATTAAGTTAAATGTTTTTAACCAAATTGGGTTATTTTTGACCCAGCAGTTTTTAATAAGATAAAAAAAAAAAATGTTTATTTATTTGTCAGCTAAATTATAACTAAAACACCAATTATTCTTCTTTTTGTTTCATGTTTTTGTAAACAATAAATTATAATAAATTGAATAAGTGGAATGAAAAAAAAAATGGAATAATGCAGGAATATATTTTAAATAAGATTTAGACTCATTGTTTTTGTTTTGTTAGAGTTTCGATTTAATTTTAATGCTACTTATCTAATTATTCAGTTTAAAAATGTTACATGTATTTGTGAAATGTTTTTTTGATAGTATTTTACACGAAATCAAATATGATATAAATGAGTAAAAAAAATGCAAAAATTAATAGGTCTTAATTAATTCAAGGAGCAAAATAATCCATACTGTTTTTGAATTTGTTAATTATAATTAATATAGTTGTAATTAACCATTTATTTCATGAGATGAATAAATAAAAATAAATACAAATGATTTCATGCATTTTAATCAACCCAATTTAGGGAAAACAATTCTTGATGCTTATGGTTATATTTATATTTATATATATTATTTTGAATTCTTTTTTAACTGTTAAATGTACACATCAATCATATATTTTTAATGTTTACATTTTATTCACAGTAAATTGATGCACCAAGTAACAAATCAGAACTTTTAATGATGTAATTTTTTAAGTTTAACGTCCTCTTCTTTGCTAACCCTTCCTCTTTTTATTTATTTATTTATTTTTCTAATCCCAAACAAGCAAAAGGAATGAACAGCAAGTTTTGATGTTCTCACAATTTGTACTCGGACTCACTTTGCTTGCGATAGTGCCTTCATGTTCTGTGATGGGATGTTTGTTTGTTTTTTGTTTTGTTTTGGCACTTAGTGTTCATGTTTTTAGTTCCTTTTTAGTGTTTGTTATGTTCCGCATGTGGCACTCGCTTCCCGTGCAAGATGTTTTTGTTGAAAAGTAGATGTCATTGCTTTCTGGTTCTTTGCCGTCTTTTGCGTGCGCATGCCTTTTGAACGATACTCTACACTTCTTGCTGCTTCCTCTAATTCCTTCATAATGCCTGGGATTGGTTTCTTGGGGAATTCTAAATATCGATGTTGCCAAAAGAGCGGTTCTCGTCCACACGGCCACGAGGAGTATTCTCAAAAGTTATCTTGGAGGACAGAAGGTGGTGGTCTTTGCTGCATCTGTTCCCTTTTTCAAGGTGAAGCCTTATTGTCAAATGCACTAAATCGAAGGCTAAGCCCCGCCCTACCTCTGCCCATGTCACGTGATCGCAAAAGCCCCGCCCCTCTACCATTTCGTGACCGTGCGAAGGTTCCAAATGGACAATAACATGCACCAACTCACTACGCCCGTGTACCTTAATCACCTCCCAACTCAGCCAAAGGCAGTCGCAGCTCGGCCAAAATAACGACGACACATTCAGGCACCGGCGAGCCTCACATGCTGGATTGTAAAAATGCTGTGTGTGTGCGTGTGTGTGTGCGTGTGTGTGTGTTGAGTGTGAAGCATGCTATTCACGCACGAGACTGTCACTGTCGTTCTGCATGTGGTGGTAACTACGGCAACAGAAATGATTACATGCACATTGTCGCTAGTCAATGAGCTCTTTTTGAACATTTCGGAGGAAATTATACGAAAAAAGTCATGTGCTAAAATTGGCAACTCAAGAGTCAATTTAGAGTTCAGGTGTACAAAAAGTGAAATAATTTATTGACAATTTTTTGTGTTTTTTTTTTTTTTTTTTTTAAAGCGTAACCAACAAAGAAACAAAATAAAATTTTGGGCTTGATGAAAAGTTAACCGCTAAATTAGTGAATGAAAGTGATAAAAAGTTTGTTTAAAGGAAATTGTGAAAAAAAAAAGTGCTGAATTAGCAAATTGTGAAAAAACTGAACCACTGACTCAATAATTCTGGAAAAACACGTCAGGCTATTCAAGTTTTAAATTGGAAATTTAAAAAAATCCAATTTTTTTTTTAAATTTCCTTTTTTTTTTCTTTTTTTTTTTTAAAAAGGAGAGCAATGATGATGTCAAATCGAATGAACAATACTGAGCTCTCCTGAAAAAAGGAAAAAAAAAAGGAAAAGAAAAATTGGATTGTCAAAAAAACTGCCACACTCAACTAAATATTTCGGACCCAAAAATGTATCTTGAGATTCTATGATGTCGCTAAAAAACACAACAATCACCACCAAAATTAATAAATCACAAAATAAATTTTAACCAATTTTTTTTTAGCTTAACCTCAAAATATATGATAAAAAAAAGTTAATAGCATAAAACAAAAGTTTCCTACTATAAAAAAATATATATTTTAAATATTTTTTTTCTGTACAGTTGGCGCAAAATGTTCATAAATGTTAAATGCTAAACAAGCTAATCAGATAAAAAGTGAACATAACGAAACAGAAAACTTTTAGCACTACACTGATAAACTTTACACACAAATTGCAAATATTTTGGACTCTTTTCTAGCAAGAGTTAAGCAGTGCAATGAAGAAATTGTTACATACCTTATACGAAAAAATTGTTTAAAAAACATTCGCACACGTAATAAATAACATAAAATGTTTGCCTTGACAAAAAGTACTGTTACAGCAAATCGTGCCATTTATTTATTTTTTAAATAGTAGATTCAAGCAAAAATAAATGAGCAAATAGTGTTTAAAAAATATATATATATATTTTTTTCTTTTCTTTTGCTGGACATCAAGTGTCTTAGCAAATTCTACAAAAAAAGGTTGAATTGGGAATTAACCGGCCACCTCAACAGTAATAATAATAAAAAAAAAAATATATATATATATATATATATTATATATATATATATATATATTATATATATATAATATATATATATATTATATATATATATATATATATATATATATATATATATTATACCTTTCACTAATTCCAAGCACTTTTTTGTATGAATTCCTACCAAATTGTGTCAAAAACAAGCTCGTATGATGTAGCGAATAAAAGCAATTCAAATTTTGGATGTCAAAATTTTCAAATCGGATGCGAAATCAGAATTCGAAAAAAAAACTGTGGAAACCACGCCCACTTCCTGCTTCCCACGCACGCATCGCTCCGAGCAACAGTCGGCCACGTTGCGCTAACAAAGTTCCATTTTGAGCGATTCCAAGTAGCTAAAATGAGTTTCCATCCGGCCGGCATACGAATTCTGAGATGACAAAAAAAAAAAAAACGGCCTAAAGAGCACATAGCGAGTATTTTTCTACAGCGACTTCCTGTAAGTCACGCTTCAATCGCAAGGAGGCCTGACTAGAAAAAGTTTTATTTTTAACAACAGCGCGATGATTAATCTCCTTTATAATATATGTGTATAAAAACAAATCTAGTTCGAATAGCAGACGGTTGAGAAGCAGGAAGACATGCAGAGAATATTTTAATACAATTGTACAACACACAATATTGATTTTTGTCCTCCGTGTTCTTCCTGTGATTGTGTTGTTTGTTGTCGTCTCTCGCATAGTAACCGATAGATATCCCCGATTCTTTCCCTCGGATTTGTTGTTTTGTAAAATGTCAAATGTGTTTTTTTTTTTCTAATTATTATTATTATTATTGATTTCTTCTATGTGCGCGCGTGTGTGTGTGTGTGTCTTGAGTTGTTAACTTGCTCTCGGGTGCACTTCTTTTCTGCTGAGTTGTGCTGTTGTTGTTTTCATGAAAAGTTATTTATTGCAAATACAAAAGAAAAAAAACAATGTGTCGTCTCCACTCTTAGATTGACTTATTGGGTGAAAAAGTCATTTTGAATTCATTCATGTCATTTCAACTTTATATGACATCAGACATAACATTCATATCCTGCTGAAATTCTTTGTTGTATTTATTGATCGATTATTAATTTAGTATAAAAGCATACAAAAAAGTAAACAATTGTAACAATTTAGATGTAGTCAATAAGCACAACAGTAAAGCGTCCCGATGGTGTTTTTAAACTGGGGTTAAGGTTTCAAATTGGGGTTTGTTTTCAAATGTAGGTTTTTACAAGGGTTAGGGTTTCAAATTAGGGTTTTAAAATAGGTTCAGGTTCTCAAAATATGGTTTTGACCTGGGGTTTGGTGAAAAAAAAGAAAAGGTTTTAAACTAGGGTTAGCCTGTCAAGTTAGGGTGTTGAAATAGGGTTAGGGTTTCAAACTGGGGTTTTAAAGTGCAAAATAGGGATATTAAACTAGGGTTAGGATTTCAAATTAAGGTTTTAAAAAAGGCTCAGGTTCTTAAAAATAGGGTTTTAACCTGGGGTTTGGTTAAAAAAAAAAGGGTTTAGGATTTGCATGTCAAAGTAGGGTGTTAAAATAGGGTTAGGGTTTCAAATTAAGGTTTTAAAAAAGGCTCAGGTTCTCAAAATAGGGTTTTAACCCGGTGTTCGGTTTTTAAAAAAAAAAGGGTTTAGGATTTGCATGTCAAAGTAGGGTGTTAAAATAGGGTTAGGGTTTCAAACTGGGATTTTTTAAAGTGCAAAATAGGGATATTAAACTAGGGTTAGGATTTCAAATTAAGGTTTTAAAAAAGGCTCAGGTTCTCAAAATAGGGTTTTAACCTGGGGTTCGGTTTAAAAGAAAAAGGTTTAGGATTTGCATGTCAAAGTAGGGTGTTAAAATAGGGTTAGGGTTTCAAACTGGGGTTTTAAAGTGTGATATGGTTTGCACAACAGGGATATTAAACTAGGATTAGGGTTTCAAATTAGGGTTTAAAAGTGCAATTAGGTTTTCAAAATAGGAATGATTAAAATTGGGTTAGGGTTTCAAATTAGGGTTTGTTTTCAAAACTGGGTTTTAAACTTGGCTTAGGCTCTCAAACTATGGGTTTGAACTAGTGGGTTTACAAAGTTTAGTGTTTTCATAATGGGGTTTCAAGTTAAGAGTTTTAAACCAGGGTTAAGGTTTCAAGGTAAGGTTTTTCAAAATAGGATCACAAGCCCTTTTTTTGGGTGTCAGCAATATGCTATCAAAACTAAGAACCTTTTGTATGAATTAATACTCACAAAACTTAAACTTTCATCGTGAATCCGGAAAGAAAAGTCACCTTCGATAAGAGTTTCTTTGTGGAACAGTTTATTATCAAAAATCAGAACAAGAGTGCATACAAACAATAAATAACCCCAAAGATAAGAGTTTAGGAATACTGAATATTTTTGGGGGGACACAACAAACACATGTAAAATTGGGCTTTAGTAAAACATTATGTTTGTGGTTTTTGTTATTTTCTTTCAGAATTTTTTTTTTTTAGATATATTTTTCTTTGTCCCCCCCCCCATACATTACATTTTTTATTTTTGTTTTTCAGAGTATTTTTTTAAAATTTTTTTATTGAACGTATTGGACGTATTTTCTTTCATTATAAAAAAGAAAACAGATTTTTTTTTTTCAAAAAGCAGTGGGAAATATTATGAAAAACTTTGGTTCCTTTTTCTGAGTTATTTTGTTCTTTTTTTTTACATTAAAAAAGCTTCTAAAAAGAGAACAAAATCATTTGAAAAAAAACTTTTTAAATTGATTTATTTTATTTTTTGGTTTATTTCTTCAAAAAGATTCTGAAGAACGGGGGAAAAAAATGAGTACGTAAGACAAACCCCCAAAAGATTACAAAAAACAGAAAAAAAAATTGTTTTTCAGAGTATTTTTTCCCTGTTTTCAGTTTTTTCCCCCCTGCCATTTAAAAAGGGAACATTCCAAAAACAGGAATTAAATGATTCAGAAATACAGGAGAAAAAAACCTAAGCCATCAAAAATAGTTTTTTCCCCCCAAATGAATCCAATATGCCATAGAAAACAAAAAAAAGTTGATTAATAAAATCTTGTGTCAATCCATGGATAGGAAGTCCGAAGGCTAGAGCCCCCTCAGAAACTTGACGCTTGACCTCATGACCTATGACCCCATCAGACGTGGACGCTCTTGGCGTGGTTGGAAGAGACACCCACGGCAGCAGGGGGGGCAGCAGCCGGCACTGTGTACGCCACCATCTTCCTGCCTTCCTGGTACGGGCGGGCGGACGGCGACAAAGAGCAGCAGGTCAGGATGACGGCGGCCAAAAGTGACAAGACCACGCCCACCCAGCCGGCGTACAGCGAGTAGCCGAAGGACATCAGCTGTCCGCTCAGATACATGCCAAGGGAGAACCACACGGTGGAAATTGCCCCGCATAGTCCTGAATCACAAACAAGAACAAACATAGTGAAATGACGCCATGACATTGCAAGGCGATTGTTGCATTTAGCAATGGGTTTCATGAAGGCTTCTTTATCTGGGCGCTTCCCAGTGCAGATGGACAACGACCCGAATGAAGACAGTTGCAGTGCTTTAGGAAAATATCGCGGCTTCATTTTGTTTTGTCGGCTGGTGTTAAGTTTGCACGGGGAAAAAATTGGCGTCAACGTCCTCTGGCCCAAGGGTCAGAAAAGCGCTTACCAACGATGAGCATGAGGACTCCACCCGCGGCAGCATGCTTGTTTTTGGAACCCTGGGCGCTCGTACCCAGGCGGGTGCACGGCATGGACATGGCAACAATCACCATAGCAACCAGTCCCAAAATGGAAGCCGTGACCATGAGAGCACGCGCCGTCTGGACGTAGGCTACGGAAACAGAAATGCGAGTGTGAAACTCAACTTTATACATATTATTGAACTTAAATATAAATAAATAAAATGTGAAAAATTAAGCACAGAAATATTTCATGGAATTAAATATCTTTCATTCAAAAATGTACAAAATAAAACAAAAGCAATTGTAAATACATCAAGTTCATCTTACTCTTAATGTGTAGATTTATATATTGAATTTAAATAAAGAAAATTAATCAAATAAATATTTAAGGTAATTAGTTCAATAAATGCATAAAATCATTATTATAAATACATCAAATTTGCCTTACTTACTTATTTAATCATAATTTTTTTTCCCAAAAATAATTTTTAATTGATAAAATGAGACGATATAATTAAAAAAGGTTTTAAAATATGCTATAAGAATATACATGAATATATATATTATCTAATAAAATATAACAAATGAAAAATATTTTTAAAAATATTAAAGTACAATTCAAATTTGATTTAATATGATGAACCAGGATCAAGCTTGTCAGCACAATTATGAAATAAATTATTAAATAAATCCCAAAAATATGAATAAAATACATTTGTTGATCTGAAGATTCCAAAGCAATAAAATATGAATACAGAAAAATAAAAATCTAAATATATGCATCTACAGGTATATGCAAACATGTTATATACATATGTGTATATATATATCTGTATTTCTTAAACTAAACTTGTGTGAAAATAATTTTATCACAATGTTCTTACATTGTTTACCATAAAATAATCATGTAAAAAACATAAATAAAAAAAATAATAAAATAATTTCAAATAATTCGTTTTTTTAATCAGCAGGCAAATCATTTACCGGGGAGGTCAAAGATCTGGAAGGCTAAACAGCGTTGTAATCTGGTGGAGGACACGCATTCGGCCCACGGGCCGGTGCTCCACACTACGTCCATCATGCTGCAGATGTCCAGTTGACCATATTGGCACAGAACCACCCAATCGTTGGTGGCCGTGGCGATCACGATGCCCAACCAGCCCAGGAAGCTGAGCGCAAAACCGCACAGCAGCACCCCAAACTTGGCCATGA
Source organism: Vanacampus margaritifer (assembly GCF_051991255.1). Lineage (NCBI taxonomy): Eukaryota > Metazoa > Chordata > Actinopteri > Syngnathiformes > Syngnathidae > Vanacampus > Vanacampus margaritifer. The sequence continues at coordinate 65,305,323 of NC_135432.1, forward strand.
CGTCAAAAGCCACAAGAAATCCCAAAAGGTCCAAATCCAACTGCGGTTATTCCAAGTTATCCCAAACGTTGTTGCTGGCTTGCAAGGAATGAAACTTCTCAGATGGATTTTTTTTTATAGAGAATTCAGTGAGGGGTCAAGACATACCCCAAACTTTTCAGCCAATCACAGACTCATGCGTCTGTCAACACGCTCCACCTCCTTTTTTTTCCCACCCTAAAGCTATACTGCCCTCTGCTGGCCAAGAAAGACAAGGCAGGTCATTTGTAAATATTACATTCTTTAAATTACAAAAAGTGTGCAAGTCGTATTATAATGGATGAACTATATTTGAATGGGTTAGATCTGTGCTCTCACACTTTTATCCAGATCTGCTACAAAGCGACCTAGAAAATTCGTCAAAAAAAGAAGCTAAGTGAAGAACTTTATTGAAATGTTATTGTAGAAATACAAAACAAAGAATTACATGTGTATTTAACCTGACCACATAACTTTACAAAACTTAGCTTAAAGCTAACATACAATACCAAAGGCTATTGACATGCTAACAAAATTAGAATGTATAAGTTTTATTTTGCCACAAGCGTACAATACGAGTTCCTGATCCTGTGTGAAAAACAGCGTTCTGTTTCATCAAATCTTACTGGTACTCTACCACCCCCTGGTGGTCACGGCGCGCACCACCAAAGGGAGCTACAGCGTGTTCAACAGTTTATAATAAAGATAAAACATAACGATGCTATGACTTCTCCTAACAATAATAAAAAAAAAAAATTTAATTGGAGGAGGGAGTTGTGGAAAACAGGTTGGATAAGGGCTCTCCAGGACCGGATTATATCAGTACATATTTTCTAAATACATTTGCAATTATTATTTTAAAATAAATGTTGAATTACGTTTTAACATTTAAGATTCAAAATATTTTTTATGATTTATTTTAATTTTTTATTTTTACATTTGTTTTTCAAGGACAACATACAAATTATTTTTTCTTTGGCTTTTTTTTGTTCTGATGTCAGGAGACTTTTTCATTAAAAAAAAAATACACTTTTACATACAATTTGCATGCATTTTTTTTAAATTATTCTTTTTTTTTACACTAAAGTACCTATTATATAAAATTTATGAAGGTTTGATATCCCGTTTGTGGAATACGAGTTACGCATCAAAATCCACCCAATTTTAAATGCATCTCAAGGGGCGGCCATTTTGCCCACATGATGTCAACTGAAAATGACATCACAGTTGCTCAGGAAACAACCAATCCCGGCTCACCTTTTCTGATGCTGAACCGTAGTTGGTTGTTATCTGAGCATTTCTGGGTCACTTCCTGTTCAATCGGAGACACTTCCTGTTGATTTTGGGGCTCTTCTGAGGCACTTCCTGTACACTTCCTGTTGTGATGGATTGGAAAATATGTTTTCCCTGATCCAAATCGGATTCCTAGCTGTGACAAGCCTAGCCGGTGGAAGAAGTTGAAGCTAAATGTGTCATGTGTCATTGAAACATGAAGTCACGCATTCAGACAAGGCAATTGTCAATTTTATCGCCACTGTTATTGTCAAGCCAAACGGACAGTTAAAAGGACTACAACAATGGCTGAAGACCTAACGTGAACTGGAAGGACAAACACTGCCCAGCTGCTGCCTGACGTTGGTGCAACTAATTAGAAATCAAGTAGCAGCTGCAAAAGGACGCTTGCCTTCTGGTCGGAACTCTCTTGCTGGCCGACAAAACTTATCTTCGAACACCAGAGGCAGCCGGTAAGACTGCGACTTAGAGATTCTTGCAGTTTGAATCAGTTCCTTGTGTCCTTGTTCAAATGAAATGTGGTGCGATTATGACATTTGGATATTGAGACATTTAAAGGGTGTTCATAACTGCCTAAATTTCTGCACCACAACTTTTTCTGTTGCAGTGCTTAGTTGTGCTGAGTTACTTTTATTTATGCTTTTGAAGTGTTGCTGTAGATAAAAGGTTGCATATATAATAACTTATGGTGCCATAATACAGTACTTTAAAATTTAGGCCTATACAGGTTTAGGCCACAAAATGAGAGTATCCAGGGGAAGTTAATCAAGTGTTAATCTATGACATTCGGACTCTTCCTAAACCTGTCCGAGACCATTTAAAGGTTGATGAGAACCTGCAGTTGTTTTGTGGCAACTAGCGGTTGAACTTTATGAATTTCCAATTTTGTAACACACGAGAATTTTTTTTTTTCATTCATCAGAGACCCTTTATAATAAATTTTGATCGACATGGCATGAGTAATTTAGAATGTGAAACAGCAGAAAAATATACAGAATTATTTGCATGGATGTGTCAAAGGTTTGAAAACTTGTTCCAAGAAACGAGAAAAAAAAAACAAACTAGTTTAGAGAAATTTAATTACAAATTCAAAAACAACTAATGAAAAACTGTAATGATAACATGAGGTAAAATTAATTAGGTTGTCTTCTCATGCGATGCGGAGCAAAATAAATAAATGAATACATAAATAATAAATCCTAAAACACGTTAGATTAGATAAGAATGGATGGGAAATGCTGCTTGAATTTTAGCTTACAGTGTTACAGAATGTGAAGTGTACTGTGTCAGCGCCACCAGCAGGGGGCGGAACAGTCCAGCTGTTTTTTTTTTTATCACCTGCAACCTCTCATCAGTCAAGATGAACAGGCCTGCTCTTGTCATCTTGTAAGCGGCGCCACGTGCATTTTTAAAGGACTTTTTTTTTTTTTTTAAGAGGGTGGGGGTGCCTTAATCCATTGTCAAGAGTCAAATGTTCTCTAATTGTTTGGTTCTTTGAAGTCTTAGTGGTTTTCAAAGTAGAAAGATTAAAATTGTCTTTGATGTTTGACAAAGCAGAGGTTATGTTTATCAAAAAGTAAATTCTTTTGATCTGGAAAAAGTCAACTTATGGGATTTACAAATATATTCAGTCGGTTGATCAAAGACTGAATTGTCGTAAAGGCTAATTTGACTCAACGATTCAACTTTCGTGTTTGAAAACGCGTTCGGGGGTTAAGGTTAAGTCAGAATGTCTTTGATGTTTACATTAGGTTTACAATGTTGATGGACACATCACTTCGGTTAAAATCCTATTTTACTCTCTTTGATGTTGAGTAACCATGTCCGTTAGTTTCTACGTTTACTAAACATGCAAGTCGTCAAAGAATTGCCTCTTTACAAAAACTAATCCAATTGGTGAAAAGAGGTCTTTGATGTTTGGTTTAAAATTAAATTGTGTGTAGACTGTTTTTTCCTTAACGACATCCTTATTTCCTCTTTTGATTTCTTCACTTCTACCTCATTCTTTCCTTTATTATTTCCTTCCTCTTTCGTCCATGTTTCTTTCTTTCTCACTCTTGCCATTCCTTTTCCTTTTCGTGTAAATATAAACGTGTATTTTATTGACCTAAAATGCTGTTTACGTATGAACCAAATGCATCGAAAACTATACATAATAGTTAGGTCTTAAACTTGGTAGCTCCCCCACCCCCCCCCCCCCACCACCTCGTGCTCCGACGCCAACTTGCCTTCTTTTACCCCCACCGGGGAGTCTTAAATCCCACCATTTCCCTCCATGTCGTCACCACGGTTACAATCACGGCCTCATTTGCATAATATTCCCATTCCCTTGCCGCCTCACTCTTCCCGCATCAGACAAACTGCAGCGGGAATCATAGCGGGATATGACCCGCTTACTTCCGCCCAACTTATTCGCCATTCTGTGTGTGTGTGCGAGCGCGGTGAGATGTACGAGTGTCACACGGGCGGATGGCAGGAGAGGTGAAGCGTGGCAGCGTGTGTGTTTTTTACGGCCGACTGCCTTGAATGGTCGAGCGCGATGATCTACAGCACGTCTTCGTCTACACGCGTGCAGCAATGATGTATTTACGTGAAAGCCCGCCAGCCGATAAAAATCGTCCGCGCTGCAATGTCGGCGCGCCGCTGAGGGAGGGCTTAAAAGGCTAATGTCGCTAACGTGCCTTCAAAGCCTCCTGCAGTTAAAGTATTAAGTTATTAGCTTTAACTGTTAGGTTCGGTTCGGTAGGTGGATGGATGCTTTTTTTTATTTTATTTTATTTTTTTATTATAGCTCGTTAGGCTACATTCAAATATGGGTATGGAGAAGTCTAGTCAAGTGTTGACGTGGCGTTGACTAATTACTTTTTTTGAAAAGCCTCTTTTATCCTAGAGGAGACTAAGGGCTCCAGCGGCGAGACTGTGGAGTATAATACTGCGGTTTCTAGACCTAAGCTAAATTAAGGATAGCTTGTGTTGACTTGAGAGGAAGCAAACATTATCCAATAGGAGACTAAGGAGAATGCAGTGAAGTGGAGACTGTGGAGTATAATATGTTATCCAAAACGAGACTAAGGGTCATTGCAGAGAAGTCGAGACTTTGTAGAATAATACTCCAGAGCTAAGGCACAAGGTAAGTTAGCATGTTTTTACTTCAGAGGCAGATGTTATGCAAGAGGAGACTAAGGGCTTCTGTAGCAAAGGAGCAACGGTAGAGGATAATACTGCAGAATCCAGAGCTAAGGCACATACTGAGCTAATGCTATCTGTATTGACTACAAAGGAGACAAAGTAGCAGCAAAGTAGAGATATTGCAGCATCAAGGGCTGCGCTAATGCTAGTTTGTATTAACTTCAAATTACACAATTGTTATCCAAGATGAGACTATGGGCAAATGCAGCAAACGGGTGATCGTGGCTTAATACTGCAATATTGAACTGTGCTCATGCAAGTTTGTATTAACTTCAAGTGAAACAAATGTTATCTCAGGAGACTAAGGGCCACTGAACCTAAATGGAGACTGTGTATTGCAACAACGCTGCATTCAGAGCTGTGCTTGTGCTAATTTATATTAACTTCAAGTTAGACAAATGTATCCTAGAGGAGACTAAGGGCAACAAAGTGGAGACTGTGGAGTCCTGTAACAAAACACAGCAGGCCCTTGTTCTTTTTCTATGCTTCTAAGTGATGCGTTCACTGCGGCACAGTTTTTGCAGTTGCCTGGCCAAGGTTGGCAATCTATTGATTTTTCTCACCCATCAATCGTCCATCCTCACTTCTTGTCAATCAAAAACCGGACCCGCCGCCACGTGGTGACAGTCCCGCCATAATATACGCGCCACGCCACCGCCACAGCCGGCACAAATTATTTACGAGCGGGAGATTGAACGAGCGCCGCCAGGGCCCGCTTTGCGCCATCCCTTATTGCAAAAGAGACGCTTCCAGACGCTCCCTCCGGCCAACAAATATCAAGCAGCACTCATCCAAATGACTTGCATTCAACTCTTTTCGTTTTCTTTTCATGGTGGGGGTGGGGGAGAGGAGCGTCTGACGATTAGACGCGCTCCTTTCCAAGACATTTGGACGAGCAGATGTCTGAGGAGAAAGCGGGGAAAAAGAGCGAGGAAAATAACAGGGCAGAGTTATTTTATAGTCATTTGGCACATGTTTTTGCTGACACTTTGAGAAAAAGCTCCCGTAAAAATGTACGTCGGCAGTAACAAGCCATCCTAAGTGTGACTTTACAACACAAACGCGCGCCCACGCGCAGTCTTGGTCGCGTATTGCCGCAGAGCCAGCCAAGTCGTGCTCTTGATTTGTGGGCTGGTCCCTGCGTCGCGTCACCCATTTGTGCGTACGGCCGTCATCGCTGACCTCCCTGCAGCCGCGTCGACCGTTGGCATCACTTAACACCGCTAGCGGTCTGGCGTCACCGCACAAGTAGTCGCAAGTTGGAAAAATGTGCCGCAAACGGTACGAAAATACAATTTGATATTTGGAGAAAATATTATTGAGGAAAAGCTTGCAAATATATGTTTTAAAAGCTGGAAAAACTGTGCCTCAAATGCTTGCAAAATTTTGTCCAAGAAATTTGGAAACGTGTTTCTTGAAAATGTGGACGTTTTTGCCTCAAAATATTCAGTAAAAATGATCAAAAATGTTAAAAAAATATATCGTTATGGATTAGTTTAGGGAAAAAAAATTCCACAAAATTCTGGAAAATATGCCATATAGCCTAGTCAGAAAAATATTTAATAACTATAAATAAATAAATAATTGCGCCTTTTTTTTGTGTGTAAAATTATTAATTTTTTTAATTAAATAAAAAAAATACCTCAAAAGTAGCAATAATTTAACTCTAACATATGTTTCATGCATCCGAAATGTATTCCTCAAAAACTTGCAAAGTTTTATATCTCAAAAGTTTGAGAAAAGTTTGGTAAATTTTGACTCCAAATTTTGGGAAAATTAGGGATCAAAAGTGTCATAAATGCCACATAAGCAGGGGATATATGCCCAAATAGTATGAAAAATTCTTTATTTTTTTTTAAATAGTGAAAACGTGTTTCGAACTGATAAAAAAAAAAGCAAAAATTCCCAAAAATATTTTAATTTGAAAGTTTGGCAAATTAAAATAAATAATAATAATAATAATAAAATTTCTAATTTTGGAAAAATCTCTCAAACGTGAAGAAATATGTCTCAAAAGTTGGAAAAATATACTTTTATAAGTCAGAAAGCATGCATATACTGTAAAGTCAGAAAAATATGTTGAAAATCATGCTTTAAAAGAAATCTGAAAAATAAGACTCAGAGTTTAGGAAAACTTCCTCAAAAGTGTCTTTATTTATTTATTTATTTATTTATTTGTTAGGTACAAAGGTTAAACACACATGCACACACACTCTATAGCTATAAAAGATGTGTCTTTATTTGAAAAAATTCACAAGAAAAAGCCTTTAAAAGTTAGAAGTCAACGCCTGAAAAGTTTGAAAAATATGCCATTAAAATATCTGTGTGGTTAAGCAAGATGTGAGTGCCGTATTTGGCCAAATGTTCACAGATGTTTCTTTCACGGTCCCAAATTGCCGCGCAGCTTGCGAGACGCGATGCTACACAATGCGCATTTAATGTGCTCAATTAATGCATTTGCGAGGACCTCGTGTTTGGTAAAAAAATACGAGTGTGTGTGTGTGTGTAAGGGGCACATGCAAGGCAATGTGTTCTTCTTAATTGCGTTTCACGCGTTATGCACTTAATGAAGTCAACTCATTAAAGCTTTATTAATGGCCCCAAACATTTGCATTGTTTACACACACACACCGTATGACAACTATGACGCGCGTCGCCACGGCAACAGACGCATCAAACACCCGATGCCGTGACGGGAAGGCCAAGCTGGTGTTGCCTGCTTCAACATATTTGAAATCATCAACCTGGCTTGCCAACTTTGATAGTGATGGAGAGAATCTGTGTCAATAAGAGACCCTCAAGTGAGTTTGATGTCCAGTGTGTATGTGGGGAGGGGGGGTCTTCAGGAGGAAACAAAGGTTAAAAAAAAAAATAAAAAATTCCAAAGTTTGAGGAAACATTCCGCTTAAGTGGGAAAAAAAAGAACAACATGGAAAAAGTCTGAGAAACATACCTAAAAAAAAAAACTGAAATATGCCCAAAAGTCCAAAAATATGCTTTGAAACAATCAGAAAACTCCAAAAAAAAAAGAAAAGCAAACCATAAACGTGCCTTAAAATTCAATGAAATGTGTTTCAAAAAATTGTGAAATTATACATCGGAAGTTGGAAAAATACAATTCAAAAGTCAGAAACAGCTTTGTAAGTAAATGCCTTAAAAGTCTGAAAAATATGCTTGAAGAGTAAACCTCGGAATTTGTGCCATAAAATACCAACAAAAATGATCCTTAAAAGTGAGAAAAATGTTCCTTGGAAGCTTCATCGGTATGCCTCGTACGTGGGAAAATGTATAGACGGTCGTGAATAGGTGAGTTTTTCCCCAAAAATGGTGAATTTGCTAACCGGCAGGGCTTCGCTCGACCTCCAAAAGGGCTACGACTAATCCTGGAAACCTCGTTAACGCTGCGGTTCTACCTGATGTGTTGGCGAGCATTTATTGGTCTGCGTCGCATCGATTGCGGCTGATGATGTAATATCAATAATGTTTACACACACACACACACACGCGCACACACACACACACACACGGCTGACAGATCTCGACGCTCCATCGGTCTGCGACGCTTTTTTTAAAAGAGGCCAATCGACTTTTCTTTGAGTGCTGACACTTAAGACCCTCCGAGCGTGCCTGATCCAAATAACAGGATCTCCTATTGTGTGTGTGTGTGTGTTTTTTAAAAAATATTTCCCAGATAAGATTAGCGCTAATGGACTAGCGTGGCAAGTTACTCAACGACCCGGGACGATCGTTACTCATGTGGCGCACTTCGCTATTTCTCAATTAGAGGCCCTGGCGGAGGACGGACGGACGCCGGCAAACCGGGGCCAAACGAAAGCCTCGCGCCCACAAAAATAGGACTGAAAAGTTGATCCTTTGGCTGCATGCATGGAAGTTGCTGTGTGTGCGCCTGAGCAATATTCCCACAGGCGTGTGTGTGTGTGTGTGTGTGTGTGTGTGTGCGCATTCTCCTTTCCCGCCTTTCAGCGCTCTCGCCGGCGCCCGAAAAGCTGCGTGACCTTGCCAGTCAGCAAGCCAGTGAGCCGCTGTGGGGCGTTGGGACGCCACCTTCGCCTGTCTCAGTGTGTGCGCGTGTGTGCTGTTAACGTGTTCATGAGTTCCTCTCTTCCATCCTGTCGCTTTGATTCAAGTCTGGCAGCAAACGGTTAATCCACTCCCGAGATCCCATGATGAGCGTTTGATTGAGTTTTGGGTTTGTGCACACATGAAGGCCTGTTGGTGACTCTCGAATTCACTCCTGCTCACGCAATGCGCTCATCCTGTCACACGCACTTGGATAAACAGTCATACAAAGTGTCACTCACACACTCTGACTCGCTCTCATGCAGAATCTCTCATGCGCAAGCCTCTCGCATTCTCTCGCACACAACGCTCTCGCATTCTCTCGCACACAACGCTCTCGCATTCTCTCGCACGCAACGCTCTCGCATTCTCTCGCACGCAACGCTCTCGCATTCTCTCGCACGCAACTCTCTTGCACACAACTCTCACACGCAACCCTCTCGCCGTTTCTCTCACGCTAAACCCTCTCGCCGTCTCTCTCACGCACAACCCTCTCGCCGTCTCTCTCTCGCATGCAACGCTCTCGCATTCTCTCGCACACAACACTCTCGCATACTCTCGCACACAACTCTCTCGCATACTCTCGCACACAACTCTCTCGCATACTCTCACACGCAACTCTCTCGCATTCTCACGCACGCAACTCTCACACGCAACACTCTCGCCGTCTCTCTCATGCACAACCCTCTCGCCGTCTCTCTCACGCACACAACCCTCTCGCCGTCTCTCTCACGCACACAACCCTCTCGCCGTCTCTCTCACGCACACAACCCTCTCGCCATCTCTCTCACGCACACAACCCTCTCGCCATCTCTCTCACGCGCAACCCTCTCGCCATCTCTCTCACGCGCGCAACGCTCTCGCATTCTCTCACGCGCGCAACGCTCTCGCATTCTCTCACGCGCGCAACGCTGTCGCATTCTCTCACGCACAACTCTCACGCACAACCCTCTCGCTGTCTCTCTCACGCACAACCCTCTCGCTGTCTCTCTCACACGCACAACCCTCTCGCTGTCTCTCGCACACAACTCTCGCATTCTCATGCAGACAACTCACACACGCAACCCTCTCGCCGTCTCTCACACATGCAACTCTTTCGTCGTCTCTCTCACACACATGCAACTCTCTCACTTTCTCTCTCTCTCTCTCTCACACATATTCACCCACAAAACTCCCTAAACGGCTAATGCTGATGAACGTTTGATATGGGTTTTGCGTTTATACACCCCCCCTTCCCCCAGCCCAACCATGCACACGCACATGCACGCACACACACAGACAGAGCTAAAAAAAAAAGCTCCCAGGGTGAGGGCTGACTGTATGACACACCCATTCACATGCAAACGTATTTGATTAAACTTGTAAGACTGTGCAATACTGTACTTTTATGATCTTTTACTTGGCAAGTGGCCGGTCTTCAAAGGACAATAATACAAAATGGGAAATAAAATCTGGCTTCATTTAAAGATGCCCCGAAGCAGACAGGAGGTGGAATTCCCTGTGTAGTCATTAACCAGGTGACAGTTTAATTGTTATGAAAAGCAAAGTGTTTAAGAATTTTAATGCTGAGCCAACTACCTCGGGATGGAGATTAGGCACACGGGCTGCAAGCAAATGGCAAACCTATCCATTGCGTTTTTCTTTCTGTCGGCCACGGGAAGTCCGCATGTTCTTGCATCTCATTGGTTGTTTTGTGTCAATGTTTTTGATTGGTTGCACAAAGGGGAACTTCCTGTTTCCTACAGTGGAGCATATAGAGTGAAACCTTGCAACTCACACTGCCCAAAAGAACAGCAGAAATGAATCAATCATCTTTGAATAACAAAAACACTCTCTTTAACCTCTGCTAACGACCCAGGCTAACTTATTGGGCATCCCTCCTCGTAACGATGGTATCTTCAATCCATTGATTTCTACATTGATTCCGAAGTTGTATTCATGAATAAAATATGATGACATCGATGCGCTTGAGGCTCAGAATCTGTCTGCCTCTGCCAGATCGAATTCACCAAAATCACCGTAGACCAGCTGCGCCACTATTTAGACATGGTCTTAGCATAACATAACCACAAAATTGTCATTCTGCCGCTTGTAACAAATGGATGTCATCCATATAAAAGCGTCCTTCTGCACTTCCTCAAAAGATGACGGACTCATAGTTTTACTATCTCCACCATTTTGCTTTCGATCTCTGCGCTATAGCGTGTCCATTTCGCCAGCGTGTGACATTGTAAGCAATAATGGAATTATCTTATGTAAATGCAAATTGAGGGCTTCTATAGAATCGAGGAGTTGAACGTTTCTCACATGCCAGCTTTAATGTGACTTCCTGGCCATTGTGTGCAGGCAGATGTTTTTTTTTTTTTTTTTTTTTTTTTAATACCTCTTTGCCTTCAGCACGCCGAGGTAGATTTTTGGAAGTGAAGAGTTGGTGTGGTAAAGCGGCGTGTGTGTGTGTGTGCGTGTGTGGCGTCTGAAGAGGAAGTAATAGATGGACGGAAGAGGATGACAAAACGATGCGAGAGGGCCGCGGCGCTGACACGGAACCGCCGCCTTTCTCAAGGACTTTTTTTGTGATTCACCGTTTGATCTGGGCCTGCAGGGAGTTTTTGGCTGAGAGGCGGGCGGTCGGTGGAGCCGTTGAACTGAGATGAACTGAAGGGGAAGGGAATTTTTAGGGAGGGAGAGGAGATGGATTGGTGTGTGATACGGAGCAACAAAAGGTGACACGCTTGCAGATGAGGTCCGCCCCCCCCCTAAAAATAGCTGGCGAGATGATGGGGGAGGTTTTCATTCATGTTTGTGCACAGGTGAGACAATGTTATTGTTGTCCCTATAAAGTACTTTTTACGGACTTGCACCCCATGTTACTCACTTCTGTAGTGCCAATTGTTTGCTATCGTTTCCCCCCCCCCCCCGAAGAGCGATGTTCTCCAGTTGGACATTTGACCAACTTTGTTTTGTCAGTAATGGATTCATTGTAATCACAGACACGCCCCATCCATGTTATGTCAACAAAAGGATTGGGACGGCTCCCCCGCGTCCTGGAAGACTTAACAGGATGTAACAAAAGGCTAATGTCGCTAACACGACTTCAAATACTTTTGCATTCATTTAGCTGTTTTTCTCTCTAAAAATTCATTCGTTCGTTGAAATGTATGTATTCCATTTATCTCAATAACTGGTTTATACATTTATTTTAAATAATAAAAATATTAGTGCCAATTAATAATTCTTCTTCTTCTGAACCAAATTTCCCTAGGATACTATGGGGTAGATGCCACAGACTTCCGGGTTTTACACTCGCACCCCCAACCGCGCGGTGCCGCTCATCGGCAGGAGGGCGTCTCTGCTAAGACGCTACACACTCGCAGCCTCGCACCCGTCGACGGGAACGCGCAACCGAGGGGCACAAAGGCGAAAGCGCACGTACTGGGACGCGGCCCACACGGTGCAGAAACGGAAACAAAGTTGATGGGTGAAAACCCGGAAGTCGGAAATCCCGCCTTCTCCGTGAAATATAGTCCATTGTTCAAACAAAACAGGTTAACTATATCTTTAGTACAAAATTCATCATTTATGAATTCGCTGACAGTTTGTCTCAATTTTGTCCATGCAAAGAGTTGTGATGAATCACGATCCACTTTTGGGCCGATGTTCAGCAGATGTTCCTCTGTGTTAATTGTTATCTAGGTCATTAAGGAATGACAGTGACACACGCATTGGGTACAAAAGAGTCCCCAGCAAGTGACCCGCTTTGGTACTTCAAGTGGCATTGCGTCGTTTTACAATCAGAAAAGTCGCACACAGAAGCGCAGGCTGATTGTCTCATCAATTCTCACTCACTGTATTTAAGTCTGGAAAAGTATCCTTATCAGCGGCCTACCAGCCGCTTGGGGAAAAATAAAAGGCAACCAGCAACTGGACGACCCACATTCTCCGCTTATTTTTTTTTTAGGAGACAAACAGTGGAGTGTGTCACTTTTCAAAAAATTTTAAGCATTTTTTTAATTTTTTTTTTAGGTACATTTATTAGGGGGAAAAGGGCACAATAACACAAGTACATTTGCTATGAAGCTCAAAACTGAAACTGGCTCTTGTCTAATCATCTCGCCAGCAAGTGTATGCATAACAACAGGCTGGAAATTGCCAGCAAGTGTATGCATTCTGGACGGCATTTGGCTTTCTCCTCTTCTGTGCCACTTGGGAAGTTGGCGCTCATTTCCTGTCCTCTTGCCAGTACATGCATGCATATTAGTGGACTGGATCTTGCCGTCGAGTTCATGTGTAACAACAGGTTGGCTCTCCCCAGTTTGTATATGCCTATCGGCACGATGGCTCTTGTGGTCTTGCCGGCAAGTGTATGCGTAACGGGTTATCGCTGGCGAGTACGTATGGTATGATATGGCTTGTTTGGTCATGTCCTGCATTCGTTGGGAAGCTCCCTTGCATCTCGCCGGCAAGTGTATGCATAAAAGGTTAGCTCAACATGCCAATGGCTGAGAATCTGTGTGGGAGTGGTTACTGTATGTAAATTAGCCCCACTATTGCATAACAGTAGAGCAGAAGGTCTTGAGATTTAATTTATAAATAAATTTCATTTGTTTAATTAACTAATTTCTGTATTAATTTCCCACAATATGTCCCTTTTTTTTTTTTTTTTTTTTACGTACGTATGCACTCAAGTAGCTGTAAGAGTTGTGCTGCAGCACCGTCAACACCGCTCCCCGCTCCCGTGCAGGCCTAATCGGCAGGGAGGCAAGAAGGAAAAAAGGGGATTTGCGAACGCACGAGCAAGCGACCGCGGCGCTTTTCCAAATTGTGCTCGTGTCGGAGATTCCTGGACATTTTTTAACTCCCCCCTAATTCAATCCAAAGGCAAATTTAATACACAAATGCAATCAGCTTTTTTTTTAAGACCTCGGGGAGAGCGTAACTTTGCACCACCTGTCGTCATAAAAAAAAAAAAAAAAAAAAAGCCTTTGCGAAGTTGCAATACATATGTGCACAATGAGTCAATGCAAAGACTTTGAGTGAGAGAAAAGTTTGGACACTGTGCGCAGAATGCGAAATAACAGCGTAAATCATTAATGACCGGCAGAATTTCATATGAAATGGATGAAAAGTGTCAGTTTCAGTGGTTTTTCTCTCTAGCCTCGGCTTAAGTCGGCCCCCGGCTTAGGCTGATAAAGACGGGCCAGCCCAGGGCCATCAACTGCTTAGCCCGTCCGTGCGCACGTGTGTGCGTGCTGATACATGCATGCCCGCAATTGCAATTTTGCACGCTATGTGCATGTTTGGCTTGAGTGTCAGGAGCATGCACATACGCTGATATTCATGCGTGTGCCAGCATATGAATTGTATGTTAAAGCCACAAGTGCTGGTGTGGACGATGTGCAGAGATGTGACAATAACATGTTGCTGCCAAATTGCAAAAAATACTGTCCTTTTGATTTCAGACACAAACTTGAGATTGAGTGAATTTAGGTTCAATATGATGAGTATATAAACACTGTTTACTTAACATTTATCTATGGAGCCTCATTTGTGACATGGGGAAAATGATCATTATTTTTCTTTTTTATTGGCCACAATACAGACGCTCCCCAACTTACGAACGAGTTACGTTCCGAGCGATCGTTCGTAAGGTGAATTTGTTCGTAAAGTTGCTTCAGTGCTATATTTTGTATTATAATTTATGTTTAAAGAGAATACGTACAGTACTGTACTACGTATGTTAGAGAGAGAGAGCGAGAGACACACACAGTATGTACATGTACGTAATAAGATAAATAAAATGAAGTTTAACTTACTTTTGGAAGATGTACTCGATGCTTAAGGATTTGATGGAGGAGGAGGAAGAGGAGGATTTTATATCATGAGAGGTTCTTCGTCGTCGCTGGAATGGGCTTCAAAAGTTACTTCCTCCTCCGTAACTTCAATGTAGGAAGAAGTTGAGGGTCGCGGAGAAGAAGATGAGGGTTGATGAGTATCTTCCTTGGAGGATTTACTAGAAACTGGCCGAAAGAAGCGATCCAACGACGATTGCACAGTTTTCTTCTTTTTTCATCATAAATGATGCGGTAGCACTGTATGGCATCATTCAATTGATTTGCAACCTTTGTGCAACGTTCAATATTTGGGTCTTGCTGCTCGAAGAGTGCGATGGCTTTATCTATGAGCGACGGGCGTTTCTTCTTCTTCCTCCTCCTCGACACGTTGCTGAGCCTCCAATGCCGGGTGAGCTCTCACAGCGCCAAGCGGCGGTATTAGCGGCGGAAAGAAGCACTACAGTGCTCTGAAAAAGGTGCGCAGTAAAAAATCTAACTTACAGCATCTCTTTCCGAACATTTTTTGACATGCGCGCAGACATGTTCGTATGTACCGTTGTTCGTAACTCGAATGTTCGTAAGTAGGGGAGCGTCTGTATAGATTTAATGTGCACAAAATGCAAATTTGTGGCCACCAAGTTGCTATGGCTACATACCTGGTGGGCAAATTAAATGTACCATCTCCATTAACGCTAAGGTAGAAGTGGAGGCCGAGGCTAAAGCTAACACAATGGATACTGGACAAGGATTTCATTTTAGGCTGGGATGAACTACAAAAACATAAAAATAAAAAAAAAAGAAGAAGAAAATAAAAAGCTGGCATCGCAACGCATTGTGGACGCAATGTTCAGAATTATCTATAACAACAGTTTAAAACTGAAATGAATTCCAAACTCATTGAACAAAATTATGCTTTAAAAAATAAATGATCAATTGTTTGATTTTTGGGAAAAAATACAACATCATTCTGAGGATACATTGAAATGTGAAATCTTTTTAGCCATTGTATCACATTTTCGACTAATACATGGATACTTTTTAAATATATAAATGAGCCAAATCTGTTGTTGGGCGCTTACTATATATTAGCAGCTGACCATCTCGTATCAGTCTGGATCCCTCTCTGCACCATTTTGAGAGGTTTCCCTGTTTTCTCCAATATCAACCATACAAGGAGACTAACGCGGGAAATGAATATAATGGAGAGAAAAAAAAAAAGATGGAATAAAAAAGGAACTCAGCTGTAGACTACAGGGAAAAACAATACAAAAAACAAGTTCAAACTCCCAAGAAAAGTTACTAACAGAATGTAAACAACACAAGTTGAGACAGAAGACAAAACAGAAGAAACTAGCAAAAATGAGCGAGAACTAGCAAAATGTGGCAGAGAAATCGAACTAGAGTTAGCAATATTGCGGCAACTAGCTAGCTAGCCATCTCCCCAGCGCTTACAAGCCCTCCTAATGATAAGCAGGGGTGTATTAGGGAGGACCGAGGAAAAATATAAAAACGGTCAACATACAGAAGCGCAGGATCATGACAATTTGTCACGTGAGCCGTCAAGCTAACTGCTGTTAGCCAGTGGTCAAGCTAGCTATTCCTCCGCTAGCATGGCCCCTAGAAAGGAGCGGGGGGGCAAGTTTCCGACGAGTTGTGTTTACGATGGAGAGTTGGGAATAAGTATTGATCCTATATATATGCTAAATGCGTTAATTCAAATGTTAGCTTTAAGTATGTGCCATTAGCATTACGATCATAGCTTTTCCGATATGGTTTCTTTTATGACATCGTCTGAGCTGCTCACATCCTCTCGAGGGCGTATTTTCCATTTGATCTGGTTTGTATGTATTTGCTATGATATGCTATCTTTTTTTTTTTATATATATATATATTGATTTTTCCATTGAGGCTAGTCAAGTGTTTAAATAAAAGAGCAAGAAATGGAAGTGGATGTTTGGACGCTTAAACAACCGTTCGCTGAATGAAATTGTGCTGCCTCCTCATTCTAGAAAGTACTGGAGGCAACAAAGAGACGAGTAAAGAGCAACAATCATTTTGAGGGAGACGAAGAGGTCATCTCCTCCTCAAGTCGCTATGGCGGTAAGCACATTATGTTGCTTTTAGATGATTTAAAGTTGTCCCCTCTTTATGCTGCTTGAGGACAATCAGCTTGATTGCTTGCAAAACTCGTGTAAATCTTATTTTCCCATTCAGATTCATTTAAAAACCTCAAGTTTGCTCATCCTGTGGGGTAATAAGTCATTTTATTATGACGTCTAAGTTAACATTTGTGGACCTTTTTAATAGGTTTATGGAGCGCTTCATCAAATATGAATATTGTTAATGCGCGCATGTTTTTGCTTAAAGTGTGCGTCAACGTCTGACTCTGCGGCAATTAATTGGCATGCGGCAGTAAAAGAAAAAAAAAGGTGCACGTCTACTTGATATTCTTTACAGTGGCAGAAATTCCCCTCTTTGATGCCAAGATGTTCGGCGGCAGGATTATTGATTCCGGTTAACTCCATGGCGGCGAATCGGCGCCCTGAGGAGTATGAATGAATGAATAATGGCACTTTTTTTTTTTTTTTTTTTGGGCACTACTAAAAGTAGGAGAAAGATGATGGATTTTTCTTTTCACAATTTAAAACAGTTCCTACATGTCGCAATTACACTTGTGTCAAAATTCCAAAAGGATCAAGAATGACAGTAGACCTCACACACCCTGTTTCTTGTCTCCGCATTTACTTTTTGGTCACCAAATTAGCAGATCGACCAAATTCATAAACAGGCTAGACTTGCCTACCCACAAAAATGAAGCACGGGCGGCTGTCTATGAAAAATGGGGCCCATAGTGTTATTTTCCTTACTAATTAACACGAGAATTTTGTTGTTGTTGTTGTTGCTTGAAAGAGGCTCAGGATCTTCACCATTCCCACCTGCATGACTTTATTTATGTAAATGAGCCACAAGTGGGTTGGAAATGCACGAGGACTCCAAAATGAGGCAGGTAACAAAAAGATAAACTTGCTTGTTCAATTTCACACCTGATGGGTGGGCATCCAACTATTTATTTTTTTTGTACCAGATATTAAAAAGTCCATTTTCTAAAATATGTCCCCTGGCAAGCCAGTGTGCGTTCTGGCCGGATGCTCGTTTCTGCTTGTGGAAGGAAGCCAAGCCCAGGGTGTGCAGAAAAAAATAAAAATAAAAATAAATCAAGTGCCCGGAAAGACATTAAAAGCGTGTTCACTTGAGGAAAGGAATCATACACGAGAATGTGTATGTACACTAATTCTCCCTCATCCGCCACGGAGCAATGAAGTGCGGCTTATCAGAAGCTAACGCTGTTAGCAAAAAGCTAGCTTGTGAACTCGCTCTTCGTTATGAAATGGCATTTCAAAAGAATGCAGCAATTAGTGTTCATTTCGTAAAACTAAACAAAAAATAATTTTGTCGTCACACAGACTAAAACTAGACTAAAACCCTCATTAACTCATTCACTGCCATTGACGGCTATAGACGTCAAAAATTCATTTGAACTATTTAACATTTTTTCCCCCACTTTTGTTAACAGGAGTATGAAAACCTAGATTTTTTTTTATTGTATTGAACAGATATAAAATTTGTGATTAATTGTGAGTTAACTCGTGAAGTCATGCACCGCTAATTTTGAATAATCTTTTCTTAAAAAAAAAAAGATTATTAAAAACTAAACACTTTTTTAATTTTTTTTATGTCAGTTCTAAATGTACCAAAAAAATTCAAGTTTTTCATACTCTTAACAAAAAATGAGGGAAAAAAATGGTAAACTAATAGAAATAGTTAAAAATATATTTTTTAAAGTCTATAGCTGTCAATGGCAGTGAATGAGTTGATAAACAATAACTAAAATCTGTGGATATTTTAGTTCATGAACAAAAGCGAGGTGAAAATTATATGATTTTGTAAAAAATGTGTCGCTGCGAATTTTTGAAGCAAGTTGAAATTTGAACGGTGTATAAATCGGAAGTATTATGTGGGAGTTGTTTCTCGGCAAAGAGAATAAAAATCACAATAATATATGTGGGAATGCTTCAGTAAAATCATAAATAGCATAATCCCACCATTGGATTGACCTCTTTTTTTAATTTGCTGAAATATTTGTGATCTTAAAAAAAAAAAAAAGCCGATCACGGCGACAAACAACCTCAGAGGAGCGTCGTCGTGTCTCGGCACGGCGCTTAAAACGCATCACAAACATAATCCATCTGGCCGCAGGCCTGATTATAACTTTATTGATACCCCTCGGTTGGCGTTTGCGGTGTTGAGACTTAAATGAAGCGTGTCGAGTCTTTTCACACAGCTACTCGCCGCTTTCTAAAGCGGGCCGACCTTGACTCAGATGAAGAGTAGAATGCGAGGCCAGTTAAAAAGTTATTGATTTGGGGGAAGAATACATGTTTACTTGTGGAAAATGCTGCGCCGATCAATATTAATTAGATGTCAGTTTAAGAGATAAATTATTATTATTTTTGGAATTAATCCTCTGCCGCGTACAATGAATGGTCGATACTTTTTAATTTTAAATTTTTTTTTTTTTTAAGGTACTCGGGGGACCCCCCCGGTTCATTTCCCGTCGCGTTTTAACTGACGGCTAATCAATGTCTCTCAATCGTCCTAAACGCAAGATGGAGCGAGGCCTGCAGGTGATGCGGCATTAGTGAACGCATCTGCCGTCTTCTGACTACATTTCGGGTCTGCTGCTTGTTCCCAGTGACTCATCGGCACATCGTACACACTTGCTTGGAGAGTTTACATCACGTTGCATCGCAAATTGACGGCATCAGGCAATCGCACCGGCCGGGCCCACGCGCTGAATGGTGATTGGGCTCGGGTGCAAGACGGCGAATGAGAAGTACCACTTTTCAAATTTTGCTCATTTCCCTTGGAATTTAATACAGTGCCTACGGTAACTTACTGGACACTACCATAACTTAACTCATCGATTAATCAAACAACTATTTTGATAAACAATTCATCGTTTTAGAGACCTTCATTTAATGATGCTGAAAATATACAACAAATTCTCACCATAACAAATTGAATCACTAGTCAATCTGGTGATTGTGTTCAGAGCTGGCAAAATTAATCAAGTAATTGATTATGAAATTAATCTATTTTTGATAATTGAGTAATCGTTTTACTTTAGCATCTCAACAGTAATTATTCACTAATTCCGATGTTTTGTTTTTAAGACTTTTGCAAACATCTCTTTTTTTTTCTTTTTTTTTTTTTTCTTTTTCGAAAGCAATGACCAAACCGGAGCATAATCGGTTTCAAAAAGTTTGGCAAGTACAGCATCAACCCCCCCCCCCCCTTTTTAAAAATATAAAATAAATAAATAATAATCACTATATGAAATAAATAATCACTGGTTAAACAGTAATCAGGGGAAAAAATGGTTTTGTAATACACTTGAACGCAAAATAAAAATGTTCTGCTTATTCGATTACTCGATTCTAAAAAAAATATTCGATCATGACAGCAAAGGTTGTTAGCATTTAGCATTACCTAAAGTAATATCTTGGTTGACAGTTCAACAGCGCTAAGCAAGTCATTGTACTCACCATTATCCAATATTTTTTGCTTGATCCTGGCAGCTTTTTGTTGTTTGTTTGTTTGTTTGATTGTTTGTTTGTTTATTGAACATACAAACAAGTAGCAGAAAACAAAAGATTCAAAAGAAGAAAAACCTTATACAGTCATTAGTCACGGTTTACATGTTCAAAAGGGAGTAGGAAGAAGTTGAAAACTTATCTAGTCCTACCCCTTATTCTTTGCATATTTTGACTCATTTCATTATTGATACAATAATGGGTTAATATATTTCAATGAAAGAAAAAAAAAACCTCAGCAAGTGACTATGGCTATTTTAAAGTCATAAAATTTAATTGTATTTAATTTAATAAATAGTGAATTGGAATCTAGTTGTGCCGTTTACCTTTTTGTTTGACTGCCCGGCATTAGGCTAGTTAGGACTACATTTCCCATGATTCTTAGACACGGAAGCAGGAAGTAGTTCTAGTTTGGGTATGACGAAAACATGTGCGCTAACGATTAGATGAGAAGAACGCATGCCATACCTCATACCGATCGTCATTCTACTTTATGTGTATGCTATTATACGCAACCTGTCGCGCTCTAGACATTTAATCCTCTCAGCCTGTTTGTTTTCTTTCTTTTTTTTTTTTTTTATTAGAAAAGGCCGTTTGTGCAAGTGCGTAGCCCCAACCTGCCAATTCCAAATGAGTATTCACACAATTGAGTGGCACGCAAAAAAAACTCCTCAAATGTATCCTGCCAGTCCAATGAAGGCATGCAATGTTACTTTTTTGTAACATCGCTCCAGTCATTTATTGAGGTGCTATTCATGATTGAATTTTCCCAAATAAACATCGACCGTTTTTTTTTTTTTTTTCCCCCCTGCCCCTCTGCCATCAGTCACCATCAGGGCAGGCCCCCGCGGGCCCTGGTGCAAGGGTCTTATTGGATCTGCGCGTGTGTGTGTTTGAGTTTATTGACACGAGCAAGAGGACAGAAGCAGCCCGAGGTTGGAGGAGGATGGGAAGATTTTCATTTCTTGGCCCGTAGCTGTGAAGACGACGGCGGCGCCGCTAAGACGCAATGACAGACACACACACACACACACACACGCAGTCAAATCCCAGGATTAAGAAGCTTGTCATTGGTCACAAATGTAATGTAAGCGTGTCGCCCGTTTAGTGTGGGTGAGAGAGTGCGAGACGTTTTGGCCAGTGCAGAGAGAAGGTTCAAAGCCAAGGGATTTTTATTTTAATTTTTTATTTATTTATATTCCGCAGTCGTCTCCCCGCCTCAGCATGTCCAACGCTAATGAGACAAACAGGGTCAACCCTTTTAAATACGTAGTCCACATCTTTCAACTATTATATTGTTGTTTAACCATTTTTAATCAGATTAATTACATTTTAGAATTTTGATTAATCGCTTGATTAACTCATTCACTGCCTTTGACGACTATAGACGTCACAATTTCACGTGAACTATTTCTATTAGTTTAACAATTTTTCATTTCATTTTTTATGAAAACCTATATTTATTGTACATTAACTCTTTCACTGCCATGGACGTTAAAAGACGTCAAGTAAAAACCTACGGAGGGCCGCCAATGACGTTAAAAGACGTCATCCAATTTTTTATTTTATTTTTTTTGAAACGGGTGGAGGAAAGCCTTGGCCAGCTGTGGTGAAAGTTTCAAGCAGATCGAGTTAGCCTAATGACTATTTTTGGCCTCTAGATGGCAGCAGTGACTCTCTTTTGACAAGATCGGGTAGGCGTCAGTAGAAGACGTGAGGCGGAGCTAGAGGGGACAATGGCTGGGGAAGGGAAGAGAACATGGCAACCGGTTGCAAGCAGCTCACGCTCGAGCAGTTTTTTTCAAAGACGAAAGGCATCGATCAACGCTAAAGAGCACATTGATAACGACGACGATGATCATCATCGATGATGATGATGGTGACTCCGAGGTTGATGCTGAAGTTGGAAGCGCTGACGCGGCCTGCTCCCTCTCCTTGCACGCAGGGCAGTGTTACAAAAAGAAAAACTGTATTTGAAACATCCACATAATTGTAAATAGTACCACAGTTGCACACATTTGTAAATAGTTTGCGAAATTGTTTGGTCAAATTGTTACGCTGTTGAATGGAAATAAACGTATTTTTCAATCTAAAAACACTTTTTCATTGTTGGTGGTAAGTGTTTTACAGAAGTAAAGCACTGTTTAGGTGTTTGTGGCATCATTCATGGACAAAAAGAAGTGTACAATTCACTAGAGTGCATGAAATAACATCGTTTCACAAAAAGCTCTTTTTCTCCGCTTTTTGTTTCAAAACAGAGCATTTCGGTGAAACTAACCATTTTCTATCGTTGATTACTGAAGAACGGAATAAGGTAGAAACAAACTTTTTTTTTTCTGATGCAAGATGAGAGTTCAACCTTTCATTTGGTAGTATGTGTGTTTCCATAGTTCAAACACAACATTTTCTGTGGACCTTGAAAGATCAGTCAAAATGCTTAAATCGGCTGGCACTGGCGACATCCCGTTTCTGAAAACGTCTGGCAGTCAAAGAGTTAAATAACAGATATAAAATTATCATGCGATTAATTACGATTGAACGTAATTATATTTATATTTATAATTTATAATTTTATTTGGCCCGTCAGGCGATTCAATTTTTTTAATTAATCACATGACTTCACTAGTTAACTAACGATTAATCACACATTTTATATCTATTATAACTTAACAATATTTTTTTTCTAGGTTTTAATACTCTTTTTAGCAAAAGTGGATTTGTTTTTTTTAACTAATAGAAATAGTTTAAATGAATTTTTGACGTCTATAACCGTCAATGGCAGTGAATGAGTTAATCTGCGTTAACACATGATTAACGCTATTTTTTTTTTTGTGATTAATCAATGAGTTAACGCTTTAATTTTGACAGCACTAGTAAAAATGCAACTTTTATTTGTGTGTGTGTGGGGGGGGGGGTTCTAAACCTTTTTTTTTGTAAATATTTCATCCACCCAAAAAATTTAATGTATATTTTTTTACTCCATGCAATGAAGAATGGATCTAAGTGGGAGTGACTAGTTGAGAAATAAGCATAAATTAGCCTTTTTATTTATAGTAGTTGATGTGGATGTTGTTTACTTCATTTTGACCGGCGATTGTATCAACTACAGGGGACATCAGGGGGGGAGTCTTGCTCTTGTCTGTTTTATCCGCTCCATCAGTCAAGCTAAAGCTGGCTTTCCCGACCTCGCTGCCGCCGGACTTGAAAAGAAAGAAAAAAGCAAGAACATGAAAAGAGTTGAAAACCAAAGGAGACAATCCAGTGGAGAAATGTAAAGGACACTCAAAGGCTCTCGGTGTATTTAAAGGCATTGCACAGAAGTCGACTCAAGATGGGAGGAGGCGGAGTTTGCGAAACGTAAGAGGAATGAGGAGCGCCGAGTGGGCCGCGTGCGCATGCAGATAGGAAGACGCGTCAGCCCGTTGACCTTCACAGGACAAGCGAGGGCCAGCGACCAGAATTTATGCGCGCTCTCACTTTGTGTTATTGGTTTAGCGAAGCTTATTTTGTGTGCGGCATTTGTATGCACCCCCGAGCTTGAAGGTGAAGACGGAGGGGTTTCCCTCTCCCGTCTTCTACTCCCCGCCCGCCTCGCTTGCTCCATTACAACATGCGCGCTTATTTGATCCCGGGGAAAATGGCCGCCTCACCCCTGGTTCAGAGCAATTACCGTTCGCATTCAATCTCCAGGCGGTCTCATCAATGGAGCGTGTTGTGGGTCAAGCTGGTTTAAAGGGGACACATTATGGAAAACGGACTTTTTAATTGCAAATGGTGTGTGAGCACCTGCCCACCTACCAAGTGTGAAATTAAACAAGCTAAGCGCATCTTTTATTGGCTGCTTATTTCCAAAAATGTGCTGTTCTCAATTTTGCCAGATTTGTGATTTAGCATCATGGCTAGTTCACATATTTATTTTCAATACAAAGCCACTAAACAAGTTTGTCTGCCTCCAAACTAGTTTTGGACTAAAGAATGACTTTTTGAGCACTTTAGCATTAGCATTTAGCATTTTTAATTTAAACAGGACACATTAAGGAAAAATGATTGCCCGCTCATTGAGTGTGAAATTAAGCAAGCAAGTCAATCTTTTGCTGGCTGCTCGCCTCCCAAAATGTGTGCACGAGCGAACGATGACCAATTCCGACAGATGCCGATGGAACCAGGGCTGTCACAAACAAATCTTTTTACAATCGATGATCTTATTGATTATTTCCTCGATTTTACTTGGGTAATTTACATGCATCGATACAAGTTTCGCCAGCCACAACAATTCAATGGAAGACGCTTGGCCCCCGTAAAGTAGTGATTTGACATACGGTGATGAAGATTACCGGTAAATTTGTTTGCCGTTAATCATTTAAAAACATAAAAATTGTGTTGCTGTTACATCTAGCAGATGGTGTCCACCGACCGGCCATAGACTCGTTGTCAGGCGAGTCATATTCCCGCGTTCAAGTCTCCAAGCTCCGCCAACTTTGCTTTGCAGTAATTACATCAAATGATTTTTTGTCCTTATTCAGCTTAAAGTGACCCTCAACCATAGGCATCTTTCTCTTTCCATGGACAATTGTTGGCAGAAAAGTGCGTCCTCTGTAGCAAATAAGTAACAGGGGGGAAAACTACCCATACTGATAAGTTAAAGCTACCAAAAAATGGGTTACCAGGTTGTCAATAAAGCTGTGGTTAAAAATAATAAAAATTGTATTTCCAGCATTTTCTAAGCAGCAACAGCTTTCTCCTTTTCAGGGGTTGCCACCGTTTGGCGTGGTTATTACACGAGATGCACTTCCTGACGCAACCAACCTATATTCGGTGAGTGGGCCGTGCACCATGACTAGGTCATGAATACTGATCTAAAAGCAGTTGTTACAAAAATAACCCAAAGTGGGTCATAAAAAGGGACTAACCCAACTTTTTGGGTTATTCATTTAACCCTCCCCCAAGTTTTATTTGATTTGATTGTATATATTTTTGGTTAATTGATTTCCACTGTTGGGTTAATTAAATAACCCAGTAAGCTGGGTTGGTAACTTTTTGACCCTATTTGATTGGCCCAACTGTTTCCAAAGTCGGCAGTGTTACTCACTAAGCCAGCCAGCCAGCCAGGACTCGAATACCAATCACTCACTCTAAAAACAGAAAAAAATATCCAATTTGGGTTATTTTTGACCCAACTCTTTTTACCCAACTGTCAAAAGGCCGCAATTACTCACAAAAGTCAAAAATGACAACCAGCTTCAGCTCTTCAGGCCGTCTAAATATTCTCAACCCAATGATGTGTCAAAATAATTAACCCAACCTTGGGTAAAAGTAACCCAATCTGCTCCAAATCCGAAAATACCCAATTTTTTACTTTTTATTTTTAATTTTATGCCTTAAAATTTTTTTTTTTCTGGGTTTACTGACCACACGTTCTTTGTTTTTAGATCGTACCTCATTTGGGATTCATCCTAACTTGTTGACCATCGAATGCTTAAGCGAGTACACGGTTGGTAGTTTCACTGCTCCACATTTCCTGCAAGTGGTATAAATGGAGGCCATGTGAACCGAGGGAGACATTTAAACGCTCCACGCACCAGCGCTGTGCTTATAGAGAACGCTGTAACCAAACCACTTTCCTCCTCGTGGCTATCCTGCGCCACATAACTACTTTTTTTTTTCTTCCTTTTAACTGTCGTCATTACAGGCTCATTTTTAGTCATCTTAACAGATAGCTTGCGCAGTTCACAATGTCAGGGGCATAAATATTCAACGAGCAAGCAAAATAAGACCCGTCCCCACAGTTTTCCCTCATCCCGTCTTCCTACCAGGTCTTGTTTGCATCGCTAGTTGTATGATGTATGAGGCCAAATGCAAGAAAGCTGAGCTTGCAGTCTGGCTTGGTGGGGAAACATCTGCATCCATCCCGCCATTTGTCCCCCTGGTCATGAAAGCCAGCAGTACAGAAGTCAGTCCAAGAGCGAGGAGAGGGGAGGAGGGGGTAGGAATTAACACCAGGACAGACCGATGGCTTCAGATGTCTGGCCATGAGGACAGTGGAAGATTTAGTATGTGGACACTAAACGAAAAACTGGAGGAGGAAGAGCAATTAGCATTTTATTTTTAAAGCTTCCACATGGAAATGAGGACAGTGAGTTTAACAGAGAATTTACGTTTTTTTAACCTGACAGAGGGCGCAATACCTGACACTTAACACAAGATGTAGTGATTCACTGTGTTCCATGCGGTAAAAGCGCACGCCTAAAAAAAAAAATACCCAGAGAAGACTGAAAATATTTGACAAACAAGGGGAGCACTAAAAATGTAGCGAGTCACATGGCTGCCGGTTTTTTTTTATACAGCAGGTCCAACAAGCCCCCAGAAATGGCCCCAAAAGACACTGTAACGTTGGAGCCGCTTGATGAACAAAAAAGGAGAAATGTCAGGAAATTCTGTAGTAAAGGTTGCGTCAGTTGTGTAACGATTCCCATAGCTGCTTTTAACTCCAATTCACTCCATAATACGCAGAGAAGAACTTGTCAGGGGTTGCGAGATGGACAAAGAGAGTAAAATATTGTTGCAGCAAATACTGCAGTCAAGGCTGGCATCAATAATGTAATGATTCGTCTAGTTAGTAGGCGCAAAACATTAATAATACTCCAGTACAAAGTTTGACCATGTTGGACCTGAAAGTTAACCACGGATAAATCAAGTCAGGAATTCTGTTGCCTGGATAATAATAATAATAATAATAATAATACCCCGGCTCTTGCCCTAAATAAAATGTGGCGCCATCCCAATTCCCTGATCCTCACTGCTAAGAAAAAGATGGTGTGATGGATTCTACAGTCAACGATATCATCATCAATGTAGTGATCGGCCTAATTGGGTTTGGCAACCGGCCCAACACCTGAGCAATGCCCGGACTCGGCTACGTGTGACCTGTAAGAAAAACAAGGGCAAAATATCTATCAAGGAATCCTGCAGTAAAATGGGGCTTTGCGATCGTATGATTCACGTATCGTAGGCTGTCGGCCCACAATGCTTCCGATGTTCATAATACAGTACAGCAGCTGCCCATCAGGAAAATGGCCGCCGTAATAGCCCAACAAACATTTAACACTTAGATAAGACTGTAGGAAGTCTGGAATCATTGGTCATATACAGCAACAGTATTTACTTATTGATCATTTTGCTATTTGGATATATTTTTATTGTTTAGCTCGGTTAAATAATTATAAATATAGAAGACAAAAAAACATTGGCATTCAATAAGGAATGATATATATTTTTTTTAGATTTAACTTTTTAGTGTACTGCTAAGCACAGTTTAAATTTATAAAAACAAATCTGATTTAACCCTGGAGAACCCACGGGGTCAAATTTGGCCCCTATAAATTCTGCTACTAAAATAACAAAGACCTTTTTTTTCTTTCTTTTTTTACAAATTTAACTTCAAAAGTCCAGAGTGCCACTTCTGACCCCTGCATGGGGCCATCTAGTGGATGAATATTGCACTTACATTGACAAGATGGCTAAAATGCAAAAAAAAAATAAAAAATTATATTGTTCAATGTTGCTGTGTATTTGATTGATTATTTTCTTAAATTCTAAATAGTTTACTGACAGTTTTTGTTATTCAGATTTTTCGAAATGATACCCCTAAATCCCAAAGGGTCAAATTTCAAATTTTCAAATTAGGGAATACATTGAAAAAAACATTGAAAAAACATATTTTGGTGTTTAGTGAACTTATAGCAGTCATTTAATGTATAATTTATAATTTTCCAAAGAAGAAAAGGGTCCTTGGGTTCTCCAGGGTTAAACTGTGCTAAGCAGTAAACTATTTTCCTCTCTCGAAACATTGAGATTTTCGACAAACCTCTCTCCATAGATGTTGATCTATGAGTCGAAAGCGACGTTAGAACCACAGTAGCGATTTTGGCCAGTTAAAATGGCACATTTTGCTAAGCCTGTTTTTGTTCAAACGTGATCAGCAGGAATGTGTAAAACTGTGTTTTAGGCTGTCATCATCAAAGTGTGTGCAGTCTTTTGCGTTTGTCAAACTGCCTTTGAAAAGCAATCCGACGGCTCTCGACTGTCTCTGTGGGGCACTTGAGTGCTGCTAGCTAGCGCTAAATGCTAACGCTGCTGCTAAATGTTGGCAACGGGTGCCATACAATACAAGGTCCGGAATTAAGTCTTTTTAATTTATTTTTTTTAAGCACCCTTAATTGGTGATTGAGTGTGATTTCAGTTGAGTTGCTGACGGTAAAATAAACACCCCAAACACTTAAAGACGAGTTAAGTCAGCCGTTGTGCCGCAACGCTCTGCCGGGAAGAACTTCAAAATAAGAGCTTCAAGGGATGGAACTACATATTTTAAGGATAATTTTAAAGTTAGGACCGTGTTACCTGCACCGCCTGAACCGTCAATTCTATAGAAGACGGGTTGTATGGATTCTGCGGTAAAAGTTGTCATTAATAATGCAGTGATTCACTTAGCCTGATATCTCAATAACACCCCAATGCCGTCTTGACAGGATGTATTCTTGAAGTCAAATCGCACATTTCCACAACCTCTTGGTAGACCCAGAGGGTAACTCAAAAACATCCCTAGAGGTCTCGCTACATCCCCATCCATTCCCTCAGACATTTCATCTTACAAGAAGCCTCTGGAAAGCACTGGAGACATACATTTAAAAAAACAAAAACAAAAAAAAAACAGGCACAGCACGTATGAACAAGGTGGGCTAGTTTTTGTTGTTGTTGTTTTTAAGAGGTTCTCTGCCCTGTGGTCGTCCTTGGGCAACATCATCACAGGCTGGATCAATAAGAGCCATCACTCCGAATGGACGCAGAGACACTGAGAAATGTACAGGATGAGAAGAGGGGGATTGTAGCAAAACAGACGGGAGGGGGGGGAGAGGGGCGGAATAATGGATGTGAAGGTTGGAGTAGGAAGTGCGCGCGGGAGCGTACCATTAGCGCTAGCGCTAACGGGAAAAGAGTAGCACGGAGGGAGAGCGGCCAGAAATGCCGACGAGAGCGTTTGAGGCAAAGAAGTTGAAAAGGAAGTGACAAGGATGGATGAAGGGAGTGAGAGGATTGGAGGGGGGGGGGGGGGGGGGTCGGGGTCGAGGCGAGGGCTGGGTGGGAATAGAAAAGGGATGAGTAAGGCAACGGAGAGAGCAAATGAGCGGGAAAAGACAGGAAGCGAGGTCAGGAGGACGAATGTACTAAGTGCGGCAAATGAATGCGATTCCGTAAGGAAGTTCTGGCTGAAAGGAAGACGGCAGGATGGATTAAAAGTCCAAATTGAGGCAAAAGGTTCAAATGTGAGTTAGGGTGCGAAAGGACAAAAGACGATCAGTAATGTCGGAGTAAGCCAGTGATTAAGAGAGACAAAAGCTGAGCCGGCAAAATATAGATTTGTGGTGCAAATGCGTCGTCGGGAACGCCGGCCTCCGCCGGGACGTCGACTTAAGCGGGGGGAGAAATGATACGCAGTAAAGGAGCAAGTAAAATAGACGGCGCACAAAGACCTTCGATTGAGTCGTTTTCTCTGTTGTCGATTTTGGTTGACGGGACAAAGGGAGTGAAATGATCCGAAAGCCTTGAGGATGTAACGGATGTTATGACTTGACCTTTTCCACTTCAGTTTCCTGAATAGTCAACTTTGAAGCAAAGGAGGCGACGTCTGGTCGTTATGTCAACAAACAGAACCTCATAAAAGACAGTAGTCCATTAGGCTTGTATTGAATTGTTAGTTCTTACCGTACTATATTGATATTGTTTCTGTGAAATGAGAATCAAGTATGCACCTCCTAAAGACTGTTCTTTAGGAGAGGAAATATCAATACTGCCATGTATCGGAGACATCTTGGACAACACCCGCATCCAATATCAATATCGCCTCCGTCCAATGAAAACCAATCATCAGCCGATTCTGTAACGTCAACTCTAACCTCTGTTGGATGAAAATCAAGTATGTACGCCAAGACTGCTGTATATGTGGAGCTGTCAAAATTAATCGATTAATCGACTATTTTAACAATCGAGTAATTGCTTGGAGCCATTTTTTTTTTTTTTTAAATGGTCCAAATCTTCTGGTTTCAGCACATCATCGGTAATTGTTGGCTGATTTCTGTAGCCCTTCATGAAAGAAGACTGATTATGTTCTGTGTTTAATCAAAATAAGACATTTGCAAACATCTATTTTTGCTTTGGAAAACCAAAGTTTGCTTTCCATCCATCTATTTTTATTCAAATTTTTAGAAATTTGAAAAGGGGCCAAAAATCCGTATAAATAGTTTTTTACGCTACTTGGAGAGAGTGGATTTTGAAGCGTATCAAAAAAAAAAGGAAAATGCTAATTTTGGTTAATGGAAACAGGTTTTGCGAATAAACGCTGACAAGACCGGATACATGTCGCCCGTTTTGACCGGATATTACGTCACACGTACGTTTGTAGTCCCAAAGCAATGTCGGACGATAAAGTAAGGTATGTTTGGGGGGGGGCGACAAAACAGAAATATTCTTGGAATTAATTAAAGAATCGACTATTAATGCTATTTTAGATGGAAAACAGCAAAAGAAACGCTACGGTTTCTCAAGAATTACAAAAGCAGACTCAAACGATGTCATCGCACGGCGCAGGCGCTCTCTGTTCTTCTTCTTCTTTTAAATTACAGCGGCGGAGTCCCCTCTCAATATTCGCTAAAGAAGAATAGACGAAAACGGGCGTGTCCGTTTTGCGCATTTTCAGTAAATTCGCTTAAAAAAAATTCAAAACAATTGGATGGCAGCCTGACTAATGAACCGAACCGGTAAAAAAGGACAATATAAATTTTTAACACTATACGAATACAAAGTAGAAAATAAACACCAATCAATGTTTAATAAACAGTAATAAAGGGGAAAATGCTTTTGTAATACTGTACAGTTTAATGCACAATTAAAAAGAATCCGATGAGTTGATTAATCGTTTGAATAATCAATAGATCGATTCTATAAATGTTCGTATGTTAAATATTATCGTATTTATCCAACGTGTATCACTCCGCGCAGCCTTCACAACCTTCCCAACCCTCTGTGGGACTCGTACCCGGCCCGACCTTCCCTTTTTCATCACTGGCAACCAGTCAAAAAATGAGCAAACTGCGGCCGTGACACCAGGATGAACTTTCTAAAGTCACGCGGCGGGAGAAGCCAAAGGGCTCCGGCGCGCCTCGTAGAGCCGGAGACGAGCGTCATCTGCATCGCGTCTATTCGTCTTAACATCTGCGAATACATAAAAAGTAACTTTTCAATTTCCCTGGCCTGCGCGGTTCACGGTCATTGAGTAGATTTACGGCCTCTCTCCAACCAGCAGAGGGTGTAAAATGTATTTTGCGCAGAGGCGCAAGGTGATTATTAGACTTTTAAACATATTGGATGATGTCGACATCTTGTGCTACTTAACTTCGCTAAGACCGTTCAAAAATATTCTGCCAGTTTGAAACAAGAGGCTGAAGTCGTCGGTCTTGTCCGGTTGTCACCGCTTTTATTAGCGGCTCCCGTGTTAATGCGTTAACAAACGGCCTACGAGGGGAAAGCGGGCCGATTAGATTTGAATATATCAAAGAAGACAAAGATGAGCCTCCATTAGCCTCTTAAGGGAGCGCTCGTTACCATCCAGCTGGCCCGGGCTCGGGTTTGGGGAGCCCTTCCGCTGCCGCTGCGCTTCCCCGACACCGCAGAGAGGCCATCGCGGCGGATATCAAATCTATGTTCTATATGTTAATCCCCGACATTTCGCACTGCAACCTCAGCACGGGCGTAATGGCCGCCGCGGCGAGCGATCATCGCGGCTCACGTTTCGCCGGGGGACGCGTTAACCTGCGGAACTCCTCGTGTCCGTCTTCCGGCAGCACCGCACAAACGAGCTGAGACGGGAATATTTCAGCCGCGGTACGCAGGCGTGACTGCTCGCCGGGTCTTTTGGAGAATCTGGAAAACGCCTTTGTGGGCGCTAATCTTTTTTTTTTGCAGTGTAAATTACAGATAAATGTCCTTACCCCGCACGGCATGAAATTAAAACACGCTCATTTTTACATATCATTTTGATTGAAATCTCCGCCTGCCGTAGCGGGACTTTTAGCTGCAGTGAAGGAGCCCAAAAATTAAAAAAAAAAAAAAAAAAAAATGGAAAAGGCAAATATTGCTGATCAAAAGCGGCAGATGATGAAATGAAATGAAGTTGCTCCAGAAAGAGGAAGCAAGAAACTCAAGTCAGCCCAAATTCAACTTTGGGGATTTCCTACCCTCATCTTGAGCTCTCCATAATATATTGTTGAAACCTGAAGCTAATGGCTTTCGAACCATTGCGATGGTATGCTGGCAACACTCTGTCCACTTCTATTGCTCCAGCTCAGTGGCCTAGTGGTACAAGTGTCCGCCCTGAGACTGGGAGGTCGTGGGTTCAATACCAAAGACTATAAAAATGGGACCCATTGCCGCTCTGCTTGACACTCAGCAATAAGGGTTGGAATTGGGAGGTTAGATCACCATATGATTCCCGAGCGCGGCTGCTGCTGCTGCTCACCGCTCCCTCAGGGGATGGGTCAAATGCGGAGAATGAATTTCGCCCCACTTAGGTGGGTGTGACAATCAGTGAATCTTATCTTATCTTATCTTATCTTATATGAACAAAAGCAGCCTGGACAACTTGTGTCAGATCTTGCTTCGGTGCTCTTGTGGTGTTTTTAGCACACGCATCGTCTTTAAATCCTGACTTGTGTTGATTTCGATTCCTTCACACTCTAAATGGACTTAATAGATGAATAGATATTCTGTAGTTTGCATGGGATGGCAATTGCGCTCAACTGGAGTGCGCAATTGTCTGAATTAATTTGCGCTGTAGAGAAGAACATATCATCTTTAAAATGTTGCCTATAAGCTTTACGGCCATATTATCCTGGCGCCCGCTATTAACTAAAAACATGAGATAACCCCAAAACAACAAATAAATAAAAATCCATGTTTTTCATGTGGGGAAAAAGAGTCAAAATCAGCGAAAAATGAAAAAAGATAGAAATCTTGCCCAGCAGAAAAAAAAATCATATTAATGTGAATTAATAGGAAAGAGGGTTTATTTATCATTATTATTACTTCAAATCTTAAATCTATGGCTCCATCACGTAACTATCCACATTTTATAACCCAATGATATGTAAACATGTGGACTGCACTTCTTAAACACTGAACTTATTTAGACGCCATAAATAATAAAAAAAAAAATACTCTGGGCTGCTGCTTGTGCAGCCCTTGGCTCCGCCCCGGCTCCGCCCCCGGCTGCCATGGTAACGGCTGTACTTGCCTTTGGCCCCGCTGTGGAGGGCTAAACAGGCTGATTTTGTGGAAAGCGAATCACAGCCATGTTAAGACTTTGAGGAACTGGTGTCAATTGTGGGAAAATGCTAAATAAATTAATTGACAAGTTCAGCAAAAAAAAATAAAATAAAAAAAGCTCGCACCAATGCAACCTACTACGACGGCGTATTAGAGCCACGTATAAATATATATTTTTTGGGGGGGTGGCAATATTCCAAGAATTTTCTTTGCAAATTTGCAACTCGAATTTACAAGAAATTTATAATAAAAAAAAATGTGCGTTAACCCCCCCCTGAGATTACGCCGCCATAACATACAGCCACGAAAAAGAAAAAAAAAAAAAAGCCTTTCAGACCTGCATGAGGGCTTAAAAAGGTTTGCTTCTCATTTCTTTGTAAAGTATATATTCTTTTATATTATTTTCTAATCACACCATTTTAGTGGGAGAAGGTGATAATCCTCTACTTTTGAATGCTGCAGGGATTTTATTTTTTATTTTTTGGGTGCGAAGTCTCCGTCAGCACTTTGCTTCTCTCTGCTCGCTCAACTTGACTGTTTGCTGACCGACGGATCCAAAAGGCGAAGGGAAATCCAAGAAATGATAATGCTCTTTTTTTTTTTTTTTTTTTTTTAATGGCCTCATTTACTTCTGGGCTCCACCTGCTCTTTTAGAACAAATTGACGCACTTCTTTAACGGCTGAATGTGCTGCCGGCTCGACTGGCCCAGTCGCAATTGTTTTGAGCCGGCGTCATTTTCTGCTGTGAATTCCTAACGATGCCCGCCAGAAAATGAGGCGGGCCGTTTTTTCCCGCCGTCGATGGCGGAAAATGAACTGTTTAGTCACTCATGCAGTCGTCACAGCCGTCGTATTTGCCGTTTTGTTTATGTTTGCGGAAAAGTGAATAATTCATCTCACCCACCTGCCATGTGTCATGAATAATAAAGCGTTTTCGTCAGTGTCAAATACGGGAACCACCGGTGGGATTTCCGCCAGCCAATAAAATTGAGCTTGTGCCAAAGTGGGGCTGAATTTAAGTAAATGTCAACAGCACTGATGTCAGTTTTTGCACACAAACAAATCGCCGAGTCGACAAGGAGCTTAGTTTTCCAAGCATGACACAAAGCTCCCTTTGATCCGCGGCTTGTGAGTGTTTTTGCTTTTTCATCGGTTTTTCTTGCCATGTCAAAAAAAAAAAATGAAAGAAGTTGAAGCTGCAAGCTGCAATGAATGAGCCCTCGCACCATTTTTTTTTTTCATGGCTAATCATCATCTCGATTGGCCAAGTACTATTGAAACGACACGTCGTCAACTCCTTTTGTTTTTGTTGTTTACTGGATTTGGATTAAAAGATGATTATGTACAATATGAGACAAAAGTTCCGATTTTCAGCTTTCATTTCATGGGGTTTTTACATCAAGATGAAGACGCTCACTTTCAAGCGAGCAAAAGTATTGGAACGGATCATTTGGAGGAGCTCAAAGAAGGAAGGTAGGGTGAGACCAACTAAATATTTAAAATAGGGGTGTCAGGCGATTACATTTTTAAACGTAATTAATCGCATTACTTCAATAGTTAACTCACGATGAATCGCAAATTTTATGTCTGTTCTTATATGTACAACAAAATTAAATTAAAATTAATTAAAAAATTAAATCTATAAAATAAAATAAAAAACGAGTGTGATATTGATTTGTGGTCATTTTTCTGCCACTAGATGGCATCATTGCATTTGTAAGACATTGGTGGCAGCTCGGTGCATTTTTCTTTTCATATTAAGAGCTATCTAATCTTTAACATGAAGTAACTCGTGAAATTCTGCTCATTTATAAAATTGCAAAATACAATTTGACCCCAGTCTCCACAAATCAAATTAAATTTATTACCACAAAATTTTGACGTGGACGTGTCTGCTGCAATTCCCTCCAACCAGACATTTTTAAACGTAATTAATCCCATTACTTCAATAGTTAACTCACTATGAATCGCACATTTTATGTCTGTTCTTATATGTACAACAAAATTAAAATAAAATTAAATTAAAATTAATTAAAAAATTAAATTTATAAAATAAAATAAAAAACACGAGTGTGATATTGATTTGTGGTCATTTTTCTGCCACTAGATGGCATCATTGCATTTGTAAGACATTGGTGGCAGCTCAGGGCATTTTTCTTTTCATATTAAGAGCTATCTAATCTTTAACATGAAGTAACTTGTGAAATTCTGCTCATTTATAAAATTGCAAAATACAATTTGACCCCAGTCTCCACAAATAAAATAAAATTTATTACCACAAAATTTTGACGTGGACGTGTCTGCTGCAATTCCCTCCAACCAGACATTTTTAAACGTAATTAATCGCATTACTTCAATAGTTAACTCACGATGAATCGCAAATGTTATGTCTGTTCTTATATGTACAACAAAATTAAAATAAAATAAAATTAGAATTAATTAAAAAAATTAAAATTATAAAATAAAATAAAAAAAACGAGCGCGATATTGATTTGTGGTCATTTTTCTGCCACTAGATGGCATCATTGCATTTGTAAGACATTGGTGGCAGCTCAGGGCATTTTTCTTTTCATATTAAGAGCTATCTAATCTTTAACATGAAGTAACTTGTGAAATTCTGCTCATTTATAAAATTGCAAAATACAATTTGACCCCAGTCTCCACAAATAAAATAAAATTTATTACCACAAAATTTTGACGTGGACGTGTCTGCTGCAATTCCCTCCAACCAGACATTTTTAAACGTAATTAATCGCATTACTTCAATAGTTAACTCACGATGAATCGCAAATGTTATGTCTGTTCTTATATGTACAACAAAATTAAAATAAAATAAAACTAGAATTAATTAAAAAAATTAAAATTATAAAATAAAATTAAAAAAACGAGCGCGATATTGATTTGTGGTCATTTTTCTGCCACTAGATGGCATCATTGCATTTGTAAGACATTGGTGGCAGCTCAGGGCATTTTTCTTTTCATATTAAGAGCTATCTAATCTTTAACATGAAGTAACTCGTGAAATTCTGCTCATTTATAAAATTGCAAAATACAATTTGACCCCAGTCTCCACAAATAAAATTAAATTTACTACCACAAAATTTTGACGTGGACGTGTCTGCTGCAATTCCCTCAGTACACGCTTTGCAAGTAAGGGGCGGTCATTAATCGCGTGTTTAAAAAAATAAATAAAATTGTGGCGTTAAAGGAACTTTAAATTAACTCAAAATTAACGCAGTCATTTTGACACCCCTAATTTAAAAACAAATACAAACAGGAAGCCACTAGCAGTAGACGATAAACGCAAATGAATTAACCATGCCGTCCCAATACTTTTGCAGGGTGACTGTATGTCTACCTTGAAAGTGTAAAAGTGCAAAAACAATCATTATGCAGTGTGTTCTCTTGATTAGATCTCATCATCATCCTCCGTAGTTCCCATCCCGGATCCCTTTGGGCAAAACAAAGGCGTTCCCTGGGCAACCCTGACCCGTCCCGTGACTTGATGCGTTGACAGGCAGCCCATTAGCGGCCCATTGATTGGCCGGATGTGGGAATGTGCGAGCCAACCTAATGAGGGATGAGTCCCACCCCCCCACCGCCCCTCGCCGAATGTCCATTGAGAGTGAGGCGGGTCTGGCAAATAAGGTCTTTCCCATCGTCTGAGTGCAGACAACATCACTGTTGTATAGTTAGTTACAATTCCACATCCGAAGAATTAGTTCTTCAATGAATACTTGATAATGACATGACATACTATACGGCACTTCCGGTTTTGTTCTTCTTTCAAATCTACACTAGTTGAGTTTCCAACCAGACATTTTTATTCAAATTTTCAAGAAATTCAAACTAAATGGAAACGCGAGAAATTCGGGAAAAAAAAAAAAGGGCCAAAATTCGCAAAAAAAGTTTTTATGCTTAAAGGGGGTGGATTTTTTTTTTAAAGCGTATCGAAAAAAGGAAAATGCTAATTTTGGCGATGGAAACGGGTTTTGCAAATAACCGCTGGAAAGACCGGATACACGTCACACGTTATTTGTAGTGCCAAAGCAATGTTAGATGATAAAAAAATTTTTTGGGTGGGGGGCGACGAAACCTAAAACTTTTTGGAATTAATTAAAGAAACAAATACTGATGCCATTTTCGATGGAAAACCGCAAAGAAACGCGACGGTTGATCAAGAATTACAAAAGCAAACTCATACGATGCCGTCCCACGGCGCAGCCGCTTCCTGGTTTTCTTCTTCTTTTTTAAAATTACATCCCTCTAGTGTATAGCGCCACCTACAGCGGCGGAGTCCCCTCTCAATAGTCGCACAAGAAGAACAGATGGAAATAAGTCGCATGTCCGTTTTGTGCACTTTCTGTACATTTGCTTGAAAATTTTGAAACAATTGGATGGAAACCTGACTACTGTCTCCAACTAAACATGCATGCCATCTAGTGGCGGGGAGTGGAATTACAGTGTGCCCCAGTATACAGGCGCGTTAGACAAGAACGGTTATTACCTGTACCAATGAAATAATGACAGTGGGAACTTGGGTTTACTGTCCCTGTAATATTGTTTATTATTATTTCAAATGCATATGCAAATAAAAGCCTCATCCCAAAAGACACCTCAGGGAAATATTTATGAAAATGCGCTACGCCAATTATCCGCAGTATGTAAACAAAACAGTATATACGAATCCTCTCGGGTATTAGCCGCAGGCTACGTCGATCGTTAGCTCGCCAGGGGGTTCCGATCGACACCTGGCTCCACCCTGCACGTCTCCTGGGGAGGTGAGCGTGAGGACATGCGTGTTCAAACACTTTCCATGTTCAAATGAAGGCGGAAAAAAAGCCCCTGCTGTTCTGAACGTGATCAGACACTCAAGAACCCTCGCCGAACGTTGGTGCTAATCAGCGCCGCCGTTTTGCCATTTGTCATCCCGCCTCGCTCGCTCGATGCCGGGGAAATGGCGGTTCCTTTAAAGCTCACCTTGATAGTCGTAATGGCTCTGTGGACTCAATCATGGAAATGGAAACGGTTTCTCCCCCCCCCCCCCCCATCTCCTCAGAAAGCTGTTTAATATGCAAACGACATACTAATGAGGCGTGCGGCCGCTTTTCACGTGAACAACAGCACTACGCACATGATCGTTTTTGTGAGTTTGAAACGGTTGTGACAAAAGCAGACGTTTTAAAGTAGGGGGGGCCAAAACCAATTTCAATTTGGTTGCCACGTCTGTCGTGATCAGACCCACAACTATTTCTCAAATGGGAAAAGACACAGGAAGTCTGCCATTTTGGTTTCAAGTACACGATCCACTCTCCTGCAGAAAAAAAAAAATCGCAGAATTATTATTTTTTTAGTTCTTGTGATTACGTGTGGGCGGAGAATGGCACCGAAGTCTTATGACTTGCCAAACCCACAAAGGTCAGATCTTGATTAGTGCTGTCAATATTGATTAATCTATCGATGATTCAATCGATTAATCAGATTCATTTTAATTTTGCATTTAAGTGCATTACAAAAGCATTTTTTCCCTGATTACTGTTTATTAACTCCAAGCCATTGACGTTTATAGACGTCAAGTAAAAACCTACGGAGCACTGCCAATGACGTCTAAAGACGTCATCCAATTTTTAAAAAAAATTTTTTTTGAAACGGGTGCGGGCAAGGCTTCTGGAGCTGTGGTGAAAGTTTCCTGCCGGTCTGTTGTGCCTAATGACTATTTTTGGCCCCTAGAGGGCAGCGATGACTCTCTTTTGACAAGATCGGGTGGGCGTCAGTAGAGGCGGAGCTAGAGCGTCGAGCAGGAGATGAGAATGGAAGACAAAACAGAGAATTTCGGTGAAAGTAACCATTTTCTATTGTTGATTACTGAAGAACGGAATAAGGTAGAAACAAACTTTTTTTTCTGATGAAAGCTGAGGGTCCAATCTTTCATTTGGTAGTATGTGTGTTTCCATAGTCCAAACGCAACATTTTCTGTGGACCTTGAAAGATCACTCAAAATGCTTAAATCGGCTGGCAGTGGGGACAACCCGTTTCTGAAAACGTCTGGCAGTCAAAGAGTTAACTAGTGATTGATCTTTATTCCGTACTCCGTATTCATATAGTGATTTAAAAAAAAAAAGGGGGGGGGGGGTTGATGTTGTACTGTGTTACCGGTTCGGTCATTGTTTTCCAAAGTAAAAACAGATGTTTGCAAATGTCTTATTTTGGTTAAGCACAGAAGAAGAAGTCCTTTTTTCATGAAGGACTACAGAAATCAGTGAACAATTACTGTCGATGTGCTAAAATCCGAGGATTTGGACAATTTTCAATTTAAAAAATGGCTCGATTTATTAAAATCGTTGTCGCTTAATTTGATAATCGATTACTTGTCGATTAATCAATTCATTTTGACAGGTCTAAATTCTTGACCAAATATTTTGTCTGATGAAAAGATTGTCATTGGTGCCCCATTTCCCAAACTCAAAACGCAGCTCCCACAATTTGACTCACCCCAGACGGCCATGGGAATTTCGAGGGCTCATTCATCATTGCACCGCACACACGATTGAATCAAATATTAACATCAAACTTTAAAAATACATTTTAAAACTAACATGCAACATCGCCTTAACATTACTTTGCTGCGTTTTTAATATTTCATCCCGTTATTCAATTGTTAAAATCATTTTTGGGTGACAGAATTCACTTCTTAAAAGCATTTCTTTGTCATGATCGTCTGAGTGTGTTTTGAATTGTGCAGTCTTTAGTGATATTTAAGAATGTAGTTATGTTTTATTGACAGGAACAACGCTTAAGTAAAGTTGTTTTTATTTTTAATTCCTGTTAGAGACACAAAGGCAAAGCCAATTATCAGCCATCCTGATGCTTTCTCTTGTCAGTTATTGCAAGCGAACAAGAAAAGCTTCCCTTCTAATAGAATAAGAAGACGGAAAATATTGTACTTTGGACAGCGTCAACAAATGACGGCCAACAATAAGTGGAAACGGGTGACAGGAAGAGGCTGCCGGCCTACGGCTTTTAAGTTATTCTTACAGCTACACATGAAATTAATAATAATTATATTATGTGAAGACATTGTTAATCATTTCTCATATGAATTAGGAAGCAGATAACCACAATATGCTACCCTTTATTTCTATAAATGTCTGCCGTTTACATTTTCAGGTCATCCCCTTCTACAAAATTGCTAGCTAACAAAATGTCCCATCGCGAGTGAGCTATTTTTAGAACAGGCCCGCGGACTACTTATGTGGTCCTTGTGGATGCCTGGTTGCCCCCCATAGGAACCTCATTTGTGACCCCT
The DNA here is from genome assembly GCF_051991255.1 of Vanacampus margaritifer. Lineage (NCBI taxonomy): Eukaryota > Metazoa > Chordata > Actinopteri > Syngnathiformes > Syngnathidae > Vanacampus > Vanacampus margaritifer. Next base: position 65,346,068 of record NC_135432.1, read on the forward strand.
GCTGTGCCTGTAGTTTTGATGATATGATGTATTTATTCCAAGAAATATATAAAAGCCCCGCGGGGTCACCCCTACCTGGGAGGCCAGTCTCCTCACATAGACACGACAGACCTGACTTTCCCGCTCTCCATTCATTCCTTGTTTAATGGTACCGTGACAACAAATTCTTCGGATATTCCCTGAGCCGGAATTGCGGCGGTCTGACGCGACTCTCACTTTCTCTCACCTTGACAGCATTCAAATGTGTTGCTTCCACTCTACAGTATGACTATTTTGTGCAAAATCCAGAACGGGCTTTTCTAACCTCTTCTTAGCTGCTTAGACGTGGCACGCAGACATGTAACACACACGCACACACACTTGCACTTACATCATTGTGAGGACATCCATGGACATAATGCATTTCCTAGCCCCTAACCCCAACCATCAAAAATGATTGCCTACGCCCCCATTCCTTACCCTAACCTCAACCATAACCCAATTCAAACCTAAACTCCAAAACCAAGTCTTGACCCTCAAAAATAGGTCTTGAGTTGTGAGGACCAGCCAAAATGTCCTCACGTCACCAAAAATGTCCTTGTTGTCCTGTTAAAAAAACCCAATGTATTTTGGTCCTCACAATGTTGTATGTACAAGTACACACACACACACACACACTTGTACTTATATAATTGTGAGGACATCCATAGACATAATGCATTTCCTAGTCCCTCTCCCCCTAACCCCAACCATCAAAAATGATTGCCTACCCCCCCATTCCTTACCCTAACCTCAACCATAACCCAATTCAAACCTAAATTCTAATTCTTGAGTTAGTATTTTGGTCCTCACAATGTAGTATGTACAAGTACACACACACACACACACACACACACACACACACACACACACACACACACACACACACACACTTATACTTATATAATTGTGAGGACATCCATAGACATAATGCATTTCCTAGCCCCCCCCCCCATTCCTTACCCCAACCTCAACCATAACCCAATTCAAACCTAAACTCTAAAAAAAAAACAAGTCTTGACCCTCAAAAACAGGTCTTGAGTTGTAGTATTTTGGTCCTCACAATGTAGTATGTACACGTACACACACACACACACACACACACTTGTACTTATATAATTGTGAGGACATCCATAGACATAATGCATTTCCTAGCCCCCCCCCCCCCCCCCATTCCTTACCCTAACCTCAACCATAACCCAATTCAAACCTAAATTCTAATTCTTGAGTTAGTATTTTGGTCCTCACAATGTAGTATGTACAAGTACACACACACACACACACACACACACACACACACACACACACACACACACACACTTGTACTTATATAATTGTGAGGACATCCATGGACATAATGCATTTCCTAGCCCCTCTCCCCCTAACCCCAACCATCAAAAATGATTGCCTACCCCCCCATTCCTTACCCTAACCTCAACCATAACCCAATTCAAACCTAAATTCTAATTCTTGAGTTAGTATTGGTCCTCACAATGTAGTATGTACAAGTACACACACACACACACACACACACACACACTTGTACTTATATAATTGTGAGGACATCCATAGACATAATGCATTTCCTAGCCCCCCCCCCCCCCCCATTCCTTACCCCAACCTCAACCATAACCCAATTCAAACCTAAACTCTAAAAAAAAAAAAAAACAAGTCTTGACCCTCAAAAACAGGTCTTGAGTTGTGAGGACCGGCCAAAATGTCCTCACGTCACCAAAAATGTCCTTGTTGTCCTGTTGAAAACGTATTTTGGTCCTCACAATGTAGTATGTACAAGTACACACACACACACACTTGTACTTATATAATTGTGAGGACATCCATAGACATAATGCATTTCCTAGCCCCTCACCCCCAACCCCAACCATCAAAAATGATTGCCTATCCCCCCCATTCCTTACCCTAACCTCAACCATAACCCAATTCAAACCTAAATTCTAATTCTTGAGTTAGTATTTTGGTCCTCACAATGTAGTATGTACAAGTACACACACACACACGCACAGTCACAGTCGGCGCTGCTGCTGCCTCCAGATAAGTCTTCCTCCACAGACCAGTGTCTTTGTACATCAGTGGGAGCAGAGGATGAAAGCAATAGCAGCAAGTGAGCTCATGTTGTTAATTTGTCTCGACACTAAAGACACAGCAAGAGCCCGAGACAAGTCACCCCCACAACCCCCCTGAAAAAAAAAAAAAAAAAAAAAACACTCCCACCCTTGTGGCCTTTTGTGAACCAGCTCTCACCCGTCCGTAACCTTTTGCGCCACCCTCCTCCTCCTCCTCCTCACGCCATCTTCCAGTATTGCTTCCCTTCCGTTGTTTTGGTAGCGAGCACTTTGCTTAAAGGTGATACGAGCGTGTGTTTTTTTTTTTTTTTTTTTTTTTGCCACTAAAGTCTGTTCTGACAGATTACGAAGGATTACATTGACACAGAGGCACATTATAGACGGCTGGAAATGTTGTCGGCTGGGGCTTTGCATTCTATAAAATGCAAGGTTGCTTATTTTTCCAGGGAGGGGTGGGAGTGCGCAGGTTAAGAAACATTTTGAAAAAAAAAAAACACACCCAAAAAAAAAAAAACCGGGGTGAGTCAGAGGTCAAAGCAGAGGGCGAGAGGTGATGATTGAACAAGCCAAAGGCTCACAACAACAAAAACGCAGATCAAGAGCTTCTTTAATTGACTTCCCGGCGCCGTCTTAATTCTATTCTTCCTTTTAATTCCGCAATCCAAACAAGTACTCGTAAAAGAGAGGGAGCAGCGAGACATCCGAGGAGACGGGACACCTGCGCGTGCAGTTAAGTACAACCGTCCTTCCGGGACAATCCAAGGCCGCGGCGTCCCGGCGGCTGCGCTAGCAATCACACTTGAGAGCGCTAATAAGCGACCTCTTGACAGCCACGTGCCGCTGAATTCAATATTGCGGCTTGTCCAATGACGTGCCGCCATTTCGTGACGGTTTGGACTTTTTAACTTGTTGCAATGGATCCAGAGAGTATTCGCAGTTTTTAATCATATCTTACATTGAAATCTCATTGCAAAATAGTCCATTTATTTATTTATTTTCAAAATTCGACACACAAATGAGAGCCGCAGTAGTTCCAGACTACTTTGATTTATTCGATGACGGACGTCCTTCAAAGCAGGAGACTTCACTAGATCTTTGCCTCAAGAAAGACAATCCTGTCTCAAAAGGTGGACAGACAATTCCCTTTGATTCATGCTTGCAAGTAATGTCTGCTGTGGGACCTTCTAAAGACAGGTGTGAGCCTAATGAACTCAATTCGCCAACTAAGTTGTAGAAACATTTCAGCGATGATCAGTAGTTGGATTTCCATCCTCCCATTTTTTTTTTGAATTTTCAAGAAATGCGAAAAGAAAACTAATGGAAAAGCCAGAAATTAACTCATTCACTGCCATTGACGGTTATAGACGTCAAATATTCATTTGGACTATTTCTATTAGTTTACCATTTTTTTCCCATTTTTGTTAACAAGAGTATAAAAACCTAGCATTTTTTATTGTACATTTAGAACAGATATAAAATTTGTGATTAATCGTGAGATAGCTCGTGAAGTCATGCGATTAATTATGATTAAACATTTTAACATTTTAACATTTTAATAATCTTTTCTTTTCTTTAATTGCGTCAGGCGATTAATTTTTTTTTATTGTATTTGATCGCTTGACTTCAATAGTTAATCATAAATTTTATATCTGTTCTAAATTTACAATAAAAAAATTCTAGGTTTTCATACTCTTGTTAACAAAAGTGGAAAAAATGTTAAACTAATAGAATTGTTCAAATGTATATATATATATATATATATGTGTATATATATTTAAAAAATATATATATATATATATTTAAAATGTTAAACTAATAGAATTGTTCAAATGTGTATATATATATATATATATATATATATATTTATTTTTTTTTAAAAGGAGAGCAATGATGATGTCAAATCGAATGAACAATACTGAGCTCTCCTTAAAAAAAGAAAAAAAAAAGAATTGTTCAAATGAATTTTTGACGTCAATAGCCGTCAATGGCAGTGAATGAGTTAAAAAAAAAAATGGGCCCAAAATTTGCAAAAAAAAAGTTTTTATGCTTGGAGGGGTTGGATTTTGAATACTTCAACAGTACTGCCACATACAGCGGCGGAGTCCCCTCTCAATATTCACAAAAGAAAAACAGATGAAAACGGGCATAAGTCGCATGTCCTATTCCTGGCAAAAAAAAAAGAAAAACAGAAGTGAAGAAATGACACAGAATGTTATTGGACATTAATGACGTCTACCACACAATAAGCCTTCAAATCCATGTGAGGAAGAAATAAATGCAACCAAGTCACCTTGCCTCAAAACAAAAACGATAACCGCAATTATTGTTTTCTTTCTAGTTGTGGTGGTTATTAAATGTCATTTTCGCAGCTCGCCGTGCCGCTGCGCCTCGTTAATCCGCAGCTCCTCATGCATTCAAGAAAACCATTTTGCTTTTTTTGTCAGCAAAAAAACAAACCCAAAGACGCGCCAGAGTCATTTTGGCAAACTCAACCGAAACGGTCGCCAACCGTCACGTTGTCTAGCGAGTTTGCAGGCAGTCAACCTTGAGGTGTTCCTGTGCAACCGGGATTTAGTCGGATTTTGTACAGAAATTACCGACCAAAATTCAAAGGCTTTTCAGATGGAGAGCTGAATTCGAAATGAGGTTGATGCACAGGACTCGGACTTACTCAAATCACAACAAAAAAGCCTTTTATATTCAAATTATTCAGCACATGTAGTTCTTGAATGTTTTTACAGAAAATTAATCTATGGAAATTGTTACAATATAAACCCCCCCCCCCCCCCCCCCCAATTTAGCCTTCGTCAAGTAGTCACTTTCCCCACTTTCTCAGGCGCAAGTGGTGTTCCGGGAAAGAGCTTTCTAATGACGATTCACCTCTAAAACTGCAGGTATAATTTAACCTAGCACATTTAATGGTGCTCAGCATTGTTTCTGGTCTCGGGTCTTAATTTGTGCAGCATAGACCTTAAAAAAAAAAAAAAAAAAAAAGAAGAAGAAAAAGTTCCAGTGCAAAGGAGCTGAAGTGAGCTTTTTATCGGTGCAGGAGAAACGGACATAAGATGTTTTGATAATGATGAGGCATTTTTAAGCGGGTTTTCCTCCAGGTATTGATTTCCAATGATGGTATCTTTGATCAGGAGTTACATTGCAGTGGTACCTTTTGATTTTCTGTTGAGATCAATATCCAAACTGTCACATCATCACCGTCATAAAACCGAGCTGTGCAGCCAATATTTTAAGTCAAAATGTAACATTATTTAGCCGTCATCACAAGCTAATCACTTACATTTTATTCCGAAACAATCACAATCTAAACTTCAGTATTAACTGTAAATCATATTTAACACATGTAGAGCACTACATTTTCATCACAAATGACAAAAAAAAAAAGCACAGCTAGCCAGTCAGCTGATAGCTAGTTAGCATGATAAGCTAACGTAGCAGTCTAAACCTTTACTCCGTTTCTCTTTGTCAAAAAATACAAATAAATGTAACTCTTGTGCACAAAAGCAGCCACGGAAGATTCAACTAAATGTTAATTTAGATTTTTTAAAAAGCTGCCCGACGTCAGAGAGAACCAGTCGGAAGCTAGCTAGAGCAAGAAGCTAATGTAGCAATCTACGTATTTTGGTTATGGTACAAACAAATCTTTACATTAAGTGTAAACCATTATACGGAGGAGACGCTACATTTTGAGCATGAGTGACAAGCATATGGCTGCTAGCTAGTCAGCGGCTCGATAGTTAGCCAGTGTGAGATGCTAAAGTAGAAGCCTCCATCTTTACACCGAGCTCTTCCTTGTCAACAAACAAAAACTGCAGTCATATGGGATCCAAATTCAAGTCGTTTGTCCACAAGTCAAGCAATGCAGCGTTATTTCTCAAGTGGGGGATGGGCGACTTAAATGGCCACCATTTTTTTAGCGGTGGTTCTGGTGGTAGTCAAGCCCAGTTAGAGGCCACTTCTGCTGAAAGAGTCAATGGGAAACCTCAAAGCGTCATTGTTAATCCCTTTGTTGGTGTTTGAAAGGAAGGTGGAGTGAGGTGTGCGGGCTGCGGACGTTTTGAGTCCTACTCTAGAATTTTACAAGCTTTTAAGGTGTTCTGACATTTTGAATCTCTCACGCAAACCTTTTGAACAGCACATTTGACATTTTGTGCTACAGCAAGCCTTACGCGGCACCAAGACAAACCTCGTATACCCTGTAATATTTCACCACACAAGCTATATTTATAATTTTATACGGCTATATTACCTTGCTTCAACAAGTTTAGCGTGTGTGTGTGTGTGTGTGTGTGTGTGTTTGTTTGTGTGTGTGTGTGTGTGTGTGTGTGTGTGTGTGTGTGTGTTAGTGCGGAGCCATTCAAGATTAATGCTGCTGCTTTTGCTCCCCACGCACAAAATCCCTTGTTAGTTTTTCACCTTTTTCTGCACAGGGAGCAAGAAAAAAAAAACACATTTTGCCACAACTGTCTTAGATTTGTCACTAAAGTGGGACGCTCTCACACACGCCGAGTCGCCCAGCAGGCTGTGAAATGACTTCCTAAATGTGTGTGTGTGTGTGTGTACTTGCAGGTTGTCCCAGGCCACAGGGTGAGGCAAACAGTATCTGCAGGTGGCAAGCTACCAACAATCAGGTAACGCACACATACAACCACACACAGGGAGAGAGAGGAGGCTCAAATATTTTGCCGGCTGAGAAATCAATGAGTTGAACGCCGCCGGTCTAAGATCTCAATAACGAATAAGGAAAGTAAGTTTTATCTATAATCCATAATTTATTAAGGAGCAAATGGGCAAAATGACAAAGTGAAACTATATTGAACCCTTGAAGATGCCTGAGAACCACACCATGGAAATCGTGGCATTTAATGGTACACAGTAAATTCTGTAGTGTAAATTTGATTCTATTTAGATAGAAAAGAAAGACAATCCTGTCTCAAAAGGTGGACAGACAATTGCCTTTGATTCATGCTTGCAAGTAATGTCTGCTGTGGGACCTTCTAAAGACAGGTGTGAGCCTAATGAACTCAATTCGCCAACTAAGTTGTAGAAACATTGCAGTGATGATCAGTAGTTGGATTTCCATCCTCCCATTTTTTTTTCGAATTTTCAAGAAATGCGAAAAGAAAACTAATGGAAAAGCCAGAAATTAACTCATTCACTGCCATTGACGGTTATAGACGTCAAATATTCATTTGGACTATTTCTATTAGTTTACCATTTTTTTTTCCATTTTTGTTAACAAGTGTATAAAAACCTAGAATTTTTTATTGTATATTTAGAACAGATATAAAATTTGTGATTAATCGTGAGTTAGCTCGTGAAGTCATGCGATTAATTATAATTAAACATTTTAATCGCCTGATGCTCCTAATTTTTAATAATCTTTTCTTTTCTTTAATTGCGTCAGGCGATTCATTTTTTTTATTGTAATTGATCGCTTGACTTCAATAGTTAATCATAAATTTTATATCTGTTCTAAATTTACAATAAAAAAATTCTAGGTTTTCATACTCTTGTTAACAAAAGTGGAAAAAATGTTAAACTAATAGAATTGTTCAAATGTATATATATATATATATATATATATATGTATATATATTTAAAAAAAAAAGAAAAAGAAAGAAAAATGAGAAAAAAAACATTTATATATATTTTTTTTTTAAAAAAGGAGAGCAATGATGATGTCAAATCGAATGAACAATACTGAGCTCTCCTTAAAAAAAAAAAGAAAAAAAATTGTTCAAATGAATTTTTGACGTCAATACTCGTCAATGGCAGTGAATGAGTTAAAAAAATGGGCCCAAAATTTGCAAAAAAAAGTTTTTATGCTTGGAGGGGTTGGATTTTGAATACTTCAACAGTACTGCCACATAAAGTAAAGTAAGTTTTATCTATAATCCATAATTTATTAAGGAGCTAATGGGCAAAATGACAAAGTGAAACTATATTGAACCCTTGAAGATGCCTGAGAACCACATCATGGAAATCGTGGCATTTAATGGTACACAGTAAATTCTGTAGTGTAAATTTGACTCTATTTAGATAGGGACCAAATAGACTCAAGTTTTAGAATAGCGTAAGATTTACACTAGGAAGAGAGTAAAATAAAAAAAAACGTAAAAAAAATAAATAAAACTCGCTCAAGGGTTGAGGAACAAACTCACGACCTTCATCTTGTGGCAGTCCCCCCTTACACTACCAGCTGAGCTTTGCCCCTCCTACTGTTTGCTTTTCTCCAAGAGACCTAAGACATTGTTTTTGGTCTCTTGGAGTTAGGAAGATTTCACGCAATGATGGCGTCAGCTGCAGTTGACATGAGCAATATAATAGCAGAAAGCAGGAGCTGCGTAGCTCAGGGAGTACATTGCCTGTCTCCCAAGCTGAAGGTCGTGAGTTCGTTCCTACCTCTAGTCACTTTTTATTCTAAAGCTGAGTCTATTTGGTCCCCCTCTAAATAGAGTCAAATTTACTCTACAGAATTTAATGTGTAGTTTTTTATTTGGAATTTGTGGCATGCTAGTTATGCTAGCATCTGTTTGGCAAATCTCCATTTGTGTATCATTAATATTTAGTTCCATTTCCTCTTCTATGGTTATCATCACACACTTAAACCCTGGTCGTCTCTTAAAAATGAATCAAAATCCAATAGATATTTGATAGATTTTATTAAATTAAAATAAAAAATAGAATGATTAAATTTTTTTGCAGGAAAAGGCTAACTTAATTTCCATCCGTTATGCAAGGTTTTGTTTATATTTATTTTAGAAGGATTAAAATTTTTTTAAACACGATTATACTTTTTTCTAATTAAATACAATTGAAAAAATTTAATTAAACAAAATAAGCATTTTGCTGTTGCTGGTTGCCGAAAAGAACATCCATACATCATAAAAATAAGTTATGCAACAACAACAAAAAGGAATCCAGTAGACTTTACACGGATCTGAATCGGGATCAGACGATATTTAACTCTTTGACTGCCAAAAACGTTAAATAACGTTTAGTAAAATCCTATGGAGGAGTGCCAAAGACGTTAAAAGACGTTTTTTTCAAAACAGGTGAAACTAACCATTTTCTATTGTTGATTACTCAAAAACGGAATAAGGTAGAAACAAACTTTTTTTTCTGATGGAAGATGAGAGTCCAATCTTTTTTTGGCAGTATGTGCGTTTCCATAGTCCAAACACATAATTTTCTATGGACCTTGAAAGATCAGTCAAAATGCTTAAAATCGGCTGGCACCCACGGCATCCCTTTTCTGAAAACGTCTGGCAGTCAAAGGGTTAGCATTTTTTTGCAAAATCGGCATTCGGCTGTTAACAAAAGTGGCCATTGACGTCTATAGCTGTCAATGGCAGTGAATGAGTTAATTTGCCTTATTGGTCAATGACATCATTGATTGGCTCCAAGGAGTTATATATACCGTTAATCAGCATTTTGGTGAAGATTTTATTCTTCCATATATCCTAGTTGGCATCACTTATACGTGTTTTTGCTATTCGTGGGCCGGGCCAGTCCAGTTTTTCATTTTTTACTTGATGACTAATCTGTGATAGGCCAAAGAAATTCTGATTGTGTAGCCTAAAGCCAAGACTCCAGGTTGATATCTGAAAATCTGTAGTTTGGAAGTCATGCATAAAGAAACCCGCCGAGATGAAAGCCTGATATTCTTACTTGGACCTCCCAAGAATCGCCAGCAGCTGTGCACACACTTCACGTTCCACTTTCATGACTCTGTAGGACGCACGCGCGCACACACACAGCAGCCAGCGCTGTCCCTGGTCCAAATTAGCATGCCCGCGCTCCACCTCAGCTTTATTGCAAACTGGCGCTGTCCAGCGTGCTGAAAAGAAAAAAAGACGGCCAGTAGCGAAGTGGGAATATAAATCTCAGCAAAATATTTTTGGCATGCCAAGCGGCTATCAGCATTACGGCGGGCCAGCCCGGCAGCGCGGCGTGCCGGTGCTTAAGCGCTGGCTGTTATCTCGCAAAGGGGGAGCCCAGTTAAAACACACAGTTCATTTTCTCAAGGAAAATACGGGAACTTCGCCTCCTCGGGAAGGACCTTTTGGTTTGGGATGCCGTTTTAGCACCTTCGTTACTAGTTGGATTAATAAGTGCAGACAAATATGAAAACTTAAAACTTATTGAGGTGACTATTCTTGAGTTGTGTTCTGAGGTGATTTTATAGTGTAAATAAGATACATGGCATAGATCTGTAGCTTATGTGGAAGTTTGGAATATTCATAAAATAAAATAAATAAATAAAAATAAAATTCATTCATCACATATTTCTGCATTCTAATCCGAAAAAAGACGATTTGCGTATAAATTAAAATTCTGTCTGCTATCGGATTCAAAAAATTCAAACCAGACTCGGCAAACCACCAAAAACGAAGAAGTGAAAGGACAAGATCGCTCTCCATACTTAAACCCAATGGAGAATGCAGCTAAAGTTGAGACATGACATGCGTACTTGCATGTTTGTTTTAAAAAGTAGGGAGTCCAAGTCAACTAGTTGACGAATCGACTTCACTACTCGGCACGGACGTCTAAAGCTTGCGGTCAGCTAATTGCGATCATCACTTATTTTTGGAATCTTGTCAGCGGACATGCACAGCACTTTGGATTCGCACGTATGCTTTTCATACGACGACCTCAGCCAGGCAATATGAAAAAAAAATAATAAAAATGCAGGTGTGGATGAGGATAGTTGCAAGCCTGGCTGACTTTGGTTACTCCAATTGCCGCCTGTCTTCAAATATTCATTCCGGATGTCAGCGGGATGGCGGCGGCGGCGGCGAGGAACGAGGACGGCGGCGCAAAGTGAAGCTCGCAGGCGTCGTCGGCAAAATGTTACGTCAAATCATGCGCGAACGAGAGAGTGTGCGATTAAAGCACCGCCGACGTCGGTGTGGAAAGTTGGCGAATGCTACAAATGTGGCGAGATAGTTGACTCAAATTGAGATTGCTTTAATATGGAAGTCGAGCCGTATACAATAAACACACACGTGAAATAAAAACGGTTGAAAAATTGAAATATGCTATTTTTTGGAAGCCTGGCAATGTGTAGCGTCTTTGTAGCTTTTGCTAGCAAGTGGAAACACTTAACGTCCGTAAGATCCCAAAATATCGCAGATCTGATATTTTCCGAGGTTGAGTTGGGCGTAAGTAGAAATGATCTTATACATTTTTGTGAAGATTGATAGCATTTTTTGGACATTAATCAACGTTAAGCTTTTTCTTTGGAGTTATAAATATTGGGGCAATCGGAGGTTGAAGTAGACATAAGTAGAGTTTTTCTGACATCAAGTGATGTTTCGGCAATATATCGCGATATTACCGTGCACAATTCTCGCATCGATTCACTATGCGGCCAAAATCGATTTTTAAACATCAATTTTTGATAGAAATATTGCAACAAAACATCTTACTTGAGGTTAGCTTTTAAACCAAGAGTGCCATCTAGAGGAGTCAAAAAATATCACAGGTGCTTCATGAAGCTTCATTTGTCCGTTTGTTTGTCTGTTTAGCTGTTTAGCTACCTAGCTAGCTGGCACCTTTAAACCAAGAGTGCCATCTAGAGGTGGTCAAAAAATATCACAGGTGCTTCATAAAGCTTCATTTGTCTGTCTGACTGTCTGGTTAGCTGTTTAGCTAGCTAGCTAGCTAGCTGGCCAATTTAAACCAAGAGTGCCATCTAGAGGAGTCAAAAAATATCACAGGTGCTTCATGAAGCTTCATTTGTCCGTTTGTCTGTCTGGTTAGCTGTTTGGCTAGCTAGCACCTTTAAACCAAGAGTGCCATCTAGAGGTGGTCAAAAAATATCACAGGTGCTTCATAAAGCTTCATTTGTCTGTCTGACTGTCTGGTTAGCTGTTTAGCTAGCTAGCTAGCTAGCTGGCCAATTTAAACCAAGAGTGCCATCCAGAGGAGTCAAAAAATATCACAGGTGCTTCATGAAGCTTCATTTGTCCGTTTGTCTGTCTGGTTAGCTGTTTGGCTAGCTAGCTGGCTAGCTAGCACCTTTAAACCAAGAGTGCCATCTAGAGGAGTCAAAAAAATATCACAGGTGCTTCATAAAGCTTCATTTGTCTGTCTGACTGTTTGGTTAGCTGTTTAGCTAGCTAGCAAGCTAGCTGGCCAATTTAAACCAAGAGTGCCATCTAGAGGAGTCAAAAAATATCACAGCTGCTTCATTTGTCCGTTTGTCTGTCTGGTTAGCTGTTTGGCTAGCTAGCTAGCTAGCACCTTTAAACCAAGAGTGCCATCTAGAGGAGTCAAAAAATATCACAGGTGCTTCATAAAGCTTCATTTGTCCGTCTGTCTGTCTGGTTAGCTGTTTAGCTAGCTAGCTAGCTAGCTGGCCCATTTAAACCAAGAGTGCCATCTAGAGGGGTCAAACTATCACAAGTGTTTCATGAAGCTTCATTTGTCTATTACTACTGATTAGTATTTTCAAAATTTTGAATAATTTGTTGTTGTTGCAATTATCGACTCATATCATGATTAATCGGTATCTAATCGAATCGTGACCTATGAATCGTGATACGGAGCGAATCGCCAGGTACGAGGCAATTCACACCCCTAATATAAAATATTGGGGCAATTGTTCTATTTGCAGAGGTTAAAGTGGGCAAAAGTCAACATAAATGTTGGCGATATTTGATCAGAAGTGTTTTCGATCGTCCCTCAATGATGTCATCACATAATCAACTTTCAGCCCCAAAAAATGTCTGGTCCTTTTGTGGAGATTTCTATTTTCAATCTATGTGATTGTTAGTATACTTCACTACTGCATTAGGGTGAGTGATGTAGTTCAATTTCCGTAGGAAAAAAAAAAAAAGTGGCTGCGTGAAGGTTGTGAATGAGCAATCCTCTTCCGTTACCCGCCGAATTTGCCATTAAGATTCAACAAGAGGCAGCCTCGGAGAGAGGTTACATTATTGGCGGGCGGGAGGACACACACACGCACACACACACGCACACGTGCGCGCGCACGCACGCACGCACGCACGCACGCAGCTGGTGTGCCTGACTCCAGCAGACAAGCAGAAAAAGAGCCGGGCTGCTCCGAGCTTCGAGCCGCGCGTCTGTTTTCCCACCTCCTGCTCATTTCAAGAACTTTACGGAGGTACGAGGCAGGAAAGACAAGAGCAAGGAAGCAAGCGGTGCGAAAAGAAGCAGCATCAAGTCCCGGTGAAGCGGTGGAGCCGGGAGCCAAGGGGGAGCGATGCCATCTCCCGCAGAGTGGAGCCCAGTCCTCCTGCGTCGCGTGTCGGAGCTGCAGCATGGTGCCCCTCTCCGGACCCTGGACCCACCGCCTCGCCGCCCCCGGGAGACCCCCGCGCCTCCTCCTCCCGCTGCTGCTGTTACTTCTGGGCGCCCTCTCGTCGCCGGAGCCCTGCCTGCTGCCGCCGCCGTCTTGCCACGTCCTGGCCCGGATCGGACACACCGTGCGCCTCGGCGCGCTGCTGCCCGCCCGCCAGCCGGCCCGGATACAGAACGCGCTCAACCGCGCCCTAGCTAGCCTCCGGCACCAGAGCGCCTCCGCCGCCGCCACCACCTCCGACTCATCCGCCGCCACCTCCAGCGCCCCCGGCAGCCTCCCGCTGCTGCCCTACAATCTGAGCCTGGAGGTGGTGGCTCGCTCGCCGCTCGGGTGGGAGCCGGCGTCGCTGTCCCGCTGCGCCTGCCAGGAGCTGGTGGTGCGCGGGGTGACCGCCGTGCTCGCCTTCCCGCGCTCCAGCGAGGAGCTGGTGCAGGTGGAGTTTCTCTCCTCTTTTCTGGAGACCCCCTTCATCTCCATCCTGGAGGACACCGAGCCCCTTGTCACCAAGGTACGAGCATGCTTGCGTGTGTGTGTGTATTGTTGCTGCACCTCTGCTCCAAACTGTTGTTGTTACTGTTTTTAAAGGCTGGTTATCTCACAAAGTGCAGTAAACGTCTGCGGAATCAATGCGCTGGAGTGTTAAAGGAAATTGCAACACAAATGAGCACATTGAATACATCCTGACATCGATAGTGTTTTTTTTTTTTTGTGTGTGTGTTTCCCAAGGACTTAATAGAAATCATCAGGTGTTCCACGGGAAATGATCCAATCAACTGAAAATGATTATATACTATCTTTTAGAGCTGTCAGACCGATTAATCAACAAGTAATTGATTATCAAAGTAATCGATTAATAATCGAGTTATCGTTTGAAGCTATTCACTTAAATTGACGAAAATTTCAGTTTCTCAACAGAATTATTTACTGATTTTTCTGTAGCCCGTCATCGTACGTTATCTTTTTTATTATTTTTATTATTATTTGCAGGCATCAGTTTTTACTCGATAACCAACCTGGAAAACCTGGAAAATTTGCTGAGCGTGGTGGTCTGGTGATGGACTGGGAACCAAAATCCAACCGGGAAAATACTCGTCAACGGGTTGGGGGGGGGGGACGCGGATGACGGACGACAAGCGCAGCAACTAGCGACCGATATTTTACTATTCTTCGTTCATCAATGGCGGGAGGGAAGTGTGCTTAGCCATCAAGAAAACTTGGCAGGGGGCGGGGCTACCTTGAAATGAGTTTCAAAAAGGTTGGCGAGTTCACCATTTTTTAAAATCACTAAACATTACAAAATAAGAATCATTGGTTAATAAGCAGTAATCAGCGGCTGGAAAAAGCTTTTGTAATAGCCTTTAATGCAAAATAAAAATGTATCTAATTATTTGATTAATTGATGAATCGACTGATTCTAAAAAATATTCGATAGTGACAGCACTTGCAGTAAATACTCGACCACTAGATGGCACTAGGCGCAATTTACTTGTGTCAATAAAGGTTGGGAAAAAACGTTTTCAGAGTTCAGCCTCGGTGTCCTTTCAGTGCTGGCGAACCTGCAGGCTCCTTCGCATGCATGTTTCATATACCTTCACTTTTGCATTCGACTCTCAAGCCCCTCCAGCAGAAGCCCTTTTATTTACGCTATTCTTATTATTCCTTCAAGCTGGCTCTGCAAAGTCTTGACTGCCTGTGTGTGTGTGCGCGTGCGTGCGTGCGCGCGCACGAGCGAGATGAGGTGTTTAGCTTCCTCTCCGAGTGAATCACTCCCAACAGTTGAGTCACGGATAGATTGACGCTGCCGAGTCGCGCGGCGCCTGCTTCCTGTCAACGTGTGGGGACCAGTATTTATGTGTTTGTGCTGTGTGGCGTTCGGGTGTGTGTGGTCTTGTTTTTGTGACATAGTGGGGCCAAAATGTCGGGATTTCACAGAGTTGTGGGGCCCGCCCGTCCGTGCAAGGCCATTTTGCTGGGCCCCATAAGTTTAGACCTCCTTTTGAGGGTCAAGACTTTGGTTTTAAAGTTTAGGTTTGAATTGGGTTATGGTTGAGGTTAGGGTAAGGAATGAGGGTAGGCAATCATTTTTGATGGTTGGGGTTAGGGGGAGGGGCTAGGAAATGCATTATGTCAATGAGATGGCCCCACAAAGATAGTAAAACAAACGTGTGTGTGTGTGTGTGTGTGTGTGTGTGTGTGTGTGTGTGTGTGTGTGTGTGTGTGTGTGTGTGTGTGTGTGTGTGTGTGTGTGTGTGTGTGTGTGTGTGTGTGTGTGTGTGTGTGTGTGTGTGTGTGTGTGTGTGTGTGTGTGTGTGTGTGTGTGTGTGTGTGTGTGGGCGTTTATATTCATCATGGGGATCATTTTCTGTTTTTTTACTATCATTGTAGGGACATTTTGGTGGTCCCCATGAGTCCAAACCTCTTTTTGAGGGTCAAAATGTGGTTTTAGAGTTTAGGTTTAAATTAGGTTATGGTTGAGGTTAGGGTAAGGAATAAGGGTAGGCAATAATTTTTGATGGTTGGGGTTAGGGGGAGGGGCTAGGAAATGCATTATGTCAATGAGATGGCCCCACGAAGATAGTAAAACAAACGTGTGTGTGTGTGTATGGGCGTTTATATTCATCATGGGGATCATCCATCCATCCATCCATTTTCTTGACCGCGTTTCCTCACAAGGGTCACGGGGGGTGCTGGAGCCTATCCCAGCTGGCTTCGGGCAGTAGGCGGGGTACACCCTGAACTGGTTGCCAGCCAATCCATGGGGATCATTTTCTGGGTTTTTACTATCATTGTAGGGACATTTTGGTGGTCCCCATGAGTCCAAACTTTTTTTTTTGAGGGTCAAAATGTGGTTTTAGAGTTTAGGTTTAAATTAGGTTATGGTTGAGGGTTAGGGTAAGGAATTGAGGGGTAGGCACTCGTTTTTGATGGTTGGGGTTAGGGGGAGGGGCTAGGAAATGCATTATGTCTATGGATGTCCTCACAATTATATAAGTGTGTGTGTATGTGGCCTGTTTCACACACGTTTTATGTATAGGGTACACTTCGAATGACTCCAACAGTCATCAGCTTCCACTGGGATTTTCTGCAAACAAAATATGCCTCAAAATTCTAACAAAACGTGGAATTGGCTAAATTATACATTGTAAAAGGTTAAATGCAAATGCATTGCAATGAAGTTAAATACATTTAAATTGTACTTAAATGTACTTTGTTTGATTACAATCATTATGCTTTGTACATTTTGAATATTTCAAATTCAGTGATTCTTTTGCCTACCACTAGAGGGAGCACGTGTACCACCAGTGATACTCCAAAAACATTCCTTTGTGTCTGGTTGGGAATTACTGACTTAAACGAGATCTAAATGTAAACTTTCATCAATATATCAGATTTAAAAAAATTCTGATCTGTCGGCTCTGATTTGTTAGCCCATTAGCAAAATGGTCATTTTTAGCCTACACTCAAAAATAACCCAAAAATGAACCGATCATCTACTTGGGTCTATTTGACCCAATTTTAAGTCAAGAAATTGGTCTTTTAGTGTAAAACAACTGGTAAATATTGGTCAGAACCTTTACTTGGGTCAAAAAATTGGGTCATTTTGTGTAAAACAACCCAGAAAGTGTTAATTATGCTACGAAATGAACAAAAAAATAAAAATTTGCATATTGCAAGGAAATGGCTTTATCAAAAATGTTACAAAAATCGGATTCATTTTGCAAACCTGCAGATTTTTTTTTGCAATCAGTTTAGCTCCGTGGCAGTTGCAAGTCGGCAATATTTGTCTATATACACAAAGGAGACGCTCACATGATGGCATCCAGAGGGATGAGAATGTGGAGAGATGAACTTTAGCGGTATCCGATTTCAATAACCGTCAACCCCGACGCGACGATGAGGTCGCTTGGCGAGGACGTAAGTGAGAGAGGTGCGAGATGAGCAAAGGTTGAGCCGGGACACAGCTGAGAGCTTCCTCCAGCTGCAAGGAGGACTTTGAGCTCTGCTGGATTCTGGCATTCAGCCACAGGGCAAGAAAGAAACAACCGTCACTCTTTCACTTTCTGTACGCATCAGCCTTTTTTAGCCTGGCTTTTTTTGTGTGCGTTTTTTCTCTTTTTTTTTTTTTTTTTGGGTGGCAAAGTGTAGCACAGCATGTCTGCATGTCCACACACAACTTGGCATTTTTCTTAGAGAGCATTGCAGCAGGTACTTTTCTCTCAGACGGAGATGTCAAATTGCCCCAAAAAAAAAAGAAGTAAAAATCATCATGCCCGGTGCTCATTTACATGGTAATTCCAACATAACAGTTGTAAATACACTTGCTGAATGAAGCAAGTCGGTGCAGCTATTCAAAATTGTTTCTTGCTTCAGTCTTAGGTGACATTTGTGTGCCCCCCGCTAGTCAAAACATGGCATTCTCATTAATATTGCATTTTCGGAATAAGAATGAACGCGCACGCTCTTTACTCTTACAATGGGTCGATTTGACCCGGAATGTTTAACAGTCCAAAACCAACGATTGGGTCAATTTGACCCGTTTTATGCTCAATGTTCTGAAACAATCCGGAGAAAACATTCTTATAGCGCCTTTAACTGTTTCCTTTGCAAACATGTCTAAATGAACTGTTTATCATCTGCTGGTGCCAAATTAGTGAAAAGCTAATATTTTGTGATTTAACTTGAAAAGTGGGTCATTTTTTTAGGGATGTAACGATATCCAAACATCACGATATGAACCTCACGATACGATAATTATCACGATATTGTGGTGAGGTTTGCGATATACAAAAAAAAAAAAAAATCACAATATTGTAAATACTATAACGCATATAAACAACCTTCAATCTGATACGACTTAATATTGAGTGCGTGGATTTTAAACATAGAAGGGCCAAAACATGCCTTTGGAAAATCCAACCGCATTAAAAAAAAACTAGCCACCAGAGGGAAATCAACTTGACATTTTTAACAGATGTGCTGCTTTTAATATTGTGACACGACTGCGATATCGTGGCAGTTTTGATATCGCGATATCACGATATTGCCGTTATCGTTACATCGCTATCACTTTGACCCACAACATACACAAGCAGGAGGGTTAAGAGTTTGCGAGTCAAAAAGTGTTTCGTTAAAGTTGTTAACTTGCTAACGTTGATCTTTCATATTGATTCAGGGTTCATTTGTCTTTATTTTGGTGTAAGCCTCACATACAGGACCAAAAATCTATTAGTTTGTTGTAATACAGAACAATTTATTGCTTGTGGACTTTGAATTTTTTAATATTGAGGGGAATTTTTTTCTTCGAAATAGTTCAGCTGTACCCCGAGCACCACTTTATACAAATTCAAAATCTTTGCTTCATTACTAGCAAACGGACTTTAAATATTGGCTGAAGCATCATAATTATTATTTTTTTTTTGGGGGACACTTTTTGACGTGTGCAGCTTACTTGTCGGGCATTGCTTAAAATCAAGCGGGTTGCTTCACCATTCAAATGAACATTTTACCATGGACCCCCGCCCCCACCCAACTGCAGCCCATTACCAGTCGTCCCAACATCCTCAACAAGTCCACATTGAAACAAGAGGAGCCTCCAGAGTGGCACTGGGGGGAACAACACTGAAAAACAAGCGCTCCACTCTAAAACACACCGAAAAATCGAATCTGCAGTTTTTCCATAACTCCTGGGAGATCCTCTCCTTGTCCCCAAAAAATAAAAAAAACACAACCACCATCTCGTTGTTTTTGGACCAATTTGTGACGGAGCAGATTTTTGGCTCCTCCCAAACCACGCCCAGATCTTCGACCGTGTGTGATATTATCTGTAAAGACACCAAGGCGGGATTTAATGAAGGTGGAATTTTGCATGTTGAAGAGACTTGCGTCACATTTGGAGTTATTGATGCTGTTTTGTTCCGCTATCACTTTTTTCCGAGGCGTTATCGGGAATCCGCCACGCAAACCTCTCGTTAATGTCAAACCGGGACAAAGGCAGAAAAGGACAGAGGGGGGTGGGGGGTGGGGTGGGGGGTTGCAGAGCGAAAGATGCTCGTCTCTTCTCACTCCGTGTGACGACGCGTTCGCGCCCGGAAGCGCTTCCTCCCTCCCTTTCTACTTAAGCTAATTCGAGGCGGTGTGTGACCCCCAACTGTAAATCTCTGCTGTCTATCTTTTGACACAGAGGACGTGTGAGTGTTAAAAAGTGCGGAAGGGGGGGAGAGGCCTTGGAAATTCCCACTTGAGCAACGTGATGATATTTGAAGTTAAAGCTAATGTAACCTCTATTCATCCCCCCCAAGTGAATGAAACCGTGTTTCCTATCGACCTTCTCCGCCCGTGTGTAAACCGTGTGTGTGTCTCTTTAAATGGAAAAAAAAAGCCAATCTTTGCAATCGCGCCGCTTTCGAGCGCGGCCTCGCCGAGCACCTTTTGACTTGCCGATATTATCGCTAAAATCATTTCAGTGGCGGCGAGAGCGCGACGTAACGGGGGGGGGGGGGGCGTAAAGGCTTCTTCCTGATTTGCTAAATGTGATTAAGCGAGGAGGCCGCTGTGGCGAGAATTCATTATTTTACCGGCGAGGATGTGTTCTTTACCGTCTCCTGACGCCCCCACACGCGCACTTAATACTATTGAAATACACCCTTGGAATTCTTCACAAGGCTTCATTTCACAGTCTTAATTTGCTATAGCGCGCCGATTATTTGCCTTTGTGGCTCGTTTGCTGCGACTGTTGTTTTGTGCGCTACGTGGTAAATATCCTTTCAGTGAAGACGTCTTATTAATAATTCAGGCTGTGCTTTTATGATATGAACTAAGGGCGGGCGACTGACGGACTGGGCGGGTTCTTATGCAGCCTCTGCCGGCGTTTCTTCTCCAGCAGAGGGAGAAGAGAGCGCAAGAAGTAGCCAAAGAAGCCGAATTCAGCCCCCCCCAAAAAAAATGCTGTCCTTCCAGGAAAATATGTTCACCGATCAAACTTTATCTGCTTCGTGTAACGTATTTTCCGGACTATAAGTTGCTCCGGAGTCGCAATCCCAAATAGCCTTAGTAGACTTTTACTTTGAAAGTGGCCCGCGTCGTGGCGTGATGGTAGCGCGACTTCCCTTTTAGACCTTCATAGTTTTGATGGATATTAAAGTCGCAACGCTATCCCCGAACTCGTATTCAATCGCTTGTTTAGGTCGCTAAGAAACCGCTAACTAATTACGCCGTCGCTGCATGATATGGCAGAAGTCTCCGACGTAAGTGGCTCCTGGCTAGCATGCAGCTAGCTAGCTGTTAGCATTACCTGCGGGTGCCTGGCTTGGTAGCTGTAAATTAGTTGGACAGCTGGTAGCGGGTTGCAAAGATGTTAGCAGGCGCTTTTTACTTGTCGCAAGCAGTTTTTCTTTTTCTTTGTTCAGACAAGTTTTCACTGTCCGCGAACATCTTTTGGAAACCTTTTGCAAACCTTGACAAATTTTTTTACTAAATTTGCAAATGTTCGTGGCTTAGTGAGATGGCATTTTAAAAGATTAATTGAAAACTGGGTTCACTTCAGGAAACTTTTTAGTTATGTATTTATTTTATATTTCACTTTAAAATAGATGTGATTAAACTTTTTTTTTTTAAACTCAAACAAAAATAAGTGGAAAAATAAGTTTTCAGTTACGCTTTTGTTACAATTTTAAAACGGAACCATCTATTTTTTTTATTTAGTTTAAAATTAAAAGGAAAAAAAACGACCTTCAGCTAACATGTTCAATGGCATTTCAACAAAGTTCAGTTTCTTATTTTTGACGCAAATATTTTCCTTTTTACCGCAAATGAATATCAGCTCCAAATATTGGTTAACGGCCTCCTTGCCTACTAATAATAGGTATCGTATTGACCCTGGAAAGACATATCGGTCTAATACTACTTCATACTAAATCGCCACCACAACACTGATCTCAGAAGTACATCAACAGCAATTTGTTTATTTTTCAACAAGAACCGTTGACAGTTCCTTTTGAAATGCTCGATTAGTTACTGATTTTGTGTGTATAACAGTGTTATTAATGCATATGGTGGCTTAATTGGACAAGCGTCAAAGGTGCGGCAGTCTCGTTGTGAGAAATGGTTGTTGCCAACACATTTTGTGTCACTCCATGAAAGTGGTGTCGGGGGGGGGGGGGGTCTCTGCTTTGCTCCGCCTACGTTAAATGGCTTACACAAAAAGCTTGACAATTCAAACCTGCCATCTGTCTCGTATCCCTGCTATCAATTGCTGCTCATTTGAGTGAATTTTCTAGGAGGTGTTTGTCAAAGAAGAAGCTCTGAAATTCCAAATATGGCCGCTTCAAACCAATAGGGTAGACTTCCTGTTCAATTTCAAGCCCGGGGGTCCTTGAGACTTTTTCGTTGCATGTTCACCCTATTTCATGTGACTTTCAGAGAACATGATCATCGAACATCAACATATTTACTAGGGGCGGGAGTCTTAAGATTTGATTGCTTCAATTCAGAATCGTTTTTTGATTCCAATTGATTTGACTGACAAGGATTTCTGCTTCAATTTATAAATGTGCAAATAATCGTCATGATCTACGCCAGTATGACTCGCTAATGCTAATTAGCGCACTACTCGCGGCATTTTTATCGCTCAAATGAACGGCCGCTTATACAAAACGCTTCCGGAATGTGTACAGAGAAGCATCTTAACATTACTCACCCGGCATACGCGCTTCCTACGCTGCAAAAAAACTTGACTTTTTCCTTCTACCCTCTAACGTGGCTACAACGTAATCAGAATGCACAGAACCACACTGCCCCTAAGTGGCCAAATCGTGTACAACATGAACAGCGCTCCCAATAAAGACGCACACACAAACAAGGGCAAGACAGTAATAAAATCATTTTAATAAAATTGATTTGGGGACATTTAAAATCGATTCTGAATCGTACTAAATGAGAATCGATTCTCTTTTTTTTGGACAGCCCTAATATTTACTGTCTGTACAATTTTATCTGTAGTGTCTGCACAAATATTCGCCAACAGTTTTTTCCAAATTTCCCCGGCGACAAGAAAATCCATTAACTCTTTTACTGCCAAAGACGTTAAATGACGTTCTGCAAAAACCTACGGAGGAGCGCCAAAGACGTTAAAAGACGTCCTCCCATTTTTTTATTTATTTTTTTTTGAAACGGGTGCTGGGAAGGCTTGCGGAGCTCTCCTGAAAGTTTTAAGCAGGTTTTTTGAGCCTAATGACTATTTTTGGCCCCTAGAGGGCAGCGATGACTCTCTTTTGACAAGATCGGGTGGGCGTCAGTAGAGGCGGAGCTAGAGCGTTGAGCAGGAGATCAGAATGGAAAACAAAGGAAAAATGGCGGCCGGTCGCGAGGAGCTAACGCCAGAGCCGTTTTTTTCAAAGACCAAAAGCATCGCTAAAAAAGCACATTGTTGATGACGATGATGAAGATGATGGTGACTCCGTGGTTGGAAAGCATTGACGCGGCAGTAGAAGACGTTAGATGGAGCTAGATGGAGGAGGGAACGGGCAATGGCGAGCGTTTGCAAGCAGCTCTACACTTACAAGACGAAAGGCATCGACCAACGCTAAAATAGTACATTGATGACGACAATGATCATCATCGATGATGATGAAGGTGAATCCGAGCTTGACGGCGAAATTGGAACCGCTGACGCGGCGGCTATGACGGTGTCGTAACGCGGAGCGCAACCGAGCACGCACAGGCGGACGTTCGATCGGACGACGGAGAGTGCCCCGAGTCCAATGCATATTCATCGGAGGAAGTGTGTACAGTCTGCTACTTGCTTTTTATTCCCCGGAAAAAAAGCCCGTCAAGAAAGTGTAACGTTTGCACGCAAAACGGACCAATGCGAAAGTGAAAGTAAACTGTTGCGCGAGTCCTGGCGTCTCCTTGCACGCAGGAGAGCGTTACAAAAAGAAAAACTGTATTTGAAACATCCACATAATTGTAAGTAGTACCACAGTTGCACACATTTGTAAATAGTTTGCGAAATTGTTTTGTCAAATTGTTACGCTGTTGAATGGAAATAAACGTATTTTGCAATCAAAAAACACTTTTTCATTGTTGGTGAAAGCGTTTTACAGAAGTAAAGCACTATTTAGGTGTTTGTGGCATCATTCATGGACAAAAAGAAGTGTACAATTCACTAGAGTGCATGAAATAACATCGTTTCACAAAAAGCTCTTTTTCTCCGTTTTTTGTTTCAAAAGAAAGAATTTCGGTGAAAGTAACCATTTTCTATTGCTGATTACTGAAGAACGGAATAAGGTAGAAACAAACTTTTTTTTCTGATGAAAGCTGAGAGTCCAATCTTTCATTTGGTAGTATGTGTGTTTCCATAGTCCAAACACAACATTTTCTGTGGACCTTGAAAGATCAGTCAAAATGCTTAAATCGGCTGGCACCGGCGACATCCCGTTTCTGAAAACGTCTGGCAGTCAAAGAGTTAAAACTGTTGGTGAACGTTTGCAAATGCTGATTTCTCGTCCGGGTTGGTTCAAGCACGCAAGCGCTCGCATATGTTAGCATGTTTGCTCCTCAGTAGAATAGTGGAATTCACTTTAATTATCTGAAGCACATCGAGTTACCTTGTGTAGGAAATGTGCTGTATGAATAAAGCGGCCTTGCCTAACAACTGCTTGAAATATGGTCCCCGCATCACTCATGGCCACAATGGGTCGCAGCTTAGCAATTTTGCAAAGATGGGAAGAAAAAAAAAAAAAGTACGTTTTGCATTGCATGACTCTATGCGATAAAATTGAAATGACTCCCCACCTCTGGTTTAACCGCACATCTAATTTATTTGAATGTAATAATTAGGACTTTTATCATGAATCTGGGAACCGCTTTCCCCCCCTCTTGCGCGTGTCCCTCCATCCCGTCATTCTTTTATGATTATTATAGGCTTTTTAATGACATCCCTTCACTAGTAAAATGAAAATTATTGTGGGGGAAAAAAAAAAAAAAATCCCTTGAATGAAATGACATTTTAATCCGTCGACCCCCGCAGAAAAAGACTCATTGTGGCTGTGAGGTAGGCGCACACGCACACGCACACACACACGCACACGCATGTGCGCATTGGCACACTGTTGCATATCTGCATGTAACACACACAGTGCTGTGCAGTGCTATGAGTTACTAAGCCTAATGAGGCTTTACAAGCCTGCTGCCTTTCACATTTTCTTTCAGATGATGAGGGGATTTGCTCCACAGCCCAGTAAGCGGCCAGGAGGTGGAAGCGGGGGGTGGTGGTGGTGGTGGGGGACCCCAAAAAGTCAGGCCAAGTGACAGTTTGCTCCAAGCTCACCACTTAACTGCAAACAGCTTTGTTTTTTTTGTTTTTTTTTGTTTCCCGCAACCCACTCGTCTTCTTCTTTATTAGCGGCGTGGTGACAGACGGCGGCGTCCCGCCGGAGTTAATGGCAGCGCGCAGGGACGGCAGACAGCGTATTGCGGGCCTGTCTCAAGCCCTTAGTTCAATTTTCTCTGTTTATTTATGTAGGGTTTTTTTTTTTTTTTTTTTGCATCGTCTGCGCCTCCGGTCAGTGGAGCATGTCTGAAGTCATTTCACACCAGCGTGATACTTTTGCACCATACTGTACCAAAGTGTAAAAAAAAAAAAAAAAAGAAAAGTTTATAAAGCAAAAACAAACATGGAATTTATTTAACTTTTATGCTCCAGGTATTTATGATAATATTTTTTGGAAATTAGCTGCAATTACTTTTGCCAAAAAACACATCATAGTCCAAACACTGAAAAATCCAATTAGCATATAATGGTAAATCGAGTTTTTTTTTTTTTTGCGCTTTGTTGTCCAAAGCACTTTATTACCAAGCCTGGTATTCACTTTTTTGTAAATATATTGTAGTGTGCTAAGACGGTATTCATCTGAGGCAGTTAAGCAGCCGCGTTAACCTACGGAAGATTCAATATCGATTCTTCAATATTTTAATTTTTTAAACCCTGTTCTCCTTTAACTGTAATAACCTTGGTCGGCAGGCAGCTCAAGGGTGGTGTGTCATATGTAGTTTTTCCCCCTTTTTTTTTTTGAGAGAGCTCAGTATTGTTCATTCGGTAATCTTACCGATTCGACATGTCATCATCATTGCTCTCTCTTTTTTTTTCTCGCTCTTTTTCTTTTCTTTTTTTGTATGTATGTGCATGTGTGCTCATTAATTCACCTAAAACCGATTTAAAAAAAAATATTAAAAATCCCGTACCGTTCACCTAAACCGAATACTTCAGAATCCAGCTAAAGTCGTGGGGTTGTCAGGAGACCCGAGGAAGGATCAAAGAAAGGAAAGTGAAATCCAGCACCGACCAGACATCACCTACTACCCACCAGGTTACCAACCAGAATCTTTCACCAACCCCAGAAACATCTCAATTCCAACAAATTAGGGAGACCTCAAGAGGCCAAAGGGAAAGACTGAGGACAGGAAGGAAGGACAGACGACGCAGAGTGAGATCCACAGACGTCCGCCTCCACCGACTCGACGAGCAGAGGAAGAAGCAGAATGTGTTTGAATTTCGAGAGAGGAAGTGAATCTGGCATGCATGAAAACCTCCACCAAAGAGGGGAGCCGTCGACCCCGGCCAGGACCGAGAAAGCACAAATCCCCCCCCCCAGGGCCCCCCAGGCTACGGCAGCGCCAAGGCACAACCCCCGCCCCCTGGCCGGAGAGCTAACCATATGTCATATGTGTTTAACTCTTTGACTGCCAAAAACGTTAAATAACGTTTAGTAAAATCCTATGGAGGAGTGCCAAAGACGTTAAAAGACGTTTTTTTTTCAAAACAGAGGTGAAACTAACCATTTTCTATTGTTGATTACTGAAAAACGGAATAAGGTAGAAACAAACTTTTTTTTCTGATGAAAGATGAGAGTCCAATCTTTCATTTGGTAGTATCAGTGTTTCCATAGTCCAAACACATAATTTTCTGTGGACCTTGAAAGATCAGTCAAAAATGCTTAAATCGGCTGGCACTGGCGACATCCCGTTTCTGAAAACGTCTGGCAGTCAAAGAGTTAAGATGCTCCTAAACATGACAGCAACTTCTGGGTCACTTTTACACTAAAATGTCACCCGCGCAGGCCCACAAACAAATTCATTCATTTGAAGGAGTAGTTTTACTTTACTTTTTTTAATTGCAACCGGAAGGCATCTGAAAATGTTGTCAAATGCCACCTTAATTAAAAAAAAAAAAAAATGGAATACTGTAAGTAGGAGGAAAGCCGGGAAGGAGAGCTGAAGGGGCGCAATAGGATGAAATCACGTGGAATGAGCTGGACAGGAAATGAGGGATGTGATGATCCAAACCCACAACAACGCACATGGAGGGAGGAAATGAGGCATTATGAGGGGATCGCAGGATTTGGGAGGGAGGAAATGATCACCGCGGTACACGCCAAGTCAAAGGATAGATAAGGAATAATAAGGGGGATTACGGGGCTCGGAAACCAGTAAAGATCTTATCGCTTGATAACGTCAGGATGGGGAGGAAGCGACGGCGCATTCGGAGGAATCGCAGCGGAAGAAAAAGCATGAATGACAACATTGGGGAAAAAAAGTCAATGTTGACCTTTTGTCATCTTTGTTTGAACACGTTTTCACATGGAAAGAAAATGGTTACGGTGTTACTGACACGGGGATTACGTCCCCTCGGGTGTTGAATTCAAATGAAGACCCAAGATTATGCAAAACTTTTCTCTGGCTTTTTCAAGACTGACCCGTTTGTTACTGCCCTGCGTGAATCGGCTTCATGACTCTCGGGCCCAACAAGAGTTTTTTTTCCTCGGTTTGAGGTCTCCAACTCGGAGACATCCACGAGCAACATCTGCCAGAAGTGCAGATGTTGCTGTCCCTGTAGTCTTGGTGGTCCTTTCATCTCCTATAGCAAATCCCACCTTGGATTGAGGGGCTCGGCTTTGGCTGAGTCTCCAAATGTGTATCGTAAACATGCTAATGCTATGCAGGAATGTGGAGACGAGACAATCGTACCTGTTTTTTGTTTTTTTTTACATCACAGACCGGTTCATGGTAGGACGGTTATTTCATGGAGCGGCAACCATCTTGTCATCGATGAGCATTGAGCATGAGTGGGAACGGTTCCATTTTGTGCCAAATATGCTCAGTAAGCATTCAAACTTGTGAGTAGGATTGTATCGGATCAAAAAAAAAAAAAAAAAAAAATTAAACATTTTTAATTTATTTATTTATTTATTTTTAAAAAAAAGGAGAGCAATGATAGAAAAAAAAAAGGATTGTATCGGATGTAAAATGTGCGTACACTAATTTAGATTAATTCACGACTAGAGAAGTGTGAAAAGGGGGTGTGTGCACACTATGTAGGGATAGCGGAGAAATCCAATCAATTATTTCAATTTTGGCATCTTACAACCTTAAAACGTTTGTCCTAAAGTTCCCGACGTTGTGAAAGTACCATGTTTGCGTGTGCAGCTAGCATGTGACACGGATGTGATTCTGCCGGGCTTTCAACACCCGGCGGAAGTTTACCGTCAAACTAAACACACGACAAAATGAATTACACGCGTTGTAAATTGAATTAAAATGCATGTTTCATTTAAAATACATTTTTAAAAAAAAAACTACGACAGTGTGAAGAGGAATCTAGAATTATGTCCTCTTTGCGTGTTCCAAAAATGAAGATCGATTTAATGTAAGAAAAATACACCTTTTGCAAAAAATGATTTAATAAAAAACAGAGAATCTCTGGACAAATAACTGCCTCTAATCATCACTTAAACAGGTGGGATTCAGAGCGTCAAATGTAGCTCTTCCGCGTGCACAACGGTTTCTTATAGTTAAGAAGACCTCCTCTCTTTCATTTGTAGACAAAACATACTCTCTGGTACTTTTCCGTGAGCGATGGCGAAAACAGAGTCAGGTGTGGGTGTTCAAAACAGATTCTGTTCTCAAGGACCAAATGTGTTTTCGCACAAAGCGCTGAGAAGGAACTTTTTTAGACTAAATAGTATGTCCCAGCTTAAGGTCAGCCTATACGAAGTCAACACCATCTGCTCTGCACAGGACACAAAACATTTCGACAAGGTTAATATAAAGAATTAAAATGTTAATAATGTGTAACAATGGTTAATAAAATAAAATGAAGTATTAAAAATGTTATAATATCTATCAGTTGCTAATGCTAAAGTCAATATAAAATTCCATTGACATGCTAACGGAGAAATTAGCATCAACTTCCGGGAGTGATAGTCCTTCAAATGAGAACAAATGCTTACATGCAAACGCTGTGGGAACGCATACAGGTCATATAACGATAACCAAAAGCATCTCTCTAATTTGTGAAAAACAAATTCAATCGCAGTTTTCTTTTTCTACTCTTTTTCTTGTCTGTGTGAATGTGCGTGAGCCTGCGATGGTAGTTTTGAGCAGTTGAGTTGTGGTAATTGAATAAATGCTAAGATTTGAAAACAATGAAAAATAGTTTTTTTTTTATAAATCGTGATTTCAGTATCAGGCAAAACATTAGGGATTTTTTTCTCCTCATCATCACCAATCCTGAACAGACTGCGAAGAGCAGAGGATCAAAATCATCCCATCGTCGGGTTTGCCATGTATTTCTTCCACGTGGTTTGCTTTTTGGATCTCTCCCGCCTTCCCCCTCGGGCGAACCCGTCTTTTTTGGCATCGGCGGTACGACGGGCCCGCCGCCATCTGCCCGGTATCTGTTTAATTCCAGCCCGGCGCGTGTCTCTATCACCTGTCCCACCCTCCCCCGTCTGCTCGCCTCTGACCTGTGACCTACGGGAGTCGCGGATGCGCGCCGCACTTATCGCGGCAGAGCAGCTGGCCTCCGCCACCCGTGTTGCGTTCCCGCTTCGGCGCTCACGAGCCCGCTGGACAAAGTCTGGATGGGGAAGGGAATTGTGGTAGGATGCGAGGGGGGGAAGTAGAGCACAAAGTCCACATGGATGTGTGTGTGCTGTAAGTGTAGATAGCGGGCAGGTTATCGGCCGCTAATCCCTTAAATGGCGCATTTGGATGAAACTCCTCAATGGAAGAAAAAGCTCAAAACGTTACAAGCGCTTCGCAGCATTCCTGCGATAATTTTCAGCCATCCGTCAACGTCCCTCTCTGGATAACTTCGCTCCCTCCATCCTGATTCCTTCCTTTGCTGCCTCTTTTTGCATCACCAGGACATGGAAGAAATTGCTTCTACTCTTAAAATTGTGCAAGAAGACGATGTTTTTCCCGTGAATTCCTAGTTAATCAGCCAGTGGGTTTAACCAAACAGATTTAGATTTGAATGAAGGCTTTCGATACTTTGACTCGTTATTGCCGATAAACTCATACATTTACATACCTGAAACTTTGAGAGCTGACATTTAATGAAAATAAATGGTAAAGTCACATGATCCACATGGTCAATTTCAAGGTCAAGTTACCAAAATAGGCATCAGTAGTTTCCGAGATATGAGTTCGAATGAGGTGGCCACGCCCCTTTTTGCCGAAAAGATGAATATACAGGTGCTCGTCCAAAAATTTGAATATCCTCAAAATGTTAATAATTTCCGTAATTCCATTCAAAAAGTCAAACTATTATAGATTGGGGGCCCACAAGTTAAGTGATTTCAAGTATTTATTTATTTGTTTATTTATTTATTTATTTTTTTTACATTATTTGAGTTTCCAGCTCATAAAACCCACTAAAACAGGATGTCAAAAAATTTGAAATAATGTGAAGAAATCAGCATGCATACTTCCCAGTGTTTTGCATGGAAAAAAAGATGGATGGATGGATGGTATTTTCAAAACGATATGTCAATCTTCAATAGTTGGTTGAATTCCCTTTGCCTTAACCACTGCCTCGATGCGCTGTGGCATTGCATAATTTGGAATGGTGCTTTGATTAAATTTTTTTCTTTTTTTATTGCTTATGTTTGTTTAAAAAAAAAAATACATTGGGAAGACGACCTTAGAAAAAATAGTTGCCTAATAAATCACAATTGCAACAGTGAAAGAAAAAAAAAATCACAATTACATTACTTTTCCACATCTGTCTATGAAGATTTCCCCCCATCCAGTAATTGCTATAAATTCGACACCAGCATTTTTTTTTTCTCAGACCGATACCGGTACGAGTATTTACTCTTGAGTACTCGCTCTTAAAGGAAGAAGCAAAACTTTTCACATTTGAGCACTCACTTTTTAGGCCAGTTCAGGATGAGAAGGGATGTGCAAGTACGGGGCTCGGATGAAGGAAAAAAATCAATAAAAAATCAATCATAATTGTCTACAATGCGATGACCCACTTTGAACAACGGTCTCACCGACATAATCTGAGATGGAATAGCAATAAATGGCTTTAAATGCCACTGAAATCGGTAAAATACCGATTTTCTTTCTGGGGTAATTGATATTAAGTGCATATACGACACCTCCATTCATTAATTTCAGCCAGAATAAACGTCATTACAAATAAGTGCGCATTTCTTTTCCGGGTAATTGGAATTAAGTGTCTGCATCTCATGGTAATTGGAGTCAATTCTGCCGTATCGTACACTTGCTTTGAGTAGAATTTCCAAAAACAGCATCACGGATATAATTTGGCATGGAAAAGCATTGGCTTAAAAATAAAACAATTATTTCGAAATTATGTATTGTAATTGATGTGAACTGTCTCTTAATGTAATTGAAGTTGCTTGCATGGCACTGAGAGTATCTTTGAACACATTGTGAATGCGCATCGTATTTATCCAGATTTGTTTCGCTTCGTTTTAGTGATGAGATGAATACCAACAGAACTTTCAAAAATGACTGAAATGTGTCCTCGCCATTTTACCAAACATTCACGGACAAATAGCTATCGAAGCATCCAGCCGTCCATTTTCCTACCGCTCCTTGTGATCAGGGTCATGTGTGAGCTGAAGCCCACCCATCGTGAAAAATCCAGTCTGATGTGTGTCAAAAGTTGGAGACGGGCGGAAGCACGCAAACGCACGATTACGCCCACGCGCGAGCTGAATCATACGACAATAAAGTCAACGTCTACTTTATTTGGCATGTCACAAAAAAAAAAAAAAGAATAAAAAGCGATATTCGGGACTGGAGAGCAACTGATGAGCTTTATGAGGAAAATGAACGCTCAATGAAAGGATTGTGATGTGTTGACACTATTGAGGGGAGGTTCTGAACTTTTCATAGTTGACGTCATCTTCTGCTTATTCAGAACAGCAAAGTTGTAAAGAATGACTCAACAGCACCCCTGGTGGTTCCAACCAAGCAGTGGCAGGATTCATGAATATCAACCCTGGGGTTTCCATAGGAACCGAAACTGTCTCTGAACACCATCACGATCACGTCGCAATTGTGTAAACCGTTAATACGATGCAAATATGCAGTTTAAGATTTATAAAAACATGATATATTTGTCTGGAATATATACTCACTTGGGATGCTGATCTTTAAATGTATTAATTGGGGCGAAGACCAGTTAATCGGCCGATTTTGTGTATATATATTTTTTTAAATAAAATATTTAGAAATTTTTATAAATAGATTTTTATTTTTTTTTAAGCCGGGGGCACCAACCCCTATTTTTCGTGTTATTGGTAGTTTAACCTGGCTTTTTCTAGAATTTAGGGTTGAAAGAAAATATTGATAAAAAAAGAAAAGAAAAAAGTACACTATACTGTTCCCCCACCAATGCAATTATTAAGGCATGACCGATTTAATTGGCCAGTATTAGCCCTTTTGAAAAATTGGCAGAAATCAGCAAAAGTATCAGCCAAATGTTGCCGATTTATTGTTAAGTCGTCAAATGTTCTGCCTGTGACTCATATTTCTGTCGTAAGTGTTACGAAACCCCAAAAATAAGTGATTATATATTTGTTTTAATGTATCCACTGATTAATCATTTATAAGTTATTTCATTCTGCCAAGTATCTGAATCAGCCCTAAAAAATACTAATCAGCATTTAGATCCCTACAGATTCGTTTTGGTATTCAAAGTTGGCTAGCAAATGTTCTCTGAGCCACCAATCACTGAGGGCCAGCGTGTTCTGGCCCAGTGAGGACAAATTTGATTAATGAAACCGTCCCATTGTTTAAAGTTGAAGTTCCACGAGCTAGCCACTGCTAATGAGCGATGGTTTCGTTCCATAACCAACACACCATGCGGTGAAGTCAATATGCACCGCAATGTTCCAAATGAAGGCGGCTAGTAGACCCTACTTAATGACTTGGCCACTTTGCACGTGAGATTTAATGGGTATTAAGAAAACAGAATAATAATAGAGGCCACCCCGTCGCATCCAGCGAGAGTCAAGATTTCAATCGACCTTCGCTGAGCCTTGCAATGAGCTCGGCAAGGCTCATTAAGGCCGCCGCAAATGTAAGTGCCGCACCCTTAAGTAACTCGCAGGGAATAAACTCTGACGTGGCGCCGCTGGCCTCACTTTGGAGTCCTCCTGTTTGTTTGAAGTTGGCTTCAATCTCCACTCGCAACCCCCAACCAAGTGATGGCAACGGCGCCAGGGGTTCGAAAAATATTTTGGGTCCGGGGGGCAAAAGCCTCATCATCCAAACACCAATT